>NC_046167.1:80227678-80527678 GCF_011064425.1 Rattus rattus
GGGACCCTAATGGCAGTTGACTTCAGCGTTGGGCCTGCTCAGTTTGATCACATGATTAACGGCGGTGTCTGCTACATCTCCTCTTTGGAAGTGCCTTAGCTCCTTTATATGTATCTGATAAATGTGTGGGACAGGACTCTGAGGCCCTGTGATTGTCCTGTTTTTAATAATCTCTTTCCCAATGATTTTAGCATCCTTTGATGGTTTTGCCTACCTCACAGGCATCACTGGGGGAATTTAACACGATGATGTATAATTCTACTGTCCTTCCTACACTTGGAAAATAACAGTTTTAAAGGAAGGGAGGAGTTACCTCTCCCCCTTTGGATACTATGAACACACAGATTCCATTTCTGACCTCGGTGTTAGCATCCTTCCTGTGATAATTGCTGTCATGGTCCCCCTGGTGCTGTGGTTGTTTGACTTGGGGATGCTCTCACGTTTGTTTCTTATGTTCAATCTTGTTTCTTGGCTTGGGGAGGTATGTCTCAGCGTATCCTTCAAGACCTTCATTCAGAAAGTTGTAAGTCCTTCTCACGAGAGCTGATGTCTTTAACATGGCGTGAGTCCTGGGTGTGCTCACTGTGGCTGGGACGTGTCAGGACACTTGGGTGTACTAAGTGCACAGGAGTACAGAATAGTCAACTCGTACTGACATTTTCAATGGAACCCCCAACACCTCATCGTTAGCCCAGATAAAGTTCTAGTTTTTCCCAGAATGAGAGCCTCGATTTTCAATGACATCAGTAACTGTACTTACATGTTTTAGTCTACAGCGTAAAGGGGGCCTAGGAATAGCACACCAACACTCTTGAAACAAACCCACTGAAGCTCCAGACTGGGGCAACCCTTTCTGTTCAGACACTGTCTACTGCGTAGCCTAATACAGAAGGGTGCTCCAAATTACTTGAGCAACCTGCTCTCCTAAGCAAAGTGATGCCGTTAACATCTTAATTCACGCTCAGACGCACTGCTGCTCGTATCCAACTTAGTTTATTGTCACTTAAAAAATTATTTCTTACACATTTACATGGTCATAAAAGATAATATGAAGATGTAAACTTGGACACCATACCTTGATTTTTTAAGTCATTTGGAACACCCTGCTCTATTAACTTTGGATGCCAGAGGATGTTAAGCAACCAAAATGTTCATCAACAGGAGTGACCGACTGGATAAACCAGATGTACACAGAGAAAACACTTCTGAGGGAGCGAGACCTCATTGAGCTGCGGTAGAGTGGGCCCTGTAAATTTTTAAGTGAAGAAATTGAGTTACAGAGATAGAAATGAGACACACGCAAACATGCACCCACACGTGCAAATGTGTACACACACATGCGAACAGGCACCCACATGTGCAAACAGGCACCCACATGTGCAAACAGGCAC
Organism: Rattus rattus; assembly: GCF_011064425.1. Taxonomy (NCBI): domain Eukaryota; kingdom Metazoa; phylum Chordata; class Mammalia; order Rodentia; family Muridae; genus Rattus; species Rattus rattus. Next base: position 80,229,070 of record NC_046167.1, read on the forward strand.
CCACATATGCAAATGTGCACCCACATGTTACAGGAATAGAGATGAGACATTCACATATATGCAAACATGCACAGGCACCCACATCCACACACATGCACCCATTCATGAGTCATATGTAACGTTTTGTTCAGTGAAGAACCATGCATGTGACATGGAGATCATGTCACTTGGTAACATGCTAACCTAAAACATGGCTGCACTTGTTTGTAGGAGGGGACACGGAAATGGAGGTCACGTGTCATGAAGGTCACACGTCACAGAACAGCTGGGGCAGTGAATGGTCTGATAGAGACTTCGTTTACTGGGCGGCTAAGGGTCGAGGTTCTCACTTGGTCAGAAAGTGTATGTGTTAGCTACCAGGTTCTGGCCCCTCTCTTGGCTTGTCCTGTATTTTTTTTTTGGTTCTTTTTTTTCCGGAGCTGGGGACCGAACCCAGGGCCTTGCGCTTCCTAGGTAAGCGCTCTACCACTGAGCTAAGTCCCCAGCCCCTTGGCTTGTCCTGTTAAACCCCCCACCAGTAAACAGGAACTTACTTTGTTTCCTCTAAGCCCTAGAGCCAACCGGGTTCTATTTGTTTGCCTGCTTGGTTATTTTTAGAGCCAGCACAAGAAGCGATGGATTGGTTAAGGCCGTTTCACGTGTGCTGGCTGGTATACTTTTCTCTTTTTCACTTTTATTAAATTACTTTTTTATTTTTAAAGAATCTCCTACGCGAGTACTGTACTTAAATCATTTCCACCTCTGAGGCCCTATGCAAGTCCTCTAGTGCCTCCCTCTCTCCATCCTCCTCTTCCTCCAAAGGCAGGGCCCACCCCTCTGTAATTATTATTATCACAGACACACACTGCTGCTGCTTTTCCTGCGCTGGCCTCCCTAGCCCCTCCCCTCTTTTGGTCTCCATTATCTTCCAATTAGCCTGTACTTCTGCTCCCCTGCAGACGACCCCCTTACAGCCCATCTCTCTCCTCCTGGTCCACTTTCCACATACAAACCACACACACACCATATGCATAGACCACAGACAAACCACACATACACCACATACACATAACACACACACACATCTAACACACACACACACACACTCATACACACACATTTATACACTCACTCAAACACACACATACACAATTCATACACAGTACTCATATACATACATACATGCTCATAACACTATACATGCACAAATTAACATGTGCACTAATGCACACACATATTAATACATACTCTCACATTAATACACACACATACTCATAGACATACACTCATATACACATTTATATATTCATTCATACATACATTTATATACTCATACACACATGCATACATAAATACTCATATGTGCACACACATACTCATAACACACTCATATACACACACTCATACATACATACCATGTACACCAAACATATACACATTCATATTCACACATTTTTATACGCACACATTTACTCATACATACACATATACACACACACACTCATACAGTCACGAACTCACACATACACTAATACACACACATACTAATAGGCATTCTCACATTAACACACACACACTCACACAGACACACACACACACACACACACACACAGAGTCACATACACCTCTTTCTTAGGCTGCCTTAAGTCTCATGACACAGTGACCTGATTCCCTCACTGGGTTGTCATGGAAAGTGCAGCAGTGGTCATGGATGTCACAGGAGCCCAGGAGCGCTGTGCCACTTCCGATGTTAGACTCCCCAGGAACCTCCCACTGCCTTCCATACTGGTGTGTCCTTAGGGAGCGAGTGGTCCTCTTGTCCCTCCTCAGCTGTGGTCAGTCTCCCTCTTGTGGATGCCTTCTCAGCTGGGAGTTAACATGGGGTTTTCTCCTGAGGAAAGGGCGCTCACTGACACTGAGTGTGCACGGCACACCTTCTGTGCACCTGCTGTTTGAACGTCTTTCCTTCCTTTACTGCTCCTATGGTTTTTGGCTTTTTGTTTGTTTTGTGTCTAGGCCTGCTGTTCCCTGGGAGAACCTTTTCTTCTAGGTGAGGTAGTAAGGGCGCATCCAAGGAAAGAGAGCATGGGAAGGCTCTCCGTACTAAGGACCCCAGCCTCTGGGGCATTAGAGCCATGGACCATCACAACTCCAGCCCTTCCCAGCGTCCTTGCTGGTGTCTCTCCATGAGTTCAGGTCATGGAGATGACCTGGGGCCTCATGAGCTGTCCTGCAGACGGCTTCTGTAGCAGAGGGAGCTTGAGTCTAGGCCCAGCTGTGACTAGAGGACTGTTGTCACCTGTCGCATCTCCTTTGTCCGCTGCTCCCTGTCTCCTTCCTGCCCAATCTACTGAACTAAATCACGCTGCCCTGTTAGTCCCCTTCCCACAGGCCCCGTGACAGTGATTACCTCCCCGCTGATTGCAAGCTGCAGCTTCCTTGATCACCTAGCTCTCAGCCTCTCATTTCGCCTTTGGGGGATGGAGTGAGCACCACCTTTCTAAGGGAGATGCTCCTTGGCTTGCTGTTGGTTCATGGCCTCCCAGATAAAAACTGGGCTGAGCTGCAGTTTCCACGAGTCTGACCCGCTGGCTTCTGCACACTCCCCAAATAGACGACCACATCTGGGTAATGATAGAACCACATCAAAGCCATGCCAGAGCATGGGCGAACCCTTCTCTTTATTCTGTGCCTGATGGGCTGCCCCACTCATACAGTGATGGGGGCTACTACCGATCAGGAGCCCACCATGTGCTGAGAGCTTATATCCTATCTACTGAGCCTTTGTAAGAGCTGAGGAAAGGAGGCTGCATCATGATCCATTTTGTTTTAGGGAGGAAGCTAGGGAAGTATTTTAAGAGGCACAGCAAGAACACACACATATACATACAACTCACACTATACACACACACACACACACACACACACACACACATATCACCCCATACACACAGACAGGCACATACACATCACACCATGCACTTGAACACACACTTACACACACAGACCCACAATTATGTGGAAAAATAGTAATTGACTCTTTTGAACATGTATCTCCTGAATCGATTATTCTGGGATCATCCCATTTGGAGACCCCACAGAACAGATGGCGGTTAATAAAGAGCAGGCTATTGCTGAATGAGGACAGTGTTTTGTGAGCACTTACTCTGTGCTCTGTTCTGGTCTGAGGACTCTTGTCTAGCAGTCCATCTGCTTCTCAGGAGCCCGATGGGAAACAGCTGTTTCCATCCCTGTTTTCACTCACGCATGGGGAGGCTCAGAATGCCCCAGGACGGAGGCCCACCCCTAGAGAGCCAGAGTCCAGGCATGGCGGTCTTACCTCCTGTGACCCATGCCCTCGTTAGCCGGCTGCATGGCCCATCGTGAGGAGAGCCTCTGTGTAACGTATGTTGTACTTTCATTTGCATTTTTTTTTTTTGGCAAGCTGCAAATATTTGGGAGTCTATGTGTTTAGTGCCACAGGGAGTTACGGAGCTTGGCTCTGTGTCTAGGACTTCTCATCGACCCATTCGCAAGGGGTGTCCGTAGAGGATGATAGCCAGAAATGGAGACGTGGAAGGTGTTATAGACAGTGCCTGGACAGGCGTCAAGTGCAAGGTGTGGCTCCCTGTGTCCTGTGAGGGTGGACAGTCTGTGGGCAGAGGAGCATCTAAGGGACCTGGAGCCTATGGAGTAGGGCAACCCATCAAGCAGCCTCAAGATGCCAATCAGGGAGAGGAGGTCTTTTCTGCACAGCAGCCCATCAGGGTGACTGAAGCCCGAAAACACTACACCAGGCCAGTGGGGCACTCACAGAGAGGAACACAGTGTGCCCCTTCCCGAGTGCCCGTGTGGAGCCTCTGTCCCATGAGCTGACCCCCTAGGGAATGTCCCATGCCTCTGCATGTATTTATTGTGTGTTTGTTTTCGAAGACTCAGAAAAGCCCTAGCGCTGATGAGTTATCTAGGACCATTCTCCCCTGTATGTGTTTGGCTATGCTACTGCCCTGCTCGTCTCTTACACAACTTAATACACATCCAGCAGAACGGTATTCACACTTGGACAAAAACGTGGATAGCCCATTCCTTCTGAACACTTTCTGCTTTAGAAGTACTTAACTGCTAGAACAATCTTCAGCTGAAAGCCTTAGTTAGCCCCTGCCTCCCAGGACTACCCCATAGGTTCTGGAAAGCAGGCCCCAGCCTTTTCTCTCCAGCTTCTGATGCTAAGTTCCCTGAGGGTAAGCCATGTACCCTGGACCTCCTTTGTGCCAGCCCAAGAGCATTTTCTCCCCACGCTAGATGAATAATAGATACCCAATAATCACTTGTTAATTAATTGACTGAAGATGTTTGTTAAAGGCCAAAAAGTTAATTAGTGGAGGCAGGAATCCGGTTCTTTCAACCTGTAGCCAGAGGCTTGCTTTGTCAGTCAGCAAGCTCTGAGTTTCAGGTCCTGCAGCCTCCTGCAGTTTCCCAGGTTGACTTTAAAAGCATAACACACTCCTCTGTTAAGTACTTTTCTTTGAGCACTCCATTCTTGCCTTCCCTGCCTCCGTGTTATTTTGGACTTTAGCTGTGCTACAAGTGGGCGGTGTGACAGCCTTGTGGAAGGTGTTTTGCATGTGTGTGGGAGGCCCTTCTCCCTCAGTTTTATCTGACTACAGCTTCTTGCCCCAGGAAAGCATGAAACTTTGATCGCCCCTGCTTTGTTCTGTCTGTAGGTTTTTACCTGGGGATCCGTCCTGGGTTTGGAAAAAGAGCAGTGGGGCTGGAGGCATGCCGCTTCCAGAGCTGGTTTGTGGCTGAAGCTCTGCTTTTGAGCGCAATAAGCAGGCAGTACCTTAGAGCCTTAATTGCATTATCATTCATGTGTTTTCCCCCCGACCCCCGACAGAGTACTTGGAGTATCGATGGGAAGGATGTCATTTGTTGATAGGATTACAGAGTGGGCCATGTGTCACAGGTGTGTCAGCCTAGGCTTATACTGCTGTAAGGATGCACTGTTGTTGTTTTTTTTCCCCTTGTAGGCGGTAATAAACTTCCACTGTATTGAAATGCGTCCCTTTGTTGTTGTTGGACAGTGGACGCTGCGGCTTGCTGCTGAGCATGAGGGCGCTAGCCAGGCAGTCTTGGAAACCTTGGGGGAAGCTCTTCATTTAAGTAGCCATTGGGCTGCATCTTCTGAGTCTAAACCATGGGGATCAAAAGGAAAGCATCTCTATCTTGGATGGCTCTGTCTCGTTCCTGCCATGGATCTGAATTCATTCTCCGGGAGTCAGTTACTGGCATTATTTATGTAAAAATTGATCGAGTTTATGGACTGGAATTAGATTGGAGTCTTTGTTGTCCTAAGAGAGTGCCTTTTGCCAAACAACAACCACTGGGGTGAGATCTGACTTTGGTTGAGGCAATGCATCCTATATTTTAATAATGCCATCATGGACATGTGTATGTGAGTGTGAGTGTGTGCGTGTGCGTGTGCGTGTGCGTGTGTGTGTGTGTAAAATCAGGTACATCCGCGGACAGCTAGAAGGGTCTTTACAGCCAGCTTCTGGACCCAGTGACTAGATACGTCATCTCTAGGCGACCGCGCTGCTCCTGCCGTCGCCATGGCACCCACCATACCTCCCTTTGCGCATGCGTCACATGCATCCTGGTCTGGATTGAAAGACTGGTCCCAAGGCCCACAGCTCTAATTCTTCTTCCCTCTTGCCCCCTCCTAGAGGCCGCTTCTGCCCATAAAATCTCCCATGTGAGATCTGTGTCTTGGTGTGATTTGTCCGGGATTGCACCGCCTAGTCTAACACACACACACACACACACACACACACACACACACACACACACTCTCTCTCTCTCTCTCTCTCTCTCTCTCTCTCTCTCTCTCTCTCTCACACACACACACACACACACACACACACACACACACCCCAAGCATCACTGGAGAAGTTGTGAGCACTAATTCCAAAGTGGATTGTATTAAGTCAACTTAATTTGCAAGTGTGTAGCCCAAACCACGGAGAACTTACCAGATCTACATGAGTTTAATTAGCCAACTTTCTACCTCCTTGCTTAAAAGACAGTGTCCCTCTGCTGCCCACAGGGCCCTGCACCCCTCTGTGTTTGGAGCCATCACCAGGTTTCAGATGCCTCCTCTCTTCTAGTTCTTTGTAAACTTAGGCTCTTCTGTGTATGAACCTCTGTCCCCTCTCCCCATCCTGGCCCCTCTCTGGTTAATTCTTCCTCATACTTTGATTTCAGATGGATTTCTTCCGTGGGGGATCATTCTGTAGTTCTAATTTTATAATGTGTTTGTTCTTTATGGAGCTCAGCATTTAATTAAATGGCTTAATTAAATAAACATGTCTTATTTCTTTACTCTGTATCTTACTAGATTAGAGGCTTCCTGTGAGCAGGAGATTGTGTTTTTCCCAGTTTACTGTGCCTTTTGGTATTGGGCAGGTTAGACATTCAGGGGGTGGGGGTGGGGGTGGGGGGCGGCAGTCAAAAGGAAAAGAAAGAGAAATTTGAGAAGCTCCCTAAAAAGATGTTGCTTCTTCAGATTGGGAAGATGGCCTTCTAGGAGTCCCACCTCCTGGTGTCCATGCCCTCCAATGTCACCCCCTCCCCCACCAGCTCCCATAGGGCCAGCTGAATGTACTAGGCTCCTCGTTGAACTGATTGAAGCAGAAATACAAGATGTTGCTTCTGCAATCCGATGCCTCAGAAGATGTGGCACCTCCCTTGTCTCTGCTTGTTCCACGTCTGTTGCTGTGAGGAAAGCCGGCTGCCATGCTGCAGTGCTCAGAAGAGACCCATGGGGTACAGTCAGAAACCGGGGAGGTTTGGTTGCTAGGCAGGAGGCACCTGAGGCCTAGGGCCAGTTCCTCCAAGTGGCTGAGTCCTGCCTGTGATCATGGGGATGGACTTTGAAGCACATCCAACCAGTTTAGCTTCAGATAGGACCCCGCAGATGCTTCGCCTGCAGCCTTTGAGAACCCTCGAGGCAGAGGCTTAGAGTTGAAAGGCGCTTGGATTCTTCATCGGCCAGAACTTGGATAATGCATGCTTATCTGTTTAAAGCCATTAAGTTTGGGGGGATAATTTGTTATATAGCTGTAGCTAACGTATGATTTTTCTCTCCTGTATCGTATTAGGTATCATAGTGGTGATCGTGGAAACTTAATTTATACCAAATCTCATGCCGCCGATCACTCGGCATCCGCACTCTCACCTCCCGCTGACTTGATCTCTGTAGTTTGGGTTGTGTTCCTAGGTCCGCTTAGCAGATCAGGCTTATGGGTTGCTTTTCTAAGGGCAGTGTGAGCCTGCTCAGTGTGATCCTGGAGCATCGTGCCACTCTGACCATAGTGGGGGACTGTGCTCAGTGTCTCCTGTAAAGTCCCTGAGTAATGACCCTGTAGATGACCAGAGCTCAGGGGAGTGATGTGTAGAAGGATTTATCATGAGCATTCGGGCAAAGGCTCGACTTGGACCTTTAGGGGAGATCCAGCCATTGCCTTATTTGGGTGTGATCCTCTCAACGCACTGAATTAGTATGCTTAGCGTAGAGCCCCGGGAGAAACTCCAAGTCAGCTGATAACTCTTGTGGTCAAGAATAAGAGCCAATCAGGAACATAAAAGACAATGGCTTGGGAGTAAAATGGGCAGTATCTGCCTAGACTGTAGCTTGTTTTCAACTTCAGCAGGGATGAAATTAAATTAGTCATTGTTTACTCATTTGACCACATGACTCTGCTTTCTCTGAGGCAGATTGTACGATGGTGAGTGCTTAAGCCTGTACCCGAGCGTGCTAAGCATGTGTTCCTTTTTTAAAAAAAATTTCGTTTATTTGTAGATGTAAAAGTGGGACAGAATGGAATGTAGATGTCCTGTGGGGCAGGATGGGCCTTGTTTATGGTGATGGAGGGCTGGATTATGCAGTTCCAAGACCTGGTGTGGGGAACTTCTTTTGTATGCAGAGTGACTCTGACCCTTGGTTCTGGAGAACATACTTCAGGACAAAGTTTGGAAGAACCAAGTTGTGACGTGTGGTTTGTTTGCCTGTCTTCTGGCTTGCTTGCCCTGCTCTCGCCTCAGAATCGATCATTGCCCCTTTCTTGAGCCTTGTGGAGTTGCGTCACCACAGCTCACGGGGACAGATTCATTTGGAGAGATGGACAGCCAGCTAGGCGGGGTCCAGGTTACAAATGAGCGTTGGCCATGAGACATATGAGAATGTGACTAACGTTGAGTATTGCTTCAAGTGTGACCTCATATTCTGGCACCGCATCTCACGGGAAAAAATCCTTCCTGGTCCAACAGAGCTTTAGTGAGAGTCTAATTTGGGCCCCCAGGAAAAGACAGGTTTGTGTTTTCAGAAGGATATGTCTGCAGAGGAGTGTCTGTGTTGTTGGCAAGGCGTTTGGATGCGACTTGGATTTTATCTTCTCAGGCTCTGCGCGGTCCATCCTGCTTAGCCGTCATTGGGATGTTCTTTCTCAGGCGTCAGGATTTCAGGGGGCCGTTTTCTAACCCCAGTGGGAACCATAAGTCAGAACGCACCTAAGTGTGTTAGGTCTGTGTTCACTCCGTCAAGCCGCATTTGGAGAAATGGGATAGCATGTTTTCATGTCTGCTTTTTCTCGTGTTGTGAGCATAACCAAAACAGATGGCCTGGCCTTGTTGTCTGCCTTCTATTTACTCTTGAGTCCCGATTCTTGTGTTCCCATTCGCTCTCAATAGGTTTCAATACCACTGCACTCTCACGGCTTCAGACGTCTCCCCTGTGATGTCTCTAGCCCTGTTCCCGTAACCCCAGGTCAGCTTTTCCCATCCCATTCCTTAAGTATTAGTGATTCCCTAGAATATTACCCTCAGAGCACTCCAGTCTTTTGTCTATTTATGTTTTATGTGTATGAGTATTTTGCCTGTATGTATGTGTGTAATGTATATATGTATGTATGTATGTATGTATATGTATGTATGCATATATGTACCTATGTGCACCATGTGTGTTCCTGGTTCCTGTGGAGGTCAGAAGAGGGTACTGGGTCCCCTGGAGCTGCAGTTAGGTTGGCTGTGAGCCACCTTGTAGGTGTTGGGAACTGAACCCGGGTTCTCTGTAAGAACCACAAGTGTTCCTAATCACTGAGACATTTCTCTAGCTCCCTCTTCATACTCTGCAAATCTTTTGGGGTGATCGAATTCATTATAGAAAAATTTAAATTTTAATTAATTTATGAATTGATTAACCTTTTAAACACACCCACTCCAATTAGTACTGCCCATGTGTGTGTGGGTGTGGGGCTGTCTACCGGGACATAGAGAAGGTTTAGCACTTTGTCTGTCTATGCCATGTTCTTAGACATTTCTGTAGCTCTGCTGCTCTCCATGCTCTACCCGGAGCCTGTCCAGTTTCCCAGTGGCCCCTCTGTTTGCGTACTCCTCTTCTGTAGCTCACATTAGCACATGCGGCACTGGGTTCTTCCTGCTCCTTAATCAGAACCTTCCCCTCCTGCTCACTGTCTTTGTCTGTGACCCTGATGGACATCACTTGAGGTACCTGGGGTTGGAAGTGGTTGTTAACCCCAGCTTTCCCACCCTTCCTGAGCCAGGCCTGCCCATAGTGACTCCTTAGTCAGTCAGTCTCTCTCTCTCTCTCTCTCTCTCTCTCTCTCTCTCTCTCTCAGAGATCTCTCTTTCCTCCCTAACGTCTCATTGCCTTGTAGATCCTCACCACATATTGCTATATGATGCTCAGGCCACCATCCAGTGAGATCTTGCTTCCTTCTCCATGTTTCTAAAATGCTAATCCTGTGACATCGCAGTGGTCAGTGTCACTGGTTCCCCATGATCTCCAGGACCGTCCCATTTCTTACCTTGAACTCCGAGGTTCCTATAGAACTCAGCGATTTCTTACTTGTGACCTCTGTCCCTTGTCACTGTCGGAATTGTCCCTGAGGTATCAGTGACATCAACCCTTGTTTCCCCCACTACGTTCTATTTCCCGTCAGGGCACCTTGGCCATGCATTGCAGCGGCTGCCCCCTGGAGGGGACTTCTTCTCCAGTGGACATTTGGAAAAAAAATAAGACATTTGTGTCTGTCACCACAGGGCTAAAGAGGGGAGGGGTTGCTGCTAGTGTCACGTGAGGAGAGGCGAGGCTGATGGTAACCTCCCTACAATGTCCTGGGCAGGCCTCACTTCGAAGGTGCACCATGCACAAATACTCAGTTGTGCTGAGGTGCACAGTTACCACCATTTTGTTGCCAGAATTTTCTTGGCTGAGCCCAGTTACGCTCTTCAGTTTACCGTGCCGTGAACCCTTGGTGATGCTGGAGCTAGGGTTGAGCACAGCAACTCTGCAGGTCTGCCCTGCTTTTGCCTGTTCTGGGTACAGGCTGGGAGTTGGGTCTCCACAGTTCAGCCAGAGGATCCTGGTTGTGTTTTCCTCACAGCTCCTTTCTAGACCTGGGGCTAAGGTCCTGGTCCCTGTGAAATGCAGGATCTCCATCTGCAAGGTGCCGATGACGTTGCTCACCGGCCTCCCAGGAGCTCGTGAGGTGACGGGACATGCGGACGTGCAAGTGATCAAATGCTGTAGGAATGCGGGGAGCTGTGATCAGATCCCGAGGAGGTTGTCTGGGAGATGGTCTTTGTGTTACCAGAGGGGCATTCAGTTCCTGTGTCTCCATCAGTGTCGGCGAGTGAGACTTGGTGACGTTCACAGGAGGTTTCCTTTCCGGGCAGGTCTGCCTTCCACCAAGCCTCCGTAGAGCCAAGGAAAGGGGAAGAGCATGGACAGAGGCCCAGAGTGTGTGTGACTTAAAGCCCGGGTCTTCCAGGAAATTCTGTCAATAGTGGTGGGATGCGGCAGCTTTAGCCTTCTCTCCAGCCCTTACGTTCATAATTAGGAGGGGTTCTGTTGTTATTGTTGTTGTTGTGTTTTGTTTTGTCTTTTGCCTATGTTGACAGCATTCCAAGGGGCTTCCACAAAAGCTGCCTCATTAATGACATTTCTAGAAGTTTCTCTCCTCATGGCCTGCATTCAGCAAGCTTTCTGCTGCTCTCCCCTGTTTGATGTGAGCACACCCAACACCCAGGTGCCAGTGTTTTGGGTGCTGCGGTCTCTGTAAGATCAGCTTGAGTGTCACGCATTCCTAAGCTCATACGCTAAGGTTCACGCATTTTCTAAGACACGGGTCGATCAGTTAGCCATTCCGTGATTTAACAAATATTTATTGAATGTGTCTGTGTACTGAGATTTTTGTAGACACGGGAGAAACGTGTGAATGGGATGATCCCTGCCTGGGCTCCTGGGTCTTAGGACATCAACAACAGACATTGTCTTAGAACTTGGGACAGTGCTAAGGGCAGCGACAGTGGCAAGGATGGTGAGGCTTGCCTCCTTGAGGAAGGCTTCCGTGAAGAGCTGGACCTTACTGGAGTCAGTGGAGTCAAGGTCTGAGGAGAGGAGCAGCAAGCGCAGAGGCCCGGGTGTGGGAATGCATCCAGCATGTCTAAGGAAGAAGTCTGGAGTGCATTAAGTGCACAGAGAGATCATGGCATAGGGAGGCAGGAGAGCGTGGACCATGCAGTATAGAGTTTGCTTTTACTTAAAGCTCTCTCTGCATCTCACAATCAAGGGCAACGAGTGGACAGCCAGAGTGGATGTTCCTGAAGAGTCTTTGTAACTGTGTTAGGCAGAGTCCCTAATGTCCTGTCTGTGTGCCCAGCATCGGGAAGTCGGGCTGAACCTATTGGATTGTTGGACAAACAGATTTGTGTCTTCTGCAGGGCTAGAGCACAAGCGGGGTGGGGGAAGAAAGCCACAGAGATTGACTCTGTGGCTCCTCTGTAGCCACTAAATGCATTGGATAGGGTGGCCCTCTGTGGAGGCCTTGTGCACAGAGGCAGAGTGTACAGAAGGCTAGCCCTAGGATGGTGTTGCAGCCTCCTGCACTTTTCTGGTCATGCTTTGCTCTCCAGCCTGAGCCGTTCCAACTGTGACTGGCTTGTAGATTCCTGTCTATTCTTCTTGTTACCTCAAAGGTGACTGATGGAGTGCTTTCAAAGATCGCCCAATACCAACAGATCACATCCATGCTGCTTGGCTTTGCTTTCAATGTCCTTTGTGGGCTTGGTCCTGCTGACTGTCCATCCTCTCCTCTGTGACTCTGCTCACAAAGGGTGTGTTTGCTTGTAGTCTCAGAATGCATTGTGCTTTCTGCATCAGCCCCTGGTCATTCTCTCAGCACCTTTTCCTCCCATCCCCTTTTCCTCCTGTCCTCCCTCCCTTGCGTAAGACTTTCCTTGGCTACTTTAGGTCTCCAGGATCTTTGCCACACCCACGAACATCTCTTTTTTCCTTGTCTCTCTCAACTTGTCAGCAGCTCCTGGGGAACAGGGCTCCAGTCTTAACAGACAGTATAGATAACTATCTTAGGGGCATAAGAATCTACGAACAACCTGGAAAACATCACCTCCCCCACGCCGTGGCCAGACTGGGAAGTCTCCAGATGAGATGGTCCAGAAAGATGGAATGTCACTTCAGTTTCTAACCTGTGCCTTTGGTAATGCCACAGAGGATTAAATAACATTAAAAAAAAAATCCTGAAATAAACGCGTGTGAGCACAGGTCTGCTGGGACTTGAACCCACACCACACATGTCAAGTGCTGGAGTTTGAGCCCATGGCACACACATTAATCTTTGCACGCTAATCTCCAAGGCTGGAACATATGCTACACATGCTAATCTCTAGGCTTGAGCCCACACCGCACATGTTAATCTCTGGGGCTTGAACCTATGCTATACATGGCTAAGCTATGCAGATGCAGAGGAGGATTTCACAGCTTAAACGTGAGCTTTGAACCAGTCGCAATTCCATTGCTCATGGATCCACCTCTCAAGGAAGGTAAATCCCCGATGCTCTGGAGTTGAGAGGTGCCCTTGTGTCTCAGGAGGAATGTCGGTTCTTGAGATGCCTGGCTCCGGCCACAGGGCCCTCTTGTGCTTCTGGTATTAGCTTGATAAATGCTCATGTCTTAGCCTTCAAGGATCTCCCTTATCCTTAATTGCAGTAATGGGTCTTGCTTTTGGCCCCTAAGAGACTGCAGGTTTCATGCTCCTACATCCACGCGTGGCCAACAGGAAGCTCTGGTGTGGGTCCATACGAAGTCATCAACAAACTCACTTGGTAGCAAGTGGTTTACCAGGGCTGGTTCACCATGCTGCTCAGTCCACCGAGCTGCATATGCGGCTTCATTCAGGGGCAGCAAGGTGAAGGCAGAGTATGAGGCACACATTCTAGGTTCTCCTTGGCACATCGGCCATTTTTTCTGTCATTAACACCGTGTACAACAATCACAACCAAATCAGCGGTCCATTTTTGCGGACTTGGAATATGCCCAACTGTCTGGCCCAGCTAAAGTTCACTTTAATGCATGTTTCTGCAGCGTCTTAAAATTAGTTGGAAGCTGGTCTGTGTGTTTTTGCCTGATGCTCACATCTCCCCGATACCCACGGGCCATCTGCAATTCCTCAAAGGGCCGACATGACACACACATGAATCTTAAATGTGTTCTTGCCGTTGCTGGGGAAAGTCACCCATACTAAAAACGGAAAGCATTTTCCCCAGAAGGGATTTGGATGTAAGAAAATTAGATAACTGGAAAAAAAAATCAAAATTTCCTAAAGAGCATAAATTGAGTCCTCTCTGTGTGTCAGGAAACTTGACCAGGAGCTAAGATTCACTCACGTCCGCGAGAACAGTGGATAATTTCCGCAAGATGGAGGCACCCAGGACTGAATGACGTTGCTCCAAGCAACATTCAGAATTTTTTACTTAAAATTTGCTTAACATTTTTAACACACACACACAGACACACACAGATAGATACATACTCACACATATATACACACATGCAAAGACACACTCATCGTAGACCATTTAGAAAATAGAGCTAACTCTTTTATGTTCAAGGATCCTCTGATTTGGTCAAGAAAGCCTGACTGTCAAGCCATCTTTGGAAATGATGGGGTTAACGCTTGTAGCTTCTTCGTGAGTTGATGCTTTGAACCTTACAAGATAAGGATACTCGCATGTCTTCATGTAAGTTACTTGCCTAGTCCTTTCTTCCATGGCTGTTTTCTCTGACCCCCATAAGAGAGCTCAGACCGATGATTTTAGAACCAGGATCCATGACACTGTGCACTGCCCGTGGAGGAGACACCTCCGCTTTCCTTGAAGCGCCTGCTTGCATTCTTGGCAGGACGTTGGCTATGCTCTTCTCTTTCTTTTTAGTAACCACCAAGCAAGATTGAGTCACTTTCTTTGGATTTTCTCATTCTGTGCCTTTTTCTTTATTTCCCACATGTTTAAAATGGAAGGGGATTGATCTCGGTTTGGGGACAGATTTCCTCTTCTCGCTTCTCTGAGGTAATTTGGGAAGCCAGCATGCCCTGGTTGTAGAGGGTAGCGCTGTTAGCACGGGCTACAGCCCTTTGAGCAGTTTTATTTCCAATGACTTTTGTACTCTTTAGCACACAGTAGGTACTCAGAAAAGTTGCCAAATTAAACAGGGCCACATCCTTACTTGATGTACTTCTCAGGAGTGTGACTCCAGGGCCCCTTTCCCATGAGCCATCCCTCTGTGGGGCTGAACATATAGGAGCGAAAGTCAATCTATAGAACATGTTTTGAATCATCCTTGACTCTGGTGTGCCTAAAAATACCTCTAAGAATGTCACTGAGTTTGGAAGTCTGGGAATGTCCTGTCCCATGTTCTCCTGCTTTCCCCCATAGAGAGAAAGCTTTTACTTCAAGCCCAGACACATCCCAGGCTTCTCGAGGGCACCCTGTCTAAGCAGACCATCTAAATTCTAATCCATGCCAGCTCTACTCCTGCTCCATATCATTCTGCTCCGACCCATCCATGCCTATTTTTCCTTTGATCTTCCCTTAAAAGATTCATAAGGACCTCTTCAGGTTGCTGCTTATGTGTGAATTTCCGCTCAGAAGCGGCCTTCTGTGAAGCCTCACCCCAGCTAATTTCCCCTCAGATGAATCATTCTCAAACTTAAAGTTCTGTTCTTGTGGACGTTTAGTTAAATCGAGAAGCCCCGAGCCGTTAAGTGGATGAGTATTTTGGCAAATTATTGCAGTCTCTTCAAATATTATTGAAGCGGACGAGCGTTAGTTAGTAGTACGTGTTGACAATGAATTCCCTGCGTTGGTGTCAGGTTTGCTCATGTTTGAAGCACGCCATTGCAGCCCTTCTGTAGGTAAGAGAACATTCCCGCCAGCTTCTCACTAACTTGAGGTGATTAACCATTGTTTGGGGCCACTGTGGTCTCATTGCAGGCTCGCCAAAGTTTCTAGAGCACACCGTTGTGCAGATTATGGGCTCTTGACGCCACCATTTACTATTTGTTCTCAGAGGACAAAGACTTCCTTTTTTTGTAAACATTCCTAGTGGTGATAATTGTGGCTCAACCATAGTACCATTTAGTAAGTATTTGTTGATAGGATAAATAAATCAGAAATTTTAATCAAGTTAGTGGGTCAAAAAAAACTTTAAGACTGTTTCATATGAAGAGACCATCTGGGACCGGGAGTTATCTATATTTAGCATATAACATAGTTTGAGAATTATAGAGAAGGCAAAGGGAGCACGATTACCAAGTTTGCCAGAAAAAAGGAAATAATTGTGTCTGTCAGGATTAGAAGTATGGGTAAGGAGCAGTGTCCGGTGATGTACAACTTATTAGCTAGGCCGGCCCTATGGCACTGTGTTTTTGATTGTGAGCCTAGCCTTTAATGCCTGAACCATCTCTCCAGTCTCCTATGGAATATAAAACCACACGTTCTGTGCTATTGGGATGAGAGCTGTGAGTTTTAGGTGTGGTGAGAACATCTTGGGCAGGCAGGGTTCAGGAAGATCCGATGGCTAAGTACCACGGACAGCTCCCAAGAGCCTTCAGTTGGGAAACCATGTCCCCTCCTGCACCTACTACTGCTTATTCAGGTGGACGGAGGAAATAAATTCATCCCTAACTCCTAAGCTATGAAGAAAGCAGCTAAGTTGCAGGATACAATAGTGTGGTTCGAAGAGTAGATCCTTAGGTCCGCTGTAGCTCTGAATAAACGGAGGGTCTCACGTTTCAGTGCCGACTGAAGAAGCTCCCAGTTATTGTGAGGTGCATCGGCACTGAAACTCACGGTGAATGGCTGCTATTGTTCTATCTCAAGGCCGTGCCTCTGCCTGGCTGCTACCTACTTACTGCTCCTGTGTTTATTTATTTAGCTTCCACGATGTAGCCTTTCCTCTTCTATACCATACTAGGTCATCAAGGGCCTTGTAACCTAGGAAACCTGTACAGTATCCCAAGAACGACTACCCGGGTTTGTCAAGTGGGTCAGTGTTTACAGCGTCTCTCTGGAGACGACCCACCAAGAAGGCATGGTTCTTCTTGCCGAGCGACCCTGGCACCCTGGCGAGTCCCATTGACTCTTCCAGATGCATATGCAATGCAAGCCTCACTTGGAGAGGGCTCTTCTCCTTGGTCCTCATGGGCAGATGGTCTGTGTGGTCAGACCCACATCCTTTGAGGAAAGATGCTGTGGAGGTGAGGTCCAGGCGATGTTGTACGTTGATAAGTAGGCGAATTCTTGTGTGCATGGCAGTCCGTTAACTCTCAAAGCTTGGCCTGCTTGCTCCGTAGTTTCTTGCCCAGTTAGCTGATTGTACGGAGGTTAGAGAAGCTCTGATAAGACTTTCCACTCTCAGGGGCATTTGGGAACACGGTGGGAAGGAATCTATGCATGAGTCTCTGAATCACACTCCTCAAGGAAGGAAAATGTGTTTTGCTGGTGTGTTTAATTTAGAAAGCAAAGATCATTATTTTCTTCTGCATTTTTGTTTTATTAACTTTTTTTTGGCTTGGGTTAGAAAAACAATGGAATGGATAGGTGAGTGCTTTACTTCAAGCATTCCAAGTTATATGTGGCAGCTTTTCAAAGAGCTGGAATCTAAAGGCAAAGAAGGTCCACTGTACAGTTACGATGCAACATCCCTGGTAGCCTGCAACTGTAACACTGCTATTTATTGCATAATTCAGAGATTGTGATTTTAGTTGGTCAAGGGCCCTAGGTATCCTTGGCCAAGACAAAAATGAAGATAATATAGCATCCTCATTTAGAAAACCATGCGGCTTTCGTGTTTATTAAGCCTTCTGCAGAGAAATCAATATCCGTTTTTGAATCAGAGTACTATGTGTCTCTCAGTTACTGCCGGGAGAACCCACTTGTGATGTTTCTGGCATGTATCCTTGTGTGCTACCATGCATCCTCAGTTTAGCAGAGTTCCCCCCACACTCCCCACCACCCCGGCATTTTCCCTTCAGTGGGCTTTGGATAGATTTTTCAGAACCATGACATTTGCTTCAAGGACAGCGCTGTGAATGAGACTTGAGAAGGCTCCTGCATGTGGATTCTAAGAGAAGCCCGGCGACGATCTACAATACTTCCCACTCTTAGGGGTATCTGGGAACGTGATGGGAAGGAATCTCTGAGACTGGCCCAGACCTCATCGGAATGCTGCCTGCATTAGGTCACCCGGGCCTTCTTAAGCTTGGCTTCCTGTCTCTTGCTCATCCTGTATTACCTCCCCCCCCGCCCCCGGTAAGGCTTGGTTGTCATGTAAGCCACACTCATTTTGAAGGGCCAAGCCACACCTAGATACACAACGATGATTTTAATTTGTTCTGTAAAGGTGCATTCCCACCTGCTCTGGCCTCGAATACCGCGGATGGGCTCTGCGACCTTGGGCCCCTTACACGATGTTTTTTTAATCCCCAATAACTTGTCTTTTGTTTTTTTGTTCATGGCATCCTTATGAGCTATGATATCTGTTATTCACTTGCATGGTGGACATTTGCATGCATCTATGCAAAGCAGCTTACGTTCGCTCAGAAAAGCAAAACCCAGGGGATGTGGAGAGTCAGAATAGAACTTGGGGTCGTGATTTTTAACGTCGATGCTTTTCCTGAGCCCCTTGCGCTGAGATGACGTATAAAACAGCATTCTGACCCTTCCCATTTCCTCAACGGCACCAGCAGCGCCCCACGGATACTTTCAGAGCTATGATGGCATCTCTAAAAATAATCCTCACTTGATCTGCCCGCGGTGCCGATTGGCTTACAAGAAATTTCTTCTTGAAGCCACATGGTCTCGGATGGATGAAAACCTTTTTCGGCTGGTACTTACAGCATTACCGTGTGAAGATTTTTACGACAGTGAGAGACACAGAGAATAGGGGACAATCGTTTTTACTGGTTTGAGGAAAAACGGTTGTAGCTCTCAGTGCCTTGATATTTTGAAATTGAGCTCTCCTGGTCTTCGTACAGAGAGAATATCTTACCCGTGGGCTGTTTGTGGGAAAGAAAGCTCATGTTTTTGTTTTTACTTTCTTGTAGATACCCACGAGAATCACGGCGAGCTCGCAGGGGATTGACAGTTATTTTTAACGAGAGGGGTGTGTGAGGCAGCCTCGCACTCCAAGCTCTCTGAATTGCTCTTTGGCGGACTCGCGGAGGGTGGGTGGATCTTGTGGTGTCTGCTTTGACATTGGATCCATAATCTCTGGAAGGATGAAATGGGTTCTGGTCCTGAGCTTTATTTGGAAGCCTGTCTATTTTGCTTAGCAAATCCGCTCTTGGTGATATGTAAGAAAACAGCCCGTAGCTCTAACATTCTCCTTTGCTGTGAATGAGAATAAAGAACATACATCCTGGCAAAAGACTTCGAAAGTTGACTTTTAAAAGTCACATAACCTCCACCCTCCTTGCCCTCTGAAGCTCAGACCTATGGGCTTTCACTCTGGATTATATTGCAACATGGACATTTTCAGGAAACAAGGAAGGATTTGCTTTTGGACCCTCGTAGCCACTTTCACTGAGCCGAAAGCACCAGTGAAGCGACGTTCAGATTAGCGTCTGTCAGCTGAGGATTTACACCGGGCTTCTGTAGGGCCGACGGTGCTGTTGGAGAGGACACGCATAGGACTGATACTTGCTTATGCGCACGAGGTCATGTGAGCAGAGGGAAGTCTGTGCTTGCCTCTGAAACATAGCCAAAACAAACTCGACCACCATGGCTGGTCAGAGCCACGTCCTAGACACGTGTCACTGCTGGTTTTTATGGAAAACTCTTCCAGAAGTTATTGTATGGGGCAGGTCATCCACACTCATTACAGTTCAACCAGCAGGATGCCAGCTGGGCACATAACAAATTAAAGAGGGTAGCTTTTGGCGCTGGACAGGTGGCTCAATGGTTTAAGACCTCTTGCTACTCTTGCGAAGGACCTGGGTTCAGTTCTCGGCACTTACATGGTGCCTCACAGTCTTCTGTCACTCTTTCTCCAGGGGCTCTGATGCTCTCTTCTTGGTCTCCATGAGCACTGGACACCCATGTTGTATGTAGACATACATGTAGGTAAAACACGCATAAACGTCTGATAAAAGTAAATACACCTTACAAAACAGCCTGTATGGTTGCTGGTATAAAACACAGATAGTAAAGTTGTCCCAATCTGTAGAACTAGAAACATGCAGACATGACATGCCTGGCTGGAAGGTTACAGTGCTCGCCGAGGATAACTACCGTGAGGAACTGGAGCCCATCAATGGAGCCCGCCAGCGGTGTTGCGGTCCGCATCAGGATTAATGTGCCTTGGCAGGATTAAGACTTCAAAAGGAGGCATAAGTGTCCGTGTGGGACTAACCACAGTCCGGATGTGCTAAATCCCTTATTATTTCTGTATAGATCAAGGGGGAAGATGTTTACCAGGGTGAGATTTGTTAAATATTCAGATGAAAAGTGGATTTATGTGGGCGTTAAAAGGAGCGCACGTTAGCTGGATTAGTGTAGCTCTTCCGCTATCTGGAGGTCGATTATAGGAGTCTGTTTGTGCTTAGGGTAATTCTCCTGTTTGTGTTATTGTCTCAAAACACAATGGAAGAGCACAGGTTGCCCTGCAGTACTGCACGCATAGTGGAAAGCACTGTGAGCCTTGAGTTAACCCTGGCTAAACTGAGAGGTGGGCTTGGGGGTAACACCGAGTCTCTCTGTGACAACTTCAAAACTTTACGGTATGCAGGAATCCTTCAGGTAAGCAGAGACGAAGTGGCCTGGCATGGGTTTCTGACCTCGGGAAACGTGTAGCATTGAACAGGGATGCTGTGTAGATCAGACATGTGTAGGTATAGGTCGGAGGATGCTCTTGTGTCTTGCTTAGATCAAGGATCGAGAAGGAGAACAGCCATAGCTCTTGAGAAGTCCCGAGGCCAGCAGGGTCAGGAATCGGTGGCTTCAGAATAGTGGAGTGCCACAAGGGGACTGGGGGGCGGGGCTTTGAGAGGAGGGGTCCTCTCATCACTTTGGCTTTGGCAAAATTACTCTGGCCCGGTTGAGCGAGATTGATGGACAACAGAAGTGCTGTGGGAAGGAAAGACCTGTGCAGACAGAGTTCAGGGGGAGGTGAAGGAGGGGGAGGGGGAGGGGGAGGTGGTAGCAGTGGTGGCGGCAGCAGCATTGGCGCCTAAGCAAGCATAACGGGGATGGATAAGAAGACATAGCTGCCAACACAAATAGGATTGACAGCACCTCACAGCTCTCAGAGACAAAGCATTAATGGGAAAGGATCTATGCTTTTAAGGCCAGAGGGATAGCACTGCCATTATCAGGAAGAGAGGGGGAGACGACTGGAGAAAAGTCAGATATTATATGGGAAACAAAGAGAGTATCTGAGTTACTGCCCGGGCCCAGCATATGATGAAAGACCTCCTGTTCTTTTTTCGTCCTTAAAAAATGTATATTCCTTTTCTTCTTTCAATAGATTTATTTACAATGTTCTAAGAACTAATTCAGGTGAAGTTGTTGAGGTATTGTGTCCCTCCATGGAATTGATACTTGGAGACCGACAGTGTCATCCTCATAGTCTTCCGAGGGTCACATTCTGTCCTTGGGTCGATGTGAGCAGCCTGCCTGGGTCTGATGCTTGTGCAAGAAGGTGTGGCCCCCCAGTGTGGCTGTGGACCTTATTCTGGGTCAGATCCAGTCTCCATCTTGAGCCCACAGCTTCCACTGACATATGCTATAAAACTGTAAAACTACGCATACCTGTGTGCTCTCCCCTGCTTGGTGCAGGCCTCCTGCCAGTGTCTGAAGCATGTAGGAGATCTTGTGGAATCCTATGCACGCCTTTAGACCTTCCCCTGGGTCAGACCCTGTTCCTACCCTGGTTCCAGAGCCCGAACAGCCAACAAAAAGACAGAGACTAGCAGATTGGATTAGAAAACAGGATCCATCTTTTTCACCACCCAACACGGGCATCATCGTAGGGTCCAAGGATGGAAAAAGGCATTCCCTCAAAAAAAAAAAAATGGATCCAAGAAATAAGCAGTGGTAGCCATTCTGACATCTGATAAAATAGATTTCTAACCAGAAATAGAAGAGTAAAAAGAAGGTCACTTCATACTCATCAAAGGACAACTGCGCCAAGATGACATTATAATTTGAAAACGTATGTGCACCAACACAAGTGAGTCCAATTCAATGGAAGAAACACCCTAGACCTGCAGCCAAGGATCAGCTCCAACCCAGCCATACTGGGTGACCTCGGTCCCTCACGTACACCATGGAACTCATACAGACAGAGACAAGCAGACAAGCAGAGAAACCTTGGGTTTAGATGACATCGTGAAATGTATCACATCTACAGAATTCTCCCTTCAGACACCAAAGAATATGCATTCTTCTCAGCAGCCCATGGAACTTTCTCCAAAATGGATCACATATTAGGATACAGAGCAACTTTAGGGGGATTTAGAGAGTGCGGAATAACACCCTGTGGTGTATCAGACCGCAAGGGAACAAAGCCAGATATTTATAGCAATGGAAGCTACAGAGAGTACAGAAAGCACGCAGTCTCATGCAGATTAAGCAACACACTATTGGATGATGTAGGGTTCATTGAAGAACTTAAGAAGGGAATATTAAAAAACTCAGAGAGTTGAGTGAAGATGAGTATACACTGTATCTAAATCTAATAATGGAGGTAGACCTGAGAAGAGACTTTATAATGCTAAGTGCCTTTATAGAAAAAAATGGGAGACCTCAAATAAATTAATGTTGCACTTCAAGGTCTGAGAAACAAGAACGGGCCAACCCCCCAAGAGTATATGGTAAGCAATCAAAATCAAGGCAGAAATTAGTAAAATGAAATTTATGAAAACTGCAAGGAATTAGTGCAATGAAGAATTAGTTCTTTGAAAAGACAAGCAAATTTAATAACCCTTTAGACACCCTAACGAAAAGAAGGGAAGAGAAGACCCAAATGGGCATCATTGGGTCTGAAAAGGGAGGCATGACATTAGATACTAAAGAAATTCGGAAAATCATAAGGACTTCCCTTAAAAAACATATTTTCCATTAAATTAGAAAATGTAGAAGAAGCAGCAAGTTCCTAGATGCATATGACGTACCAAAATTAAACCAAGATGAAATAAATAATTTATAAGCATATATAACCAGCAATGAGATTTGAAACACTAATAAAAAAATTTCCCAACTCAAAAAGGCCAGGACTAGATGGATTCATGGAAGAATTCTACCAGAACTTCAAAGAAGATCTCGCACTCTAGTCCATAAACTAGAAAATGAGGAGGATTTCCAAATGCTTTTAAATCGGTATCACCCCGATACCCAAAACAAAACAAGACACCACAAAAAAGGAAAACTACAGCCCAATCATTTTGATGAACATAGATGTGAAAATTCTCAATGACCTACTTGTAAACCTAATTAAATATCACTTCAAAAAGATTCATCAAGACCAAAGAGGCTTTATTTCATCAATGCTTAATACACATAAATCAATAAATTTAACTTATAATGTAGGTAGACTAAAAATCAGAAATCACTGATTTTCACTGGAATGATAATTCCAGTAGTTGATTTAACAAAAAGCCTTTGACGAAATCCAACATCCCTTTGATCAAAGTCATAGACGAGTTATGGATAGTCAGAGCACACTCTTAATATAATGAAGACCATATATGACAAACCCAGGCTCTAGATGTCCCTCTGTTTTCAAGGGACAGTCTTTCAAGTGTGTCTAATTTCTCATACTCCAGGCCTATGATGACAAAAGTCTGGCCAATTTCTGTGATGCCCAATGAGAAGTATTTGGTTGGTTTTTCCTAATGTTTTAAATAACTACTCCATGCTTGGTCCCATTTTGAAGCTTGACCCTTCTAACTGGACAGCACACTCTCCAAACCTCTCCACTTCCCCTGCAGTTCTGATATAACATTAGCTTTGAGAAGCTAGCAACAACCATGACACAGCATAAATGCTATGACACAGCAAAATGCTAGGCTCCCTTGAAACTTGTGTAACAGCTTCATCACTCCATCCTCTTTAGATCTGTTCTCATAACGTCTCAAAACATGGGGAAGATTCAGTTCAGTTCTTTGTCATAGTGTAATGTGGACAACCTCGTGTTCCCAGAAAAGCCTTCATCCGAAGCCTCATGACCAGGGTTGCTCTCGGAATCTCTGTCAGCATTGGGTCTTCTTGGCTCCCATCAGAACGGACACAGAATCACGTGCTTCTCTAATTCACAGCTCCAAAACTTTCCAAGTTTCTCTCCTAGGCCAGCCCCCCAACACCTTTGAACCATGAAGTCAGGCAAAGCTATAGCACTAACCCTACTCTTACTTCTCAAGAGATTAAGAAAGTCAGTAGTAATTTTATTAAAGGTTAATTTAAAGATTTTTTAAAGATTAATTTTATTTTATGAGAATGAGTGTTTGCCTGCATGTGTACCACATGCACGCCTGATTGCTCACAGAGACTGGAAGCCGGTGTCAGATATGCTGGACCACACATGCAGTTACAAGTGGTTATGAGACACCATGTGGGTGCTAGACACTAAATCCTGGACATTTGCAAAAGCAGTCAGTGCTCTGAACCACTGAGCTATTTCTCTAACTCTGTTTAATAACTCTGTGTGTGTGTGTGTGTGTGTGTGTGTGTGTGTGTGTGTGTGTGTGTTAGCATGCGTATAGTAGTCAGAGGGCAACTTGTAGGAGTCTGTTCTCACCCTCTACCATGAGGTCCTAGGGCCGGAACTTGGAATCATCAGGCTTGGGAAAATCACCTTTACTGGCTGAGCCATCCTGTCCGCTCTCCTAGAGAATTTTAGAGCGTTCTAGGTTATTGAATTATTAGATGAACTCCTACCTCATTTTACAATGATTGCACAGGGCTGAGACAGCCCAGAGACTAATTCCTCATGGCCAGCAGCTGAAAAGTCTTTCTGAGGTGCTTATTCCTTTTGTTGGCAATGAAAACACACACACACACACACACACACACACACACACACGTGCATGTCACACAAACACATGACACACACATGAATACATATAAATACACTACACATATACACATATACACACTACAAACATACATATACACACTACAAACATACATATGCACACTGTACACACACATACACACATGCATATACATATATACATACTACACATATATACACACTACACACACATACTCATACATGTTCACATGCACATATATATATTCTACATACACTGCATATACACACACAAATACACACGTGTACATACACATGTGCACACACAATGCCTACAACACCACACATAAACACAATATGCACATACTCAAACATTACACACATACACACACTACATACACTACACATATACATACATGCCCACCTACATACACACACACACACACACACACACACACACACGCTAGACACAAACACACACGCACACATGTATGTACATTTGAGATAAAGTTAAAGTCAAAATGGAGAAACAGGCTGGCTTATAACCCTGGTACAGGCAGCATTGCTATCATCGTGACCTTGGAGTGTCTGGAGGTGACAAGCTCTGTCTCACCCAGCAGAAGGTAGAGACTCTCGGATGCGTTGAAATCCTTCTTCACTTCCGATTGCTAGGGGCTGGCAGGCTAGAAAGGGCACCATGGCCTTTGGTTTATGTCCTGGTGCAAAGCCACGCCTTTCCCTTCTCATCTGCTTGTCCCAGGGCCTAGGTGCAGCCATCTGGCATGGGCTGAGAGGAAGTACAGGAAGATGGCTGCTGGCTTTCACACTGTTCTGTTTTGGGGCACCAGAGCTTATACTAGATACTTTCTCTTCTGTTCTTCTCCAGGAGGCATTTTGGATAGAATTCTGTCCAACCTGAGGGAGGAGCTTAGGAGGGACCGAAAGGACTGCAGTTACCAAGTGCAAGGAACACTGTGTACTGAGTGCATTCTGTGCAAGCAACAGCACAGTGGGGGAGACGCCTCAGATCTCAAATCTATCACTTAGTTCTAAACGAAAAGTTCAAACTTAAAAAAGTGTCCTTAAATTAATTGACATTTGAAAAATTAAGTTTGTGACACTCTCACTAGAAAATTATTTTAAAAAATCGTTAGCTTTTTACACACATTTTCTATTTAGATTCTGTCTAGTGGCTATTCTGGTGACAACGGAGTCCACTGAGGCCTATTCCCAAGAGCTGAGGTGGATGGGAGGGCAGGTGGCAACCATGGGCAATTAGGAGTCTCCCGGGGTACTTCCCACAGTAGGATTTTTCCGTTCAACCCTCCTAGTCCCAGGGGATCGCAGAAGAAGCTGCTGGATTCCTAATCAAGGGATGTTTGTAAGAAGGGGGATGGGCCCAGCCTCAGAGCATGTACCTCTGAAGTACAGTGTCAGATGCGGTTTTCCGTGCAAGACCAGTTTTGCTTCTGAAGACCAGCCCAGCCGAGGGCGAGCGTCACTGAGATGCAGACCCAGCCCGGGATGAATGGACAGATCCGGATCACCACAGAGACAGGTCCAGATCTCCACAGAGACAGATCCAGATCCCCACAGAGACAGGTCATCTCAAATCCCTTGGGGTTGTCCTTGTTTGTGGCTGGGCACACAGAGACGGGCGATTCCTATGAAAATCTCTGCTGTGTTTGTCACCCTCACTTGAGAAGCATTTACTTCTCAAGTACCCATCTCATATTTATGAATGGAAACAAAGATGTGGCACACGCATACGACGACACACTACTTAGTCTCTAGCTAAGGTCCCGCATGCTGTCATGTATGATAACATGGATGACGGCTGTCATGTATGATGACATGGATGACGGCAGTCGTGAAGGATGCTAGTCACAGACAGTTCCCCTCCTTGCCTCTCCCATGGCGCTGGTGTATCCCCGGTTTTCTCTTGCCTCACACCTCACGTAACCTCCCTCCTGGAGGGAGGTGTCTCTCAGACTCCAGCTTGGACGTGTTCCTGGGATCTCTTGCCTGTGGGATCCTGCAGAGACCAAAGGGAAACTGTCTTCACTCCGGCCCCTGCTGAGGGAGGCTTCTCTTCCTGTCTGGGCAACAGCTAGGGCTTGCTTCTCTCCCTGGTCCAACTGCTCTCTTGAGATCCTAATGTGGCGTCATTTTCTGCAGCTGCATTGATTAGGTGCATCATTAGGTCTGGTTTAATTGCAGCGCCTCTGCTGCTAACGGATTTGCACGCAGTACGCCAGGAGAAAGGAAGGCTGTGGATGCTTCTATCTCCCCCAAAAAGATGAAGCCCAACCATTCTTAAGCATCATTTAAATTTTTACTGCTAGTAAATTCCCGGCGCCGCTTTTTGATGTGATATTTAAGTCCAGAGGGAGATTGCGGGGCCCGCGTATGCATAATTTAATGAGGAACATAGAATTTTCATGTTGGAAAGGATTTTTGAGAGATTTTATTTCAATCCCCCCCTTTTAATGGGAGAGGAACTTAAGAGTCTTGACTGGGAACGTGGCTAACAGTGGAGACAAAACTAGGTGTGGATCCCAGTTGGAGCTGAGTCCATTTCGTTCTCTGATACCCTTTCTTGGAGTTTATTAATCTCCACTTCCTGCCATGGGCCTAAATGGCACATGTAATCTGTCATTAGCGTGAACAGGCTGTCCACTGTCCACTGCCAGTGTCCTCTCACTGTGTCTAAAGTCCCGTGTGGGTGCCCTCTCTGAAGAAGCCGTTCCAATGCTGGCACAAAAGTCCAGCTGCTGGATTCTGTTTCCAAGGAGCTGGTTGGTTTAAACCACCTTGAAAACGAAAAAGTTATTTTTATAGCATAAACAAAATACCATTCGGTAAAGCATTCTGTGGAAATACTGTTCAGTGTTTGTGTCTGCCTTCGACACCAGTGTTGGGTCTTCCCTTCCTGCCCTTATGGGATATCCTCGGGGGCCTTTGAGGTGTCCTGAAGTCCTACTCTTCGTCTAGCTCAGTCTTAGCACCCAATAGGCACATTTTCAATTGAAGTAGACCATTCCCAGGCCTGAAGAAAAAAATGGAAGCTCCCCAAATCTTCCGGACAGCACTCTCTAACTGGATAGAGTCAGCTCTCAAAACCCCATCTGAGAAACCTGTTCTCAGTTTGGAAGAGTGGGCAGAGAAGCAGAATCCTCCGGGGAAAGGGAGAGGGTGACCTGCCTGGGATCTCTGCAGTGCTCACACAGTTGTCCCTCCACCCCATCTCCACTGTGTAGTCTCCTAAGCCAGGGACAGGGTCCTGAGCCAGATGGGCCAGTCGGTGATTTTCTCCTTTCTGCGGCACAGGTGACTAAGCAGAGAGGGAGGCTCTGGAGTCTTGAAGGCTGTCTGTCCCTCTTGGATGACTTGGGAAGTGTCCTATCCTTGAGACCTTGACACTTGTAGACCCAGGTCTACATGGAGGCACTACAGCCAACGTCTCCTTCTAGGCTTGCCCGCTGAGCCTGCGATGGCGGTTGGACTCGAGAGCGGCTTCAGAAGGAACGCGGGAGTCAGTGCCAGTGGTTTAATTGCGCCATGAATCGTGGCCAGAAAATAACCCAACAAACTTATTTTTCTGTTGGGCATAAGACACAGAGGATTAGCTACAATTAGTTCTGGCTTTGTTTTCCTTGGCAAAAACCCTTTTGCTTTTTCTTCCTTATTTTTTCACCAAGGATTGGTGCTAAAGCTGACAGGATTTGAGGAGTTTGTCAGGGTCTTCAGTGTGTAAGAGCTTGGGCACATGCTGCACCTAGCATTTATTGAGCACCTACTGTATGCAGGGTAACACACTTGAACACCTTCTGTATGCAAGGTGCACATGTGAACACTCTACATGTATTATCTTGGTACAGATGTGTGGATCTTAGGATTCTTTTTACCATTGTGACTTCTCTTCTAATTGGGAAAGTTAAGTGTCTGAAGATCCCATGGCCAGCAAACAGACAGAATCTTAGACTCGTCCTTACCAACCTCCCCAACTCTTTCCTGCATCTTTCTGGACTTCTGAGTCTCTTTGGCCTAACTCTGGGATTTCACATTTTGCCCTAAGCTGTGGTTGTCCTGGAATAGATAGGAGTGACTGCTTGAAGGCTCTCAAAAGCATAGAAAGAACTCATGCAGAGAGCGGCGTGGGCTACACCTAGAGCCCTGAGGTCTGGGAGTTGGTTGGAGCCCTAGCCCAGCAAAGTTAGGATCTGCAGGAGTGGGGTGGAGGGTAGCCCAGTGGGTAGGAGCCTGCTTGGAGGTGTGAGGCCTTAGGGTCTGCTCCTAGCATGCTACCCCAGGAAAGGAGTGCTCCAGCTCAGCCCTGTGCACTCTGCTTCTTGCGAGGTGAACTGAGGCTGTTGTGGTGATGCTGTCCGTCAAACGCCTCATGGCCTCGAAGGGCAGCCCCAGAGCTCTTCATTCTTGGCTTGCCCATGCTTCCTGGCTTGGTACCCACCCAGCTGTGGATACCTAACTGCTCAGCCTCCAAGAGCAGACGCGAGTGTCCGTTCAGAAGCCTGTGTTATAGGGTGCATAGAGTGGTCCCTTTGTTTGAAGCTTCTGGCTTCCCTTTGTCCTTACGGTAGCTGCAGCTCATTTTCGAATGAATCACCTAGAAGGCAGTGGATTGATGGCAGTCATACGACAGGAGACACGACCGCCGGCCCCCCAAGTGACCAGAACCTGAGGTCAGAGGTCAGAGCTGTAAAATGATTACAAAGCTGGGCCATTAGCCATGTTCTGACTCTGTCCCTGTACACTGGGCAGGGCAGGTCCACAAATGCTCATTTGATGGCTGTCCCGTGGTGAGCAGTGGGCTGCACTTGGCAGGAGGCAAAAGCCACTGATTTGATTTATCTTACTAAGTACTATGAGGTTTTTTTTTTCCATACAATATCTTCTGATTATGTTTCCCCTCCCCCCACCTCTCCCAGTCCCTCCCCGCCTTCCCCCTACCTGGATCCAAATCCTTCCCTCAGAAAATAAACAGGTGTCTGTGGAAGAATAGCAAAGTAAGATGCAATGAGATAAAACAAAAACTAAACAGATTGGAACTGAACAAAACGAGCAAACGAGAAAAGGAGCCAAAGAAAAAGCGCACGTAGAGACACAGAGACGCATGTAGCTACAAACATGGGATCTCCATAAAGACCCCAAGCTGGAAGCCATGGTCAGTAGACAGACCACCTCCAGAGATAACACTGAGCTTGGCTTGCGCCTACTGTGGGCGTGGGGCCTACCCTTAAGAGTAGTTTGTTCACTGGGGGTTCAGTCTTGGCAGGACCAAGGGCTTCCCCTTCCACTGGTTCTCTTACTAGGGATATTCATTGCTACCTATGAGGCTGGAGCCCAGGGTCAGTCCATGTATAGTCTTTGGGTAGTGGCTTAGTCCCTGGAAACTCTGGTTGGTTGGCATTGTTGTTCATATGGGGTCTCGAGCCCCTTCAAGCTCTTCCAGTCCTTTCTCTGATTCTTCCAACGGGGGTCCTGTTCTCAGTTCAGTGGTTTGCTGCTGGCATTCACCTATGTATTTGCTGTATTCTGGCTGTGTCTCTCAGGAGAGATCTACATCCGGTTCCTGTCAGCCTGCACTTCTTTGCTTCATCCATCTTATCTAGTTTGGTGGCTGTATATGTATGGGCCACAGGTGGGGCAGGCTCTGAATGGGTGTTCCTTCTGCCTCTGTTCTAAACTTTGTCTCCCTATTCCCTGCCAAGGGTATTCTTATTTGCCTTTTAAAGAAGGAGTGAAGCATTCACATTTTGGTCATCCTTCTTGAGTTCCATGTGTTCTGTGCATCTAGGGTAATTCAAGCATTTGGGCTAATAGCCACGTATCAATGAGTGCATACCATGTGTGTTTTTCTGTGATTGGGTTACCTTACTCAGGATGATTTTTTTTGTTCATTCAATTTACCTATGAATTTAATGAACACATTATTTTTGATACCTGAGTAGTACACCATTGTGTAGATGTACCACATTTTCTGTATCCATTCCTCTGTTGAAGGGCATCTGGGTTCTTTCCAGCTTCTGGCTATTATAAATAAGGCTGCTATGAACATAGTGGAGCACATGTCTTTGTTATATGTTGGAGCATCTTTTGGGTATATGCCCAAGAGAGGTATAGCTGGGTCCTCAGGTAGTTCAATGTCCAATTTTCTGAGGAACTGTGATTGTTGGGGGGAGGGTGGTAATGGGGAGAGGATGGGGAGGGGAACAATCATATAGAAGGGGAGAAGAAGGGGTTAGGGGGATGTTGGCCTGGAAACCGGGAAGGGGAATAACAATCGAAATGTAAATAAGAAATACTCAAATTAATAAAGATTAAAAAAAAAAAAAGTGGTGTGTTTCCCCAGTGAGACAAACTTGGAGAAAACTAACTTTTTATTTGCAACTGACTATCAGTTAGGCACAGCTCTGGGTTAGGGGTGAGGACATACATATATCTACTTCTTTTAAATCTAGAACCCCATCTGGTGCACACCCCTGCAGGCCCTGTGCATGCTACCACAGTCTCTGTGAGTTCTTCCGTGTGCACCAGGCTTATGTCTAAAACGCCTTGGTTCCTTGGTGTCCTCCATCCCCTCTGGTTCTCACACCTTTTCTACCTCCTCTTCCACAGGGTTACCTGTACCCCAAAGGGAGAGATTTCACAGAGACATCCTATTCGGAGCTGAGTGTCCCAAAGTCTCACGCTCTGCGTACCGTCTGCCTGTGGCTCTCTGCGTTTGTTTTCCTCTGCTGCAGGAGGAAGCTTCTCTGGTGATGGCCGAGCCAGGCGCTGATCTATGAGCATAGCAGAAGGCCGTTAAGAGTCATTTTATTGCCAAATCTTTTTAAAAAGGACAGCGGGATTTGGCTTTACCTCATGCCCCTGAGTTGCCTAGTCTTGGGATCTTGGTCATCCAAGCAGTGTTGGGTATGGGTCCCGTCTTGTGGAGTTGGCCTTAACTCAAGTCAGATGTGGGTTGGTTACGCCCACCAGCTTAGTGCCACTACTGTACCAGAGTGTCTTGAGGGCAGGTTGCCATTGTCCATTCAATGGTTCGTAGCTGGCATTTACCTTTCTCCTTTGGTGGCACACACAGTGCCATGAATACTCACCCAGTGAGGTGTGTAGTTGTCGTCAGCAGTAGGGGCTTACCATCTGCTTGTAGAGCGCCACCAAAGGCCTTGGCAATAGCTGCTTGTTTGAGGGCTCCCATGGGATCCCCTTAGTCGAGAACTCAATTAGATGTAATCCATTCCTAGGACTAGAAGTTTCATTTGGTGATGAGCGAGATCCAGGTCAGCTGTACCCCCTGTTATTTGGGGATTTCATTTAGATCACCTTTATATAGATGTATATATTTTAGGAAGCTTCTACTGTATTAGGTTTCCATAAGGTCCTTCAGATGGCCTTAGTTTTAGCCATCTCTCCCTATACTCACTCCCTTACCACCTTCATCCCTTGCCCTCCTCCATATTCCCTCTCTCATCACCTTCATCCCTTGCCCTCCTCCATACTCCCTCCCTCATCACCTTCGTCCCTTGCCTCCTCCATACTCCCTACCACCTTTATCCCTTCCCCTCCTCCATACTCCCTTCCTCATCACCTCAGCCCATCAATGACTATTATTTCCTTTTCCTAGGGATCTCCATTCATCCTGCAACCAGTCCCTTCCTCTCTACGTAGCCTCTGTTCTTCTATGGACTGTAGCTTGTGTATCTTTGACTTAACAGCTAACATCCACACGTAAGCAGATACACATTTTATCCTTCTTGGTGAGAGTTACCTCATTTAGGGTGATTTTTTTTTTTTTACCCTAGCACCATCGATTTGTCTGTGAATCTCATGATTTATTATTACTTTTCAAATGGAGGCGTAGTACTCCACTGTGTAAATGTATCACATTTTCTTTAGCCTCTCATCTCCCAATGAACATCTTGGGTTGTGATTTGATAAAAGTCAGACACCCAGCCTCAGGGAGCTGGAAGGAACCCCAGTTCACTCCCTTTATCCTACAAATGGAGGTAACAATGGGAGGAGGAGGACCTTAGTTAGGTCCCAAGGAGAATAGGCCAGAGCTGCCCAGCCTTCTCCCAGCCTCTGTGAGCACCCTGTGGTGTAGACATGGGAGGGCAGGAGAAGACCAGGCTGGTGTGGCCTCATCGGTGGCCATGGTTTGGGGTCTTTTCAGACACACTAAAGCTTCCTGGGTGGAGAGTCCTTTCAATCCAGCCTTACACTGATGGCGGTGATGAGCGTCAGGCACTTTCAGACATTTGAGCAAGGATCGGTTGTCACGTGAGCAAACTCCATTGCTCTTTAGGTTATTAAAAGCCCATTAGTGCCCTCCTGATAGCCACGAAACAAATGAAATCTCCGGAGGCTGAGTAGCATCAGTAAGAAAGGACCCGCGGATTCTCTTGCTCACTCAGTGGTGTCTGGGTCAGTAGACATCATTTTCCTAAGACATTTATCTTCCTCTCCTCCTATGAGACAGGCTTAAAAATACAGCCGTAAAACGAAAGGCTTGAACCCAGCTTAGGTATAAAGCATAACTTACAGGGAACCAGGTCACGACACCTTTTCCATTTCTAGCGAGAATCCCCGGTGACGTGGTTTAGACTGAGGATTCACTTCTGCGTTCTGTTAGGATGACTGCCCACGGCAAAGGTGAGGCTTCGTCTGCTAGGAGATTCTCGAGCAAGTTGGAATGTCCTTAGAGAACATTGCCCTCACTCTTTCGCATGCAGCCGTCAAGTCAGCATCCAGCGGAGACCGCTGCATGCCCATTTTATGGGAGCATTGTTTACCATGGCTGGGTTAGAGCCTGAGCCTAGGTACCCATGAACGGAAAGGGAGAATGTGATGTCTGCACACTGTAGAGTATTATTCAGCCATAAAGAACAAAGTCCTCTCCTCCACGGGAAAAGGGTAGATCAGGATCAATGTGTAACGTGGGGAAGCCAGCCCTGGGCAGACATTACTGCATGTTTTCTCCTACATGTGTGAGTGGGTGGGAGAGAAAGAGGGGTATCATGGAGGGATGATCTAGATGGATGTGATCAGAATCAGTTATACACACATGAGGATGGGTCCTGGCTAAACCTGTTGTTCTGTGTAATTGATGTGCCTTAAGTTAAAAGAATGTGACAGAAAGTGTCAAGGCTTACAGCAGAATCAGAGGATTTCCTTATGGAGAGCCAGTCATGTGACCACCCCTGTCACATGACCATTCCTGTCAAATGACTATCTCCATCACACAACTATTCATGTCACATGACTATTCCTGTCACATGACTATTCCTGCCATGGTGACCTTTCCTGTAGGTCTTGATTTTATTCTTTAGTGGCTATCATTCCATTACACCTGTGCATATTCCTGCCCAGGAGACCCTTCTCCCCTTTCTCTCTTCCCTATCCATTTTTTACTGTGTTTTCCTTCTTGACTCTTCATGAGGATTTCCTAGAAAGTGCATGAAATTTTCTATTTCTGTGAACAAATGGCAAACACATAGTTTTCACTTTCCTAATTCTGCTTTTGGAGGGGGTGTTTATTCCATATTGTATTATACTATTCTTATCCCGTGGCTTTGGTATCTTTTGCTATTTCCGTCTTGGCTGTTTTACTTTCCTTCCTCCTTGGAAATCAGACCGTTCATGGAAAGCTTTGCTTCCGTGTCTGGTAATATCCAGTCTGGGTTTGAAGTAATGGGGACTAAAAAATCATCCAAAGGCTTCAGTGTTGCAGGTGGGGTTTGTACTCTCAGCCTCACTGAAGGGTGGCCTGGCCCTTCATATGGGTCTTAGACTCACTCACAGAGAATGCCCTTAGAATCTGGGTTGAGGGTGTGGTGCCAGTGGGTGTGGGAGGCTTCACACGCTGTGGTGGGGTACGGTGGCTCCAACTCCTCTGTCTGCTGGCTTTCTCTGCCTTAGGTCTGAGTCCCCTTGGTTGGGAGAGCATCTGCTCCGGGCCTGTTCATAATCTTGGGTTTTGCAGGTGTAGGGGTAGAGCAAGAAGCTTAGCCACAGGACACAGTAGGCCCATGTGACACAGTAAGGACAGTGTCAGACCCAAATGCTTTTTGTTTGGAAGTTCAGTGAGCCTCTTTTCTCTTAGCTCCCACACCCCTTACCTCAGGAAGAGCCGGAGAGCTGCAGTGGGCTGGCTCTAAACTGCCTGCTGGTGGTTGACAGGTCAATTCAGCTTTACTGAGTGAGGAAGCCTAGGGCAAGAGAAGACGTGTGGCCTGTTTATCACACAACTAGAACCCTGGTCTTCTGACTCCTTGCTTCAGCACTGAAACTACCCAGAGTGCTTTGTCCCGCCCCCTCCCCACCTCAGTCTCTTTCCTTATTCCTTCTCCATCTTCCCTCTCTATTCTTTCTCTCTCTGGTTCATGTGGCACCTCTTTCCCATATCTAGGAGTTAGGCTTGATTCTCTTGATTTTACAAATAAGGAAACAAACACCATTGGAAAAAGTGGTTCCTACTATCGAGCAGCCCTGTGGTAGAGCCACTGGCTGACTGTCCATGTATCCTTTTAGGCTTCCTAAGGTATATGTCGGGCCCTACCTTCACGCTTACTGAGTGTTACACTGGCTGTGTGCAGGTGTGTTGACTCAGGAGACCTGAGTAACGGCTATTTTTCCTGTTACTGGATGGCCATCTGGTCAACCCCCTAACCGCTCTGGGAAGCACAGCCATCTGCCTCTCAGCCTCCTTGTCTGGGAGAGTTTAAATTTTTTGTTGCTGTCGTTGTTATCTATTGGTGAGAACCCAGATATCACCCAGAGCCAGTTTTGTGGCTTTTATCTTTGTGTGTGCACACATATAAACATCTGAAAATATGATTTGGAATGGAGTTTTTTCTCATGAAGACAAAGGGTGCAGAGCTGGTGCACACATCTGAGAAAGAGCAAGTGCCCATGGTGCACACATCCAAATAGGGCAAGTGCCCATGGTACACACATCCAAATAGGGCAAGTGCCCATAGTGCACACATCCGAGAAAGGGCAAGTGCCCATGGATGCTCTTGCTGACATGACTGGCTTCTCTTTCTTTGAATTACTTCAGAGTAGCAGCCAGGGGCCTGCTGAGGTCTCGCTCTGGTCTTTCATTAGCATGCATTCACTGTATAAAGTGATGGACTTTGTTCTGACATTTTCACGTGTTTCCCATGTCATTGGCTCATCTCCACCTTCCATTATGGTCTGTTATTATTATTGCCCAACTTTCTCATGCTGTTCTCTTCTTCCTGCTAAAACCTCCTTCATCTGCCTACCTATCCTCTGTAGTTTTCTGTCTGTGACAGTCAAGGTGCTGCCCCTTCTTCTGTGTTCAAATCTATCAGCAGATCCTGTCACTCTCTAATGAATCTTCCTCACAGTGAAATGTTTCTTGAAGGCATCCATGACCATTCCTTCATGGCTTTGCTGGGAGTGTCACTGTCACTGTTGTGCCTGGACCACTCTAGGAATTTCTAACAACAGATCCCCTTTCTTCTCCCTCCTCTTCCCTCCCTCTTCCTCCTTCCCTTTTTATCTGCTCCTCTTCCTTCTTCTGTCCCCACCCCTCTTCTCTGTGTAAAAGCTTGCAGTGTTTTCACCCCTAAAGGGAGGGATAGAGTGGCATGTGTGGAAACATGGCTGGATCTTGGATATTTGCAGTCTCTGACACACAGATGACTGCTAGATGGTCTCATTTGCATGATGTACTTAGAATAGTGGAAACAAATCACAGAGACAGTGGAATGGTGGATGTTGGGCTTTGGAAGGGGTAAGCAGGATCCTTTTGTTTAATAGATAGTGTTGTGTGCCCAGGATGAAAAAGTTCTGGAGGTGGCTTAAAGATTATATGAACAGACCACTCCTAAACTAGTATGCGTATATGATGTATATGGTATATATGGTGTATGCAAATGGTATATGTGTATATGATGTATATGATATATGTGTATGTGTATATGTATATTGTGGTGGTTTGAATATGCCTGGGCCAGGGAGTGGTACTATTAGGAGGCATGGCCTTGTTGGAGTGGGTGTGGCCTTGTTGAAGGAAGTGTGTCACTGTGGGGGTGGGCGATGAGACCCTCGTCCTAACCACATGGGATCTAGTCTTCTCCTGTTTGCCTTTGGATGAAGATGTAGAACTCTCAGCTCCTCCAGCCCCACATCTGCCTGGATGCTTCCACCTTGATGGTAATCAAGTGAACATTTGAACCTGTAATCCAGCCCCAGTGACATGCTTTCCTTTATAAGAGTTGTCTTGGTCATGGTGTCTGTTCATAGCAGTAAAACCCTAAGAGATCTATATCTATATCTCTATCTACCTATCTATCTATCTATCTATCTATCTATCTATCTATCTATCTATGTCTCTTTCTCTCTGTCTCTCTCTGTGTGTCTGTCTCTCTCTCCCTGTGAGTGTGTGTGTGTGTGTGTGTGTGTGTGTAGTGAATATAAAATTTCATCTGTGCATGATAAAAATGTTCTTCAAATTGTTATACAATTTTGCCCTAAGAGGCAGTGAACTGTCCACTTCAAAGGTGTGAATTGTGTTATAATATATGGACGATGTTGCAGCAAAATATGGAAACTGTAACTGCAAATTCTCCCTTTAGCAGTACAATTTTCCTGTGCATTTGGCAGGGACTCAGAGGTGACTTTGGCAGGGAGAGATGGCTCAACCCCAAAGCCAGTGTCAGCCTCTTCAAAGCTGAAGCTCTCTGGAAAGACTTGAGCCTGCTTGCGCCCAGCCACCCATCCATCTGGAGCAGAAGGTTAGGAAGGGTGAAGGGTGGATGTCAGAACTATCAGAGGGTGTCATGTCACTATTTGCATGTCATTTTTCCTGTGTTTTAATATCATGTTAGCCCTGGGTACGAGAGAACAGCCACCAGCTCTGCATGGTCTAGAAAACTCTGTTCTGCATGGGTTCGGGACTTTGCGGTCTCTACATCATCCAGGTGATCACTCAGTAAAGGCTGTCATTGATGCCTTCTGTGCATGGGGTAGTTTCCTTAGGAGTAAAATACACTTGGAATGAACAGAAATAGCAAATAGCAAGAGTGTGGCTGGATCCGCATGAGGCAAATCACAAAAAGTTGCCGGCTGACAGAAGAGAAGGTGGGAATAAACGGAAGATGGGCGACATCGGGCTCTCGGGCGAGCGATGAAGATGTCAGTTCTCACTAAGCAAATGTGTCATTTTGCCCCTTCCTAATCAACATCCCAGCCAGGGTGTTCTCTCTTCCTCCTCCTTTTCGGAATGTGTCAAGTTGTTCTCAAATACTTGAAGAATAAACTGGCTGAAATTGCCAAGAAAATTTTGAAAATTATGTATAATGAGAGGAGATTTGCATTTCCAGATATAAATGTCCTCAGATGATGCTAATTGGGACCATGTGGTTCTCATTTTAGGAGTATAGCCACGCACGGAACAGATCGGTCCATAGCAGCCTAGCATGAGCTAAGGGGGAAAGGGCGAGTTACTGAATATATTCTAAATTACCCACTTGGAAAAACATGGCCGAACCTTTTTCTTATTTAATGTACCACCAGGAAAAAAATTTTTTTTTTATAAGTTGGATCTGTGTAAATCCAAAAGTTATTTTTTTGTTGTGCGTAAAATCTGTAGTCACACAAAATGGAACCATCTCTCTGGCCTCTGGAAGTTCAATGATACTGTTAGAAAAATAAAAAAAGGTGCCTCCTGGTTTGGCATTTCCTACATTTCATTATAGGAAATGCAACCGTTATGACTTTGGGTTCAGGCAGCTTGGAGGACGTTTCTGAGAAATGTAGCAAATGACTTAGTGTGGTCCCAGGACATCTGTCTGAGGACCCTGTTTGCAGTTAGCTTGGTGGCAGTGGTAGATTTTTTTTTTCCCCTTGGGACAGGAGTCAGTTTATTGGAAAAAGCTCAGAAACTGGGAACACAGTATAAGTATAGCACTAGAGGGCTGTTTTAAGTGTGATTGATTTAATATATGTGATATGATTTTAGTTGAGATAATAAGAGAAAATTATAAACATGATCCGTCCACATTGTGACAAAATGTCGTATTCTTAGAAATACATTGGAAGAAGAATAGAAGCCATCATCATGTATAGTGTGTCTGTGTGTGTGTGTTGTTGTTGTTGCAGTTATATGTAATCTTTCCTTTCTTCGTACTTTTATGATTTTCTGTATTTTCTTCATCTTCGAGCATTTTCTTCCCATTCATAACCAGAATCTTGTTTTCTGTTTTTTTTAAATTAATATTTAATAGAAAAAAATTCACTGCGACTTCAGGGATTACACAGCTTCCCCCAGCTATTGATGTTAAACAGCTAACGTTATAGAAATATGTATTTGTTCTACGCTTCAGTATTTCCGCCCGCTCACGTGTCTGGGCACCATGTGAGTACAGCATCACTGAAAGGCAGAAGAGGGTGCTGTAGTTATGCGGGGCTGTGAGTTACCATGTGGATGCTGGGAACCAGAACATGGGTTGTCGAGAGCAAGAACAGCCAGTGCTCTTAGATACTGAGCTGTCTCTCCGGCCCCGAAGGTTCAGTCTTAAGTGACACAGGCTACCCTTTTCTCAGCACTTGAGGATTTGCCCCCGTTCTCCATTCTGATGTGTCTGGATGGGAGACTTGGGTGGCAAACAGGAGAGCGCGCATCTGTCGTGGAGTGCACTAAAGATCATTACAGTGGAAGAGGTGGTTTGCAGTTGAAGTTGGCTCCATTGTGAGGAGCTTGGGATCAATACTGGGTTGTCTCTGTCTTTTTCAAATGACAGTTGAGGAGGAGAGCTAAATCATCACCCTCTGCCCGTTTGGAGGCCATTCACAAAGCGCTTTGAAAAGCAGTGCCTGAGGCAGCCACACCGCCATTTCTTCAGCTGGTCACTTCCTTTGGATCTATTTAATTAGATTTCAATGCGGCGTCTGTAGCCCCAGTAAATTTAAATAATTAAGCTTCATGATTTCTTGTATGTTATAAATGTCACTAAGATTGTTGTTGCAGAACTGATCATTTCTTTGGTAATTGCAATTTCTGTCATGAATTGTTTCCTCTCTCAGAGCAATTAGAACTTTGAAATAATTTCTTAAAATTGGTCTCAGTTGAATACATATTTTTGGAGGATTTGGTCTCTGTGTGCATATTTTTTCTCAATTATTTGTAATGTTTGCTTGTCTTCCATGGTGAGGACACAAGCGTGTACTCCCAAAGCTCAGGTTGATGCTGTGTTTTGAACATGGGCCCAGTGCTCCTGTCCCTTACACACATGTGAACACATGCGTGATGAAGGTTTTCTGGGTAGGTAGGACTTGTGTGTATGTGTGCATGTACATGTGTGTGTGTGTGTGTTCCTCAATAGCCTGGGGCCTTTTGAGTTTGTGTGTTTGCTGAGGTTGTCTGCATTCTTAGAAGAGGAACAGGTGACTGATGGCCTTCATGCTCACCACCTCCAGACATTTGCTTCAGGCTGGAGGAGGTGACACTTCTTGAGAATCTTAGATGTGCTTAGGAGAGTCTTAGTTGCTGTCGATGGCAATATGTGTGGTCCTCCTCACTTTGTGGTTAGGATGTAGCTAGTTCCCTTTGCACACTGTATGCCAATTTATCATCTAGTGCATCATCCTCTCCAGTGCAGCAAGCGCACACACACACACACACACACACACACACACACATACAGACACACAACACACACACAGACACACACAGACACACAACACACACACACAGACACACACACAGACACACACACACACAGACACACATATAGACACACAACACACACACACAGACACACACAGACACACAGACACACACAGACACACAACACACACACAGACACACACACACAGACACACAGAAACACACACACATACAGACACACACAGACACACACAGACACAGACACACAGGCACACACAGACACACACAAACACGCACACACACAGACATGCACACAGAGACACACACACACACACAGAGACAGACACACACAGACACACAGACACACAACACACACATACAGACACACAGACACACAACACACACATATACAGACACACAGACACACACACAGACACACACACAGAGACAGACACACACACATACATGGCTGCATGTGGGCACACACACAGTAGTGTGCACATGCGTGCACATGCATGTGTGCACTCATTCTTACTGTTTTCTATAATGCCTGCACTGTTTTACATTTCTGGTAGGACATTAGAACTCTGATTTCTCCAGGTCTTTGCCAAGTTTCTTATTTTCCTTTTCTTCTTTAATGGCCACCCCAATAGGTGGGAACTGGCATCTTGCCCCTGATTGTACGTGGTGCTAAGGCTCCTCTATGGGGTTGCTGGTCACAGTTTGTCCATGGAGTCATCGAAACAGGTGCCACAAATACCCTTTGCCCACTCACATCACTTCCTCCTGGCCACAGTCTGTAATCTGTATTTTCATTGTGTGGGAGACGGAACTGGAGCTCAGAGGAGTCAGGTGTCTCATTCAGGTCCAAGCACCTAGTTAACGACCAAGGGCACTAACCTGGGTGTGTCCTGTTCACAGGCCACACACACTTAACCATCCCCTGGGATAGTCATCCCAGCATTGTTTGTCTTCAGGGGACAGCAACACTTCATTTATGATTTAAAGAGCCAGGGATGGTTTTTCTTACTTGATAAGTGTCCAAAAGCAGTTAGCTACTGTTAGCAGCTCACTGCCTCAGTAACATTAGGGCTAGCATAATCAATTCTGAGAGGCTTTTCTTATGTCTTTGCAGTGGCTTCTTATCTTCAAGATGGCTGTGCTAGTTCCAGACATCACGTGTCTGGTAGAGACAGGAAGAAGGGCCAAGTCATGCAGGTTTTCTATTCTCAAAATCAAAGTCAGACTCTCATGGAGGGATCTCTCAGAGAGATCCCTACAGATGCCCCAGGGACTGGAAAGCGGATTATGTTATGACTTGATTTGGTGTCTGACTTCTCAAGCTCTGGAGAAAGAGGCCTCAAGGGAGAAGGGGCTTTCAAGGCTTTGGGGTGTCCACATAGGAGTCGGCCATGGTGCGTGGTGCGTGTTTCTAGAAGAACCCATGATAACGTTCTTCTCATTTAAATTCTGAACAAAAAAGGGGCACAGCAAGGTCTTCTCTCTCTCGTTCTCTCGTTCTCTCATTCTAACCATGTACCAATATCATGTAGCATCTTTGTTAGGCCTGAGAAGATATAAACAGTAATGACGAAGATAACCTGAAAATATAGTTGAAGAGTCTAAAAAGAGTCTCTCGGTAGACTGCAAAGGGCTGTACAGATGTGGTATGTCTGACTGGAAGCCTCCCGGGCACATGCTGTCTGATCACTGGTAAAATCATACAATTCAGCATACAATGGATCTGAAATGTTACGGGCAAGATGGTTTTAATACTGGGGCATCGTTTTAATACTCCAGTGGGAGGGGGGAGATTGTTCTAGAATATCTGGCCTTGGATTAGGCAGGAAGAAGCTGTCTGTGGATTGATAGGGGCGTGAGCTGGAGTGATCGATTACCTTCCTGCCCACACGTGAATGGAGCATTCGGTATATTCCATAATAATTCGTAAAGGTACATTTAAATCACATCTTAGTCCCAGCAAACACACCGCTGGCAGGAATCAGTTAGGCAGCCATGCTATCCATTTAAGATGGATCACCTGCCGCTTGGCTCTGTGTGCCGGGATGTTGAACAGAGCTCTGTGCCGTCCGATCGGTATCACGTGTTTATCGTCCTTATCAAACACCGTTTGCTGGCAGCCTCGGGGAGTGGTGACTTCCCACTACAAAATGCTCTCCCGCCTGCCTGGCAACTTGGCTATTCCAGCGTGGTGGGAAGCAGGTGCACGGGCATGGAGTGGGGAAGAAGGGCTCAGAGCAGTGGACAGAGGATGTGAGAAAAGAACAACCTGGGTGGGGGGAAACCAGGGCCCTGCTGTGATTCAGGAGTAAAACAGAGGGATCTGGGGGAACCAAAATGGCAGAAAAGCAGGACTGGGAGAAAGGTCAGGGCCACGCCATTATAGCATGACCAAAACCACGGGGCGTAGGGCACTCGGAAGGGTTTGGAGGGAAGGGGAAACTGATGTAATAACGCTATGATACTATATATTATATATGATAGCACCATCATAAGCGATATATACTATATTATATATAACACAGTACTATAATGAAAGCATCGATCCCGAGACTCAAGGAAGACCACTCACAGGAAGGCAGAGGCCACCGATCAGATGGGAGCCTGTAAGATGGGTTTTGATTCAGTTAGGAAGGCCCTTTAGGAGGCATCAAGGGAACGATGTCTGGGGAAGTGTGTGTCAAAGACCCATGTGGGCCCGGAGATGGGGGTAGCCATGGAGATGAGGACAGAGAGAAGTAGCAGGGCATGGGAGCGGTTCTGAAGGGCGCTTTGGTAGGACATGGTGCCTCTCTTAGTGAGGGGATTCGGGCAGAGGAATCCGTAGAGGTAGCTCACACCACTTTCATCTCCGTCTTTGGGCGTTAGGTGTGCCAGAGGGCAGTGAGGAACAAACAAGAGAACCAGAGTTTGGCACTAGGGCACTAACGTATGGACTCGATACCTGTGTTAGTTACTGGTGCATTGCTCAGGCAGCTGACAGGGGTTATTTTGGTTGGCTGTAGAGGGTTCAGTCCTCGGCTCTGTGGGTTTAGGCTCACGGTGAGGCAGAGCATCATGCCGTGGGCACGGCATCGTGGGATTGACTTTCATGGATTCGTACCTTGCCCTCTCTGAGGCAGCCGGTAGAGAGCCTTGCTCTATCACACATTGGCTCGCCTGCTCTACTGGGCTCTCCTTTAAATCTAGATGGATATTGCCATGGCACCGTGGCTCTGACTTTCTGCATGCCAGCAAAACCGGCATCGAGGATGGCTCCCAGCTCTGTCAAGAGCTTAAACAATGGATGTGGATGGGTTCAGAAGCCTCACACCCCCAGGCATCCATGTAGATGTATGTGATACCCTGGGGCCCTCTTCTCAAAGCAAGGACTTCCGGATGAGTTAGAAACCTTTCCACCTTGACTCTGAGGTAGGCGTGGGCCAGCCGAATTCGAGATACTCTCAGATTTCGGTTTAGCCGTGCT
Organism: Rattus rattus; assembly: GCF_011064425.1. Lineage (NCBI taxonomy): Eukaryota > Metazoa > Chordata > Mammalia > Rodentia > Muridae > Rattus > Rattus rattus. Next base: position 80,272,603 of record NC_046167.1, read on the forward strand.
AATATCGAAACAACTATCTACTCTTTGCGACTTGAAAGGGCTTCATTTCTGGCCAAAGGGTTCATGTTCAGATCTCAGAGCCTTGCTCCTAGTCCTTACTACAAACCTGCTAAAAGCAGCCAGCGACATTGATGTCATCCTTCCAACACTATGCTGTCTTGAAATTTCCTCTGCCAAGCTAATTAGCATATTACTTTAAAATTCAGCTCCACTCAGAGTCTCAGGGCAGTGCCAGAACGAGGGGAAATGCTTTCTCCTTATTTAACATGAATGGCCCTTGGTCATCCCCTCCAGTCTATCTGAGGTCTGTGCATTGGCGTTAGCGTGATATCTATCAACGCTACGATCTTCTGGGAGTTCACCAGGATAGGATCATCATGAATCTCTGATTGCAGCACCTCAGGGGGTTTCTTTACTCTCCATACTTTTAAAATTACCCCCCACAAACCTGTTTCAGAGGCCTTATTGTCTCTATGTGGTCAAAGAAGCAGCAGGGTTTTTTGTTGTTGTTTTTGGTTTTTTGTTTGTTTGTTTGTTTTTTTGGTACCCATTTTTGTTATTATTTTTGTGTTGCTGTGACAAATGCCTGAGGAAAAACAAGTATTAATCAGGGCAAAGATGTATTTATGTTTGTTTGAAAATTTAGAGGGTTCCTGGGCTGCAGGCTTCAAGCTACACACACTCTGCTGGTAAAACCATGTGGACAAGGTGGTGGGTTATGCCACGGAGGCTGGGAATCAGGGAGCCAGACAAGGATGGAAGGTTCAACCTTCCAGGATGCAGCCCTCGTAGCTGAGCTCCTCCAGTTAAAGTCCCATCCACCAACCTTTCCACAAACGTCCAGTGATAACCACATTTCATGCTCAAACCACAACACTGCTGTGATGGGGCGGGAAAGTCCTTGGTAAAACTCATTTGAGGGAGAACACAGAATTTCTGTCTGCTGATTCACTAGCCGAGCCTTCAGATTTTTACCAGAAAGGTGGGGGTGTGGATGGATGAGTGGTCAGTCAAGGAAATTTACATTCTGTGCTATCCTGGAATCCATTAGTAAATCCAGAAGGCAGCAGGGGAGCAACTTCCCCAGAGGGCATTGGGACTGAATCTCTTATGACCACATCTGCGGGTTTCTCTTCTGGCATGGCCTCCAGCTGGGTTCCTTGCAGTTCAGTGCCCCTTACAGGGCTCTGTTAGTGATGCTTCAGTGTGTAAAGCAGTCCAAGCTACCCTTAGTTGCTTCCCCACGACCAACACTACTGGAATTTTCCTTCATGTAAACCAACCTGTCTGTAAGCTGAATCCTGAGGTTGACACGTACACACTGTCGTTTAATTGTGAAGTGTCCCCCACAAGTTCATCTGTTTGAGCACTTGGCCCTCATCTGGTGGTACTGCTTGAGAAGTCTTGGGAGATGGAACCTCATTGGAAGAAGTAGGGCACTGGAGGGCGGGCCTTCAACTCTTACAACCAGGTCCCACTTCCTGTTAGCTGTTTGCTTCCTGACTTGCAGATGCAATGTGGTCAGCACTCTCTCCTGAAGCCTCACCTTTGGCTGCCTGATAGGCTGTGTCACCCCTAGCTGTAAGTCAAAAGAATCCTCTTCCCTGAGTTGCTTCTACCTCAGTAATGAGAGAACTAACCAACATGTTATGCTAATATAATATGATGTTAGCAGGTGTCCCCGACATGGCTTGTGGTAAATTATGTCTTGACTTATCTCTTGCTAAGAAGTGGACAGCAATGGAAAGTCTAGGCCCCACTGTACAGGCATAGATAAGGTGGATCTGCCTCTCAGAAAGCAAGAACTGAAATCACGGGACCTGGATATGTGTCTTACCTCTGGACTGAGTTGTTTCTGGGTTATGACAGGAGAGGTTGGAGTCAGGTCACAGGTCTGAGATCCTTTCTGGTGGCAGGCATCGTTCTGAGGCATTTTGTGATCACCAGGCTCTGAATATACTTTCATGGCGAAGCACTGACCGTCACCTGGATCTGTGGCTTCTTAGAGCTGTGGCAGGACTTAGCTGCACCCTCCTCAGCAGCCTTGCTTCTGTGGGGCACTGGTGATATGAGTGCACACTGCTTTGGGACCCAAGTGTCCAAGCATCAGGAGGTGTTGGACTAGGACCTACCATGTCTAATATGCATCACTAGCAGATGCAGGAAGAGACAGCAGGAAGAGGACACACACACACACACACACACACACACACACACACACACACACACACACACACACTCTGCTTGGCACATTTGATCTGAAAGTGACACCCATTATTCCCAACCACCATGCCAGTGGGAATGAGTCTCATCCTGCTACCTAGATGTGATGCGGGCTGGAAACAAAGGCCTGGGCTCCATAGCGGCTTCTCAGCAGCCCTTGTGCACTGTGGGAGGGGAACCAGAGTCTTTGACGAGCGATTCACTCTTTTCCGCACACAGCAATATTGTGGAGGCCTCTGGAGAGCTCTGTGGAGACTGCACCCTTGGCAGAGATGTCAGTGTGCTCCTGGTGTTGCTTGGGTAGAATATAGCTGTCGGGGTAGTCATACTTGGAAGATATTTTTTTCTGTCAGCTCGTGTATTTCCTTTCTAGGACTTCTAGAAATAACAGGATGGGATTTCTGGAAGCAGGAGGCGGTTCGTAAACCTGGGCTCCGTGTAGTAAGCAGTTCTCAGTACTTTTGTTAGCGGAGATAATCCAAATTCTTCTAATACAAATAGTCTTTTAAATATGTCTGGCAATAGCTCACCGGGTCGCCATGGTCACTTAGAAAGAAGTGTGTCTGCTGTACATGTCTTGGCTCCCGTTCTGGACTCACAGACACAAAGCATAACGCAAAGGCACTTGGCTTGGGTGACTCCCGGCTCTGCATCCTAGATTCTCCTTTTGTGTATTAAGAAGAGGACACACTCACAGCCAACCATTGAACTGAGAACAGAGTCCCCACTGGAGGAGTTAGAGAAAGGAGTGAAGGAGCTGAAGGTGTTTGCATCTGAATGAGAACAGCAATACCAACCAACCAGAGCTCCTAGGGACTAAACCACCATCCCAAGAGAACACAGGGATGGACCTATGGCTCCACATATGTAGCAGAGGACGGCCTTGTCAATGGGAGGAGAAGCCCTTGATCCTGCCAAGGCTCAATGCCCCAGTGTAGGGGAATGTCAGGGTGGGGAGGTTGGAGGGAGTGGTTGGGTGGGTGAGGGAGTCCCTTCATAGAAGCAGGGGGAGGAAGGATGGGATAGCGGGTTTCTGGAAGGGAAACCAGGAAAGGGGATAACATTTAAAATATAAATTAAATCCAATTAGAAAAGAAGAGGAAGCGCCCTGAATTTCACGTGGGCCTCACATTGATTTGGTAAGAATGAGTTTGGTCTTCAGCCCATCCCCACAGCAAAACTGAAAAGCTTACATCAGGTTAATTTCTGAAGTTCGGCCACAAAGAATCCTTATCTATTTTGCCAGTGTCATTCAACAGCTGACAAGGATAATATGTTTAAATAGGAGTTCCAGAGAAACTGTGCGTTGGCTTTGAGTAATCAGAGTCGATGCGTGCCTCTATATTTGAGAACCAGCGGTCAATAATCTGATTGCTGGACGGATGGGAGCTGATAATTCTCAAAGGTCAAGGAACCGTTCATATGGAGTAGAGACACTAGTGACAGTGTTAAGTTTGGGTGGTGTATTCGTGAGTGTTCTCTAGAGTCACAGAACTCATGGAATGTCTCTCTGTATTGAGGGAATTTATTGTAATGGATTACAGTCTGCAGTCCAACTGACCCAGCAATGGGCAGCTGTGAATGGGAAGTCCAAGAATCTAGTAGTTGTTCAGTCCCAGGAGGGAGGGTAGGTGTTTCAGCTGGTCTCCTGGAGAAGTAGATTCCAACAGATGTGCCGGCAAGTAAATGCAAGCAGGTGAAGAAGGGCCAATCTTCCTTCTTTCAAAGTCCTTATGTAGGTTTCTAGTAGGTATGGCCCAGATTAAAGGTGTGTACCCCACATCTGGATCTGGGGCTTGCTTTGTCTCAGATTGACCTTGAACTCAGAGATCTCCTTGCCTCAGTCTCCTGGGATTAAAGGTGTGTACTACCTTGCCATGGACAATGTGCCTCAAGATCTCCATGCCAAGATCCAAGTCAGAAACTTCCAGCCTCAAGATCTGGATCACAGGTGAGCCCCCCAATTCTGGATTGTAGTTCACTCCAGATCTAGTCAAGCTGACAACCACAAAGGACCGCTACAGGCAGCATACGCTCTATAACCCGGGTACTGTTGCATCTCCATCCGATGCTCTAAGGTATCTCCATTCTATGGATACTGAACTAATTCCTAACCATGTTTGGAGTTGCTAGATCAGTATTGGTGAGGGGCTAGGAACATGTCCTTGTGGGATTTAGCCTTATCAGTTCAGGGGGTCTTGTCTAACCTTGGTTCAACTCCACCCTCCCCTCTCTCCACCTTTCCCTCCTCTCCTCCTCCCTTCCCCCTCCTCGGAATGAACCCTTCATGGTACGTACAGGGAACATTCATCCCAAAGTTCCAGGGCATTTTAGGGTGTTAAAAGTATAACATCCATCGGAGGTAGGATCTGCCCAAAGTATTCTTGGAGGTTTGCTTTGTAGTCTATGACATAGAAATGCCCAATCTCTTCCTTGTAGCGTGTAGTTTCTACTACTGTGCTTTAAGCTCCAGGTGGATCGAGCTACCAGCCCCTGGCCAGGTTCCCTTGGATCTGCAGATGAAAGACACATGTGCACATACACACACACACACACACACACACACACACACACACACACACACACACACAAGTTCATTTTAAACTTGCCTATGGCTCAGTGCCTGCGCTCTTCTAAGCTTTTCTCACTTAGCGTGCCCTTCTCTTTACTCCTTGCTCAACACCTCCAAATCTGTCCTCAACTTTGTTGCCATACACATGTTCTCAGGTTAGTTGTGGTTCTAATCTTCTGCCTGCTACCCCAGGCTGAGTTAGGGAAATGGCCAATGGCCACTCCACCTGAAAGCTCACATGGATGGTGGCTTTCTCCCCCTCTGAAGCACACCTCGACAAATTCCTTTTCTTTCTTCCACGTCTGTTGTCTCTTAGCTTGCCCCCGAGAACCTGGAAGTCCTGCCTCTTCTGCCCAACCATTGGCTGCTAGCATCTTTATTGATTGATCAAGAACCAACTGGGGAACAGGACCTTCAGCGTTCATGTGCAGATTCCTGATCAAAGCATCAGAACCATCCTCTATGCTTCCTTCCCTTTTAGCTTTCTGGTGCTCCAGGGTGACATGGCAGTGCTTTAGGATTGGTTTTACTCTTGGGTACACAGTCAGGGTGTTTGTCGGGGTGATCAAGTGGAGGTTTGCTGTGCAAGAGGTTCTAGATATGTTTCTGTGTCCCTCAAACCAGGACGCCAATGCACTGTGGGTATGAGCCTCAGTTTTCCCTGGGGTGCATTGTTCTGGCCTGCCGGCACTGAGTTGCTGGACCTACTTCACAATTACTCACATGCATTCGTTTGTGGGGGTGAACTTGGCAGCAGCATTGCAGGTCATCATCGTTTGGAGGGAAGGTTATGGACACTATGCGGCGTCACAGAGGGAAAGATCCACAAGTGAGCAGGGGCACGTGCCAGGTAGAGCCGGTCTCACATTCCGATGCTTCCAGCTCCACAGACCTGAGGAGAGTCAAGAAAACAAACAGCCGGGAGAGATCAATAAGCATGTTAGCAATAAATGTGCACACAAGGCAGCCCATCCATTCCATTAGATCCAATCTCGGGTGTTAGTTTAAAATATTAGCTTTGTGAAAACATCTCAGAAGTAGTCAATAGAAACAAGGGGCAGCATGACATTTTTATATCCAAAGTGTGTTTTCTTATACTTATCAATGTGGACAGAACCTTTGGCAGTTTTTTTTTTTTTTTTTTTTTTAAAGACTAAAAAGTCCAAAATAAAAAACCCAGGGAGATTTTTTCTTTTTAAAACCCAGTTTCATTGAGAAATTTATATGCACTAAAAACCACCTATTTAAAGTGCACGGTTTGAGATTCAGCAAATGAATGCAGCTTGTAAATCCCGCCATAATCAAGACTGAGGACGTCTCCATCACCATCAAGTCCCTCGTGTCCCTTCGCAATCAGTCCCTCAGCCCCAGGAGACTCACTGATCATCACCTTTTTTGGCAGAGCAAGTTATACATATAAATAGGAAAGTGTGTGTATGATCTTTAGTGTCTGGCTTTTTTTTTCATGATTTTTTCTTAGATCTCTCTCTTTCTCTCTCTCTCTCTCTCTCTCTCTCTCTCTCTCTCTCTGTGTGTGTGTGTGTGTGTGTGTGTTTTAAATTATTGACTGCTTCCAACAGAATCTATTTTCTGTTCATCTCTTGATGGCCATTTGGGTTGGTTCTAGCTTGAGACCATCAGAAATAGGGTATAAAACATTTCTATTGGGCAGATAAGTAGGAATGAAATTGTAGGATCCCATTTGCAGATCCATTGAACAAAGGAGACTCTGTAAACAGTTCAATCCATTTAGGGACAGTTGGGTTCTTTTTAACAAAGGTGTCAAGGTAATTCACTAGAGGAAGGTTTTTCTTCAAAAGTCAGCAGTGTAGCAACCATATGCATATCTTTCTATATATGTATGTATATTGTCATATATATTTCATATATATTACATGATATTCTCATATACATATGTATATGTGAGTATATATATGCATAAATATAACAAAGACATTTATATTATATAAAGAAATGATGTAATTTATAATATGATTTAATGAGAAAATGAAAAGATATTTGAACAAAGATTTTGTAAAAACAAAAAATGGGTAGGTGACTCCTCAGCACATGAAAAGGTATTCAAAATTGTTAGTCTTCAGGGAAATACAAATTTTAACTATTATGAGGTACTGTTAACACCTCTCTGAAAGTGGATTACATTAAAAAAAAAATACAGTGTTGGTGCAGATAGGAACATTTGAAACCTGTCTTGATTAACCCACCACAGAATTCGGGCATTTTCCCTGCAATACTTAAGACAAAATTCAAATCAATGTATGTGTTAGGCAAGTGTTCTACCCCTAAGCCACACTCCCAGCCATGTGCTTTCGTCATTGCAGTAATTCTGCCAGTCTTCTGATTTTTTTTTTAAATCATTGTGTGTATTAGTTAGCTTTCTGTGGCTGTGATGTAACACTATAACCAAGGCAACTTATGGAAGAAAAGGTTTCTCCAGGCGTGCGGTTCCATTTGGATGAGAGTCCATCACCATCACAGCAGTCAGCCATGCCAGTTGGAATAGGAAGCCGAGAGCCCACATTCTTTACCCTAAGCGGAGAGGATATCCTGGAAATGGTGTGGAGTCTTTAAACTCTCAGAGCCTGCCTTCAGTGACATAGTTCTTCCGACATGGAAATCTCCCGAAACAGCGCCACCAACTGGGGACTAAGTGTCCCAACATCTAAGTCTGTGGGGGACATTCTCATTCAAACCACCACACTGAATTACTTCTTGATTTCTCTGTTGTGTCTTTTATTTTCCCAAAGTTATACCTCTTTTGGGAGAGTAACATTGTTTCGGATTTTGCTATCTTTAAGCAGATTAGATAAAGCTAACACCTGTTTTTTTTTTTTTTAATTCAGGCAATATTAAAGAAAGCAATAAACATAATTTGACAATATAATTATTATAAGGAAGTCTCCCTATTTATCTATCTATCATATGTCTCTCTGTCTATCATCTATCTATCTCTACATACCTACCTATCATCTTACTATTGATCTATAACTATCTGTCTAAAACAGATAGTGATTTTGTGAGTCTGTGTAGCCCACAAGCTTCTCATATCTTGTATAGATCCAAATCTTATGTAGATCCAATCTCTGTCTGATACATTTCTTCTGTCTGGAGCATTGACTATTCTAATGTATGTTTGCCCATGGTCATTTACTTCCGTTTTTGTAATCCTGAGAAGGTCTTTCTACAGACTGCATTAAAGACATTCTTGCTAGGTATAGAACTTTAGGTTAGGTTGATGTGTTACTTTTGGTATTTTTTAAACATGTTGCTCATCTATCTTATTGCAAGTGTTGTTCTGCCAAGAGATTTGTTCTTCTCTTTTCAGTTCTCCCTCGGAGACAAGTCTACTTTCCCGACAGCCACTGTTGAGAGTTTCCTCTCTCCCACTGGTTTCGGCAGTTTGATTGTGATGTGCCCAGTTTTTCATGTTCCTTGTAGTTGAGGCTCAGTTCTTGGATTTGTGGGTTTGAAGTCTTTGTGCATTTAGATTTCTGATTGATAAGGTAACATGAGATTTGGGGCTATTTAGGCTTACGCGAGAGTGCATCCAATGGATACTTGAGTGCTGAGTTAGGCTGGCATCTAAACGAATGAAGTTTAGCAAGAGATTTTCCCCCTCATCCAAAAGCTGTAAGTGGTTTGCTGCAAGACTCTAGATTAAGAGTCACAAGACCTTCATTTTAATTTCGATTCATCAAGTTAAATAACAGGTTGGAGATTTCTCACTGCTCTTTCTTTCTCAGTGCCCATTACAGATAAGCTTCTGCTGTGGGTGAAGGAATAACTTGGACCAAAAAAAAATGCAAAGAGTAGCGGTCTGTTGACACATTCCGAGGATCCAGGCCGCTGCCGCTACTCTTTACATGAAGGGAGAAGAGAGGCCCTGGATTTCATTTTGAACCCACACGTGCCCTATACGTATGTCTCTCAGCTGAGGCCTTTGACAGCCTTGTTGTACCTGGTCTCGATTTACACTCCATCCACATCAATCCTACTTACAGGTTAGCTCAGAGCACTAAAGGTGGAATTGATTCCACGATGTCTGCTTGTGAGGGGCGGTGAATGGCTGCTCTAACAAGAACCTTTCCTGGCCTTTTTGCTTCCCCCGCCACCCTCCCAATTCGGGAAGTATTTGCAAACCCCTGTTTACATTTTATCCTAAAATAAGAGCTCCTCTTGCTGTGTACTCTTTGGCTTCTATCCTTCAGGTAGGGCTCGGAGCTGTGTTCCGTCTTCCTGCTCCAGTTTGCTTGTAATTGCTCTCGTCTGCAGAACTCGAATGCCTCCATGATTCTAAGTGAATGCTCATTTGTTGATTCAGGCCAAACTCAGAATCAAGGTCATCTGTGATCTTTGAGTCTGGTAAGCCAGGCAAGAACACAGTGAGAACGAGACAAGCTATTTCTTGTTAGTGTGCGAAAGTGAGGGCGTACTGGGGATTGCTGACAGCCTAACACGGAGCGCGTAGCATTTTGAAGCTGAGCATTATGGGTGAAATAGTAAGTCTTGGGGAAATGTATTTTTAATACTTCTCACGAGCACTGAACATGCAGGAAATACTGAAAATGTAAACCTCTGGTGGTTCCCCACCCCCTTTTTGCTGTGATGTAATCGACAGGCGAACACTTGGTCACATCCCGATTTGCTACGATTTCTTTGGTGATAATTCATAGCCAGAAGGAAGTGTTCAGTGTTTTGCCATCAGCAAGCAAATGTCTTCCGCTTAATATAGGGAAATGTAAACAGAGCAAGTGTTTCCTTTTCTTGGGGCTTTAAAATCCTTAATAAAGATGTCTGTACGCTCAGAGGGAAGGGGGGTGGTGGTGAGCAGTCACAGTTTTATTATTCTACCGAATGAGTGAATTTATCCAGCATATAAATTAGCAAATGCGCCTTCTCCCTGCACCACATGTTGACATTTTCCTGCAGATGGCTTGGCAGAAGGGGAAGCTTGGAAAGGTGGTTCAGTGACAAAGGACAGACATGTGTGGTCACTGCCTCCCACCACCCAGAGACACGGGCCCGCTGGTCTCTGTCACTAAGGCGTGGCCGTGAATGCAGGTGCCACTGCCCATCGACGACAGGAGGGGAGCTGGATAGAGATCGCGACTGTCTGACCCTTACAGCCTCGGTTTGCCCTTCGTGTTCGTTCCGTTTATGCCACTCTAACTCGTACAGGCACTTTTTATTTTGTCTTTTCTTTTCCAGTTATAATTTATGATCGCCTATAAATGCACACTTCAAAATCTTTTCCTGGTCGGTTTGTTCTACTGATGCCGCTCTCTCTGGGTTAGTGGAGGGCAAGGTGTCCCACCTGCCAGTTGTGGAAGTTTGGTTTCATCCAAGTCGGAAACCAGCCTCTGGAGAACAGAAGGAAGTGGTTTCTGAAGAAAAGGGAGATGCAGAGTCTAAGGTGGAACAGAGTGTTTTGTTTACTAAGCCCCAGCAACTCCTGCGGCCATGAGCTTCCTGTCGAGGAAAAGGGGAGGGGCTTGGCCTGAGCTGTTGGATGTTTCAGAGTGGCCAATGAGAAAAGACTCAACCAGACGTTTGGTCTGGAGGTCTATGCGAAGGCAAGATTTGTGCTTACATTATGGCGTCAGGGGATGGGCACCTCCCACCGGAGGTCTGGCTTCATAGAAGCCTAATGTGTGATTCTGGTGGGAGGGCTGTAGCTCCTGCTGGGGTGGGCCGAGCTCTTTCTAGGCCCTACAAGGGAATGGGTACAGCCAACGAAATCCATTCGTAGGGCGGACAAGATCAGCTGGAAACTTCCCAGGTGAATGAATAGATATCGCGCTATCTGTTCCCCTTCCCGTCTCTTTCAAATTCTTCAACACCAAGGAGAACTTTGAAGCGGAAATGAGGGACGTCTTAGATGGTAGCCTATGAGCGTATGGTGATCGTTTTGCTTGTGGTTTCTTTCCTCGTGGCCAGCAGAAGTGTCCAGGGGTCATTGTTTTGCTTATGATTTCTGTGTTGCCAGCAGAAGTGTCTGGGGGTCGTCTCTACATGGTAATATTTCTCTGATTTTATTTGGTATAATTCTGGAGAAACAGTACTCAGGGTACGCTGACAGTGTTAGCAAGAAGCTAAGTGTGGTCTTGCATTTAACAAAGCCTGAGGAAAAGAAAAGTTTGAGCTATGGGCCTTATTTATAACCTGAGGTGATGGTAGTTCTTGTTCCAGGAGGATCACGTGACATGGTGACTGTGCCTTCCCCACACCACACCTCTAACATTTACTCCTAAGATTTTTTTTTAAATGAAGGTGGCATTAGACTGTACATATTGTTTATAACTGCACACCCCTCACGAAACTCTAGGTTGCAGACAGCGTTTAAGGTTAGAGCATGCACTTGTCAGAGTAGTCTTAAACTCCATGTCTCCAGTTGAAGGGGATTTAGACCCCCTGCCCTTGTGTTTCCTCACACTGGGGAGAGCACCCCTACGCACTTGTCATGCTTTAAGAAGCGCAGCATCTTTCCTGTGCACGCTGACACCCATGAAGGGCAGGGCACAAACTGAGACTCTGTTGAGGTTCTAGGGCCTCCTCTGCTCTGGGAAATTAGACTCCACAATGATGTCCCAAGGACTGCTCTTTCTGAACTTCCCAAATTGTAAGTCAACATCATCCTTTTCAGTGCCTAGGAACCGTCCTGAGACAGACACCTTGTGCTTCCCGTGTCTCACCCTAAGCTGAGGTAGATATAACCCTGTGTGTGTTTCTCTCTCCTTCACGCAAATGTAGAGATCTGACTTGGGAAACATCTATTGATCTCTAATTGTCCCTCCAGGCTCACTCTTTTCAGAGTAGAAGTCTAGCTAAGCTTTGTTTTGTTTAATTAATTTATTTCATGTATATGATTACACTGTCGCTCTCTTCAGACACACCAGAAGAGGGTGCCAGATTCCATTACAGATGGTTGTGAGCCACTGTGTGGTTGCTGGGAATTGAACTCAGGATCTCTGGAAGAGCAGTCAGTGCTCTTAACTGCTGAGCCATCTCTGCAGCCCCCTTTTAAATCTTCTATAAAGGTGTCATGCACTCATCTTGGCTCAAGGAACCTTTGCCTAACAAATCTAGTGATAACATCAGCTCTCTATACCCCCACCCCACCCCCACCTCCCAAGCAGTGAGGGTCTAAACCCAAGAGAGCCTTCAGGATGCAGACCTGGCTCCCAAAGTGACGTCCAAGGGCTCAACTCAAGTCCTCATGCTTCTGAGGTTAGCATTGCATAGACCGAGCCAGTTCCAAGTTGCTATTACTGTATTCTTCTATTTTGGGGGACTTTGTGGCATCCCCGTTTCCATGGCTGGGGGTTTACTATGCCCTGGTTAGATTAACCGTGCCAGCGCCGTGCTAGCCCCATATTACATATGACAAAGTAGGGGCTCTTCATCAGAAGTGATCCATCTAAAAACATGCAGTTGGGAAATGATGGAGTAGAGAAAGCGCTGCTTCTCTTAGCTTTGGGTCCACGGTACATTCTAGAATAACATGTTGGTTACTCTTAAGACAACTCTCTAAGTGCCGGCCATGTATTTTCCCGTGTCTGAAACCTTCTGGAGTTCCTATTACGGTCAGCGCAATACTCACACTCTAGGTCTGGTCTTGAGCATCTTCCTCTTTCTCCTCACAGGTTTTCTGTGCTTTCTGGTCTGTGTTCTACCTCCCCTCTACTCTGCAAGCGTCTCTTTCGGTCCATCACAGCCACTCCAGCCTGGCTCTGGGTTCTCTTGGTCTGGACCATCTTGGTCCTAATCCAAATGAAAAGCTTGCCCAGTGGCTCTCACATTGCCTTGCTATGTTCTGATTGGCCTAGTGGCTCACACAGTGCCCTTGCTGCTATGTTCTGATTGGCCCAGTGGCTCAAATAGCGCCCTGCTACGTTCTGATTGGCCCAGTGGCTCACACGCCCTGCTATATCCTGATTGGCCCAGGGGCTCACACAGCGCCTTTCTGCTGTGTCCTGATTGGCCCAGGGGCTCACATGAGCCTCTCTGCTGTGTCCTGATTGGCCTAGTGGCTCACACAGTGTCTTCTACTGTGTTCTGATGCATATGTTTGTGAATAGCCCTGGGTAACGAGGGCAGAGACTTCAGCTGTCCTGTTCTCTGCTGCCTTCAGTAGGACCCAGTGTTCATGCAACCCGTATAAAGATGCTGGGATTGAGGATCTGGTAGGGACCCATGCTGCCGATGGCACCAAAGGGCTTGTGACTGGGATCAGGATTTTATCAAAACAGAGATGCTAGAAAGCACTGTTTTCTTCAGTCCCTAAACTTTATCTGCTCTTTCTTGAGGCATCCCACTGTTTTCAGGGTGCGCGCGTGTGTGTGTGTGTGTGTATGTGTGTGTGTGTGTGTGTGTGTGTGTGTGTGTCTGCCATTTTGAACTTAGACACTCTACTTTCTCTCAGTTCAGTATACCTATTTATCCCTTCTGATCTCCAACTGGAAAACAAACAAGCAAAATAAACCAGGTTGTTTTGTACACAGGGCATCTCTGTCTGCACCTCTGGTGGTGCCCATGACAGAGCTGTGCGGTGCATCCATCTCCTCACGGAGGGGATGCTCGGAAGGGTGAGCTCCAGTGCCCACACCCACCTTGCTTGCCTGTTTTTTGTGTTGAGCCCTATGAGAGCTGCCCAGATGCAGGTGAGGTCTCCATTTAACACTTGCTGACTCCATTAAAATGCAAAGATGTCTTTTGGGCCAATTATCCAAACCGGTCACAAAACAGAGTCCACTTGGAATAATGAAACTGACAACAGAAACCGGTGCTCACGATCCCTGCAGCCACCACGATGGTTATCACAAGACAGCCCTTCCCCGGCTGCTCAGAACATCCTTTAGAAAGCCCTGCTGTCAGGTTATACCGACATGGCCATCAATTTCCAGAGCCTGGTCCCCCTCTAACATCTTGATCAGTTCTTAAAATTAATTACCGTCGGCAACAAGTGAAATGATACCTGGGAAAGATTTTAAACACTGGCACTCGCTGTGGTGGAGTTCCCAGATAAGGGGAAATACATCAGCTGGAAGATTCTATAATAAACCAGCGGAGGACTGTGATTAAGTGCCTGTGAATGCCAGAGTATCGGGAGCATGGTAATGAGGGTGGAAACCCGGAGGTAATGATGTCTGTGATGACTAGAGGGGTGTGGGTGGAGTCAAGGGATGTGGGCGGAGTCAAGGGAGGAAATGAAGCTTTCAAGGCTCTAGGGCCAGAGACAGCCTGTGCCAGCTGCATGGTGACACTGTGGTTACTTGCCAGGATGTGCTGAGCACCCTTTCCTGTCAGTCCAGCCCTAAGCCCTTGCCCGAACAAGGTAAATGCCAAGCTGAGCTAGTGTGAATTTTTCACTGGACCATAAACTCCCGGAGGGGTTGATGTCTTTGCTCGGCATTTAGACTAAACCATACTCTTAAGAGTGTCACTCTGAATGTTCAGAGTGACAAGGAATGGTGAAAACAAAGCAAAACTGGCCGTTCCGGGCAATAGGTGGCAATCAGGTGCTGGTCCTCAGCGAAAGGCTGGTTACCCTGTGCCTCTAACCCACGCAGCATTCACTGTGGGCTAAGTGATTGGTTGTGTGTTTAAATGAGGCTAATGTTGATTTTGCCTAACACTTGTGGGCAGGCCTGTACGGTGTGTATCATCACGCCATTTTACATTCCGAGAAAAAGGCATAGGCAGCTCACCAGAGACGATTTGGATGTGAGCCACCAGGTAGATTATCTACTCGAGATCTGTTTTGGTCTTCAGCCCCTCTTCAGGCCCCTTTGGTGGGAGCTGTATGCCTTTGGGCTTGCTGTAGCCTCTTCTTATACAGACCTTTCCCCCAGACTATGGCTTTCGCTCAGCCTCCCTGCCGAGGCTTCTGAGGGATATCACAAATAGGGTCTACATAAGACATTTTGCTGCTCCCAACTGCACCTCCTCCTTGTGATTGTAAAAGAAAGGGCACATTGCGGATGGAGAAGTAGGGCTTGCGCCTGGCATTTCCTGTAGGATTGAGGTTAGACTTGATGCGGGGTCTAGATTCCCCCAGGCACAGGAATCCTTTCTCCAGAATCTGGAGGGCTGTGTTCTAAGGCGTGCATGGCACAGAGACCCGAAGGAGACAAAACAGGCATGAACCACCACAGCCCGCATAGTGGGTGCTGAGAACTAACTTCCCACTCGCCCGATGGGGAGATGGAATTACCCATCTGTGTTCTTCAGTCAAGAAAACCAAGGGTTAGAAGAGTCTAAGAAACAAGGTCAGGGCATGGTGAAGGTCACACTGCGAGTGAAAGGAACAAGCTGTGATGTCACCAGAGCCCACGTCTGTCCCTTCATTTCTTTGTGGCTTTCTAGAGAAATCCGATATTGGCAGTACATGCAGTCCTCTGTCATGACACAACACTTGAAATCTTCGAGCTACAATGGACATTTCAAGTTACAGAGAATACAAAATAAACCAAGTAGGGACCAGAGCTGCTAATTAGTTCATTTTTCCCATTGGCCATATCCAGGAACTTACTGCTTCTTCCCTCTCCCCTGACTATTTAAGGACAAACTGGGACTAAAGCTGAAGATAGGCACTATCCCCCTCAGCTAGGAGATGAGGAGGAGTAAGTTTCTAGGTCGAGGGTTTGGTTTTGCATTTTAGAGCTGGAGCTTATGAGGCTGTGATGGTCACAGCAACAAGGCGTGGTCTGTTTTCATCAGCCATCAGCTGAGGATAAACTTGAGCCCAGAGAGCTCCCTGGGTGTCGATCGTCATCCCCACACGCCTCTGACAGCCAGGCTATAGAGACACCATTTATGGCAGAGCTAGGGAAAATCTAACCCCTAAAGCCTGACTCCCAGTGATTTCTGTGGTACAGTTGGGGCCTTTGTCCTGGCGGGCCCACAGTTTTAGGAGCATAAACCATAGAAGCAAAAACAAACAAACAAATCCTCTCAAGAGCCCAGCAAGCCTGAGAACAAATAATATATTTACATTCGGAAAACACTCTGAAGCCGAGAAACCACATATGTTCAAACAGATGACCAGAAGGAAACTACCTGCAAAGGCTTCTGGGTAGTACAAGGAGCCTGTCACAGCAGGTCCTGCTATGAGAAGGTCCCTGTGGCTGGAGCCCACCACGGTGGAGAGGGGGCTAAGTGGACGTAGACCCTGCAGGACCTATGGCTTTATAGAAAGATTTTGGATTTCAGCTTGCTCATTGGGCCCTACTGATGGGCTTGGAGGTGACGGGAGCTGGTGGTGGTTTCAAGATGTTCTTACATTCTTATGGTCTCTCTCTGGAAGGGGCACTGATGGCTTGCGCTTTTTCACAGAGTAGTAAGATTTCACTTTTGTGTTGGGGCAGACTGAGGTCTTTTTCCTCAACGTTTTGGAGGTTGTCTCTGAAGTCCAGCATGGATGACTGGTACTTTCTATTGGGGAATGGACCCAAGAAAATTGTAGTTCCCCCCAGGGCCTCTCACGGAAGAGGAAGGAGAGTAGTGAGAACCCAAGGCTAAGAAGGAGCACTGTGAAATGCTGTCCCTTTGTTACGGCCACTGCATTCATGAATGGCAGCTAAGGTTGCTGGCACATGACTTGTATAAGATTTAGCCAATCAACTCTCCATGTGATTGGGGAGGGGCTCACAAAGCCTCATCCTCAGCTGAAGAGCTCTTGACCATTAATGGTTGATAGGTAAGGAGGGAATCATGTTCCTCAGTTGTGTGGTGTGGTAAGTTGTTCTTGCTCAAGTCAATAACCCTCTTCCATGCCAGGCAACCCTAATTTAATGCCGTGGACCATGCAAACAAAAGTAGGCATTAAAGTAGGAGAGAGGCTTGTTGAGAAAGAGTTAGGGAAGGAGATAATCGAGGGTAATGGAAGGAGTATGCTCAGAGAGCACATCATCCATCCTTCCATCTGTTCATCTGTCTGTCTGCCCATTCCTCCATTCATCTATCAGTCCATCCATCCATTGATGCATCCATGCATCCATCCATTTGTTTATCTGTCCATCCATCCATTTGTCCATCCATCCATCCACCCATCTATCCATCTGTCTGTCTATCCATCACCCATCCAGCCATTCATCTGTCCACCCATCCGTCTGTCCATCCATTTGTCCATCCATCCATTTGTCCATTTGTCTGTCTATCCATCCTTCCGTCCATCATCCATCTAGGAGTCAAATTGTGAGAGAATACATAAAATTAGAAACGGAAACATCGTTTAATGTTTCTTTCAGTATATATTTCCTTAGGTACCTTGAGTAAGGATATAGGTCCAGGAAGAATACAGATACCCCTTTGTGTGCCACTGCGGAATGGCACCCGCATTCCAGGCATACAAAGCTAAGAGTCTCCAAGTCCTGAGATCCGGGGCAATGTAATCTTTTCATGACATCCTGCCCTCATGTGTCCCACCAGCGCTGCCCTTTCTCTACCCCTTGTCTCTTCCCGAGTGTCTGTCCACTCATGAAACGTAGCTTAAAGTTTTAAAAAAGGAAATAATTGCCCCCTTTCCCTAGAGGAGAAAAAGATCAATTGCTCTAAAATTGCCCATTCTCTATGGACAACAGCTGGATAAAAGTGACAGCCATGGAGCTGAAGATCTTATGTCTGGTTTTTTCCAGACCATAAAATTATATCCTGCTTCAGTGTGTGTGCTGCTGCTGCTATAATTAAGCTGTTAATTCTCTCCAAATTTATTTCCATCGTATTTTAACATCATTTTAGGATGCTCTTAATGTCACGCTGTTTCTGAGGGTAAGACCTCAGTCCCGCCACTTACTAGCCTTTCGGCTTTAGGCAAATTTCTCCCCAACCCCCGCCCCCACCAGTGTCAGGACCCTCAGTATAAAGCTGATGTAATAGCAGAAGGTAACGGAAGGGAACATCCACACCTAGGCTGATGGCTGTTTGAATCCTACACATGATCTTCTTAGCTCTCCTGTATGGTGGTCACTTGCTCCTTCCAACATAGAGATGTGAATACCACGGCATGGCTCACATCCGTCCCAGCCTACTTACCCAGAGGGTAGAAGAACTGGGCCCTGAAGCCATGTGTGTGCTCTTAGCTGCTACCTGAGCCTGTTTCTGGGGTCGGTGTGAGGCTGAAGTGGACAAACATGTCCAGCACACCACAGAGTGCCCCTTTCGTCAGTCTACCGGGAATTCTGAAGAGTCGCCCCGCCAGAGCCTTCAAGTACACGGGCAGCAGCTTTGAGTCTAAATACGGATGGCAATGGTCCTCTGTCCCCCAAGCCTCGGGCAGCCTGCCTGTTAAATCTTTTAGGCATTGGTAAGCTGGACTGCTGTGGAAATGGCGTCTGCCCTGACCCCAGCCTGTCTTCTTCACTGTCAACGGTGCTGTCATCCCAACCTCAGCACTAGTATCCTCCTTCAGTGATTTTGGTTTTTAGACATTGATACCGGGATGACACCAGGTGTGGCTGTCCTGGTGGAAGGCTACTTTTGTCAGGGTGCCTGACCTTGGCTTTTCTGGGCTCCTTGAGTGAACAGGGACCACGGGGCTTCTCGTTTTGTCTCCCGGGGACTGAGGACAGGGCTTTCAATATTTGACTTCTTTAAAGATGAGGTTTGCCAAGCTTCTTTCTTAGCCCTGTTCTCTGAAGTTTAGATTTTATTCATGGGCCTGGACGTGTTCTGGGCAGAACCTGCATTGGGATGGTGGGCATCAGGGTTGCTCAAGACTTGTTTATTTCAGGGCAGAGGGATCTGGAGACTGTGGCTGTCCCTAGCTCTGGGGCTCAGGCTCCTCTCAGAAGATGCTTGGAGGAGAGGATACAGGAAACACAGCTCCTGGGTTTGACTCCTGCCGCTAGCCGTCCTCACAGAAGGCCCACCTCAAGCTCCCCTTTAGTGACTTAGAAACTGGCAGTTGAGCTGATTTATGAGGCCAAGATGAGCTCATTATGTGAGTTGTCAGTAATTATGTAAATTGACGAAGGGGCTTCCCTGTTTCTTGCCTTAGATGCTGGTGAAAGCATTTCAGGTTGACTTTACCTTCTTGACCTCACAGTGATGAATGTAGATGTTATTTTTTTACCAGTTCAGGGTAACTTTTAATCTCCACATCTGTTGCTTTGTAGAAGCTCATCTTGGGTGATGTTTCCAAAGGAAAAGTCCTAGCCCTGTGGGTGACCAGGACTCCCTGCATTGTTGAAAGAATTGCACTGTCTTTATTTTCTTAATTATTAGTGATTAAGACCATCATCCGAAGGTTCCTAGCCCTTGACTTGCAGCCAAATTTACAGTGAATGTTGGAGTGTTCTTGAAGGTTCCTGAGGAAGTGGTATAGCTCTGTATTGGCATTACTTTTGCCAACCTGCATCCACAAGGCTGACGGGAACATTTTGAAGAAGGAAGAGTCCATTCACAGGCTGGCTCATGTTTTCAGGGGATCTGGTTGCCTGGCCTCATGGGCTTAGACAGAAAAGGACATTCTTCACATTGTTGCGGACGGACGGGAAGCAGAGGGAAGCAGGCCCCCAGAAGGAGGCCGGTGAGATGGCTGTTGGTCAAACACTCGCCTTGAGTCCTGGGGTTCTGAGTCTAGATCCAGAACCCACATGAGAGCTGAGCCTTGTGCATTCCTTTCATCTCAGCAGTGATGAGGTGGGTGGCAGAGATAGTCCCTACCTGGAGGTTTCCTGGCCTACTAGCCTAGCCTATTTGGTGAAGGTCTAGGCCAATGAAATACCCTGTCTCAAACAAAAGTAGAAGTGTACCATGATCATGCATAACTGTATCCACATGATCATACAACAAGAACACACACACACACATGCACACACACATACACATACACACACATATACATACACATGCACACACACATACACACATACACATGCACACACACATGCATGTACACACACATGCACACACACACGTACACACACATACACATGCCTGTGCGTGCACACACACATACATACACATACACATGCACACACACACATATATACACACGCACACATGCACATTCCCATGTGCCTACCCTGCTTTGCTTTGTTTGGGCACTCTGGTCCCAGACTAGTGTGTGTGGCTAGGTTCAGTGACTCTGAAGCTCCCTAACTCGGTCATGCTGGTGTCACCATGGTCATGAGTGAACCTCACTCCTGGATTGATGCAGGCACCTCCTGACAGTTCTATTTGCTTCTACCTGTGTCCTTAGATCCCCACCTCCAGTCTGTGCTCAGCACAGACACCAGATTGGTCTCCATAAACCACGCAGCACCCTGCTCCTCCTGTGCTAACAATGTGGCTGTGCTGCCACTTGTTTTGGAGGCAAAGCCCAAGTGCTCACAGTGCCCACAGGCAGTCCTCGTGGGCCCTCTGACACCCCTCTGACTGCTCTTCTTTTCTTCTCCAGCCTACAGCCCCCTTGCTGTCCTTCGAGCTGGCTAGACTTCAGGGTCTTTCCCTATTCTGCCTGAAATGTCCTCCCCTAGATAACCATTTGTCTCCCCATCTCCTTCAGCTGTTGCTTCCAATCTCTCCATGCCCTACCCTGCTCCATTTCTGTTTCCTATTTCAACAGAAAGTCCCATGCTTCCCATAGCACCCATGACCTTCCAGCACACTGGATGCTTTCCCTTTAAAAATCATGTCACCCTTGTCTCTCCGTGCTAGGTAGGAAGTGGATTTGACAATGCCAAGGGTCTTTGCTGTGCTCGCCATCTCATCCCAGCACATCGAGCAGTGTCTGGGACTCAGGAGACGTAGTGTGCTGCCCAGCAGGGAATCCCAGCAGGGGGTGCCTAGGATTGAAGATGGGAGGGCCAGAGTCCCAGCAGTTTCCCTCTGGATCCTTTCCTCCCTGTTCCACTGGCCTTTTCCCCGTGGTAATGCAGGTGGCAGTCTATGTGTCAAACAGAGCCAAGAAGATGGGATGGGAGCGTGGTGGTCCCCCACTGGACTCATCTTGACACTCGGTAGAAGAATTTTAACCCAGCAACATGGCTGCTCTGACAAGGGATAATATCCAAAGGCCTTCAGGGTCTGTATGATCCAGCTGGAATGCAGACACTCTGGATTACAGTAGACCTAGTTGGAATACAGACATGCCCTTAGCATACACCTTTAATCTGTGACCATGAAAGTAAGGTTGGTTCGTGTTTGAAAGTGATGTCTAATTGAGGGAAAGACAAAATGATGAATCAGAGAAAGAGTTGACAGAATGAGGCAGAGATAGGATACACCTAACTCTCATGAGAACACAGGAAGGAGAGGCTACTTTAGAGCAGCACAGGGAGAGAAGGGTTTGTGTGTGTATCTGTGTGTGTGTGTGTGTGTGTGTGTGTGTGTGTGTGTGTGTGTGTGTGTGTGACAGTTTTTTTAATCAGGACAGTTTTACAAAGTCAGGTGGCAGAGAGAACAAGCTAGACACAGGTGAAGACAGAAAGAACCAGAGAATGAGAAGGAGTCAGATTAGAACAGATTGTCAAAGTTAGTGTGAGGCCAGGCAGAACAATTCAGTCATAAACTGAGAGAAGCCAGATTGAATCAGTCAGCTTGGAAGATTTGATTGGATGGAAGCTAGAAGGTTCCAGGCCCAGGCCTAGGGATAGTTAGGACAGAGACAGAAGCCTTCTGGGCTCAGCTCAAGTTGTGTATTCATGAAGCTTGGGTATGGCGCTCACCTCATCCCTCCAACCGAGGAAATAAAGGTGAAATTTACACACTCGTAGTGGTCACCATGACCAAAAGCCATGTACAGAAGGAATAATTTATTTGGCTGTGGTTCTAGAGGACGAGTTGGCCATGGTCCTGCTTGCATAATGCGTTTCTTCTAATGAGCTCCACCTTCCCAAAGTCCTCAGCCCTCCCCTCCAGGCAGCACCACCAACCAGGGACCAAGTGTTCAAGTACTTGGTCTGGGGGCATTTCTCATTGGAAACACCATACCATCAGACCTTAGGAACTGTTCCAGGTTTCACTGTCACCATCTCTGAGGTGAGCCTGCCATTCCAGGTGATGTCTGAGGCCATGCACACAGTCCTGCCGGACTCTTAGTCAGGGGCTCTAATGTGGATTTCACAGGAGTCTCAGAGGTGACATCCGTGCCTCTTACCTGCACGTGTAGTTTCCGGCTAGTTCTGGAATCCGAATCAATGGTCTTGAAAATGTTCTCTGTTTCCTCCCACCACCCTGATTTTTAGTAGTTTTATTGGATGGATTTAAAGAGACAGCTTTCAAGCAGAATTTAAGAGTTTTACAGAAACCACAGCAGAAGATTTTCCACGCGACGTACAGCAGCGCAAGGTCAGATAGCCGTAAATTACATGAACGACGGGAAGGAGGGAGTTCAGAATGTTCTTCTTAGTCTGTTACTTCTCGGGGTGCTGGTAAAAATTCCTTCTAGGGGTCGGCTGTCTACCTCCATTCCACGGAATATGACATGATTCGGAGCCTTTGCCATGGCTGGGGAAGATGTGCAGGCTGAGGTCTGTCCTGGCAGCTGCTTCGGGAGGCAGCATTCACACTGAGCTGTGGTGCAGTCCCCACCTCCATGCCTTCTCAGTGATGGAGAAGAAGCAGCAGCCGAGTATGAAATAGCACAGGCTGAGCAGAGCCCCGGCCAAGTGGCACGATACCCTCACCTTGTTCCCAGTCCAGATGGCTGTTGATTAAAAAGTGGCATTTAAAAATGCTGACTGACTTCAGGCCGTGAAACACTTTCCTGCACGATTTACATTTGTTTCGGGCGGGGGTGGGGAGATGAAAGTATGTTTTGTTCTAATGCATCGAAAGCATATTAATCTCGCGTGAACTGGTGTGTCTATGATGGTTGTCCATTTCCCAAAAAAGCTTTCCTGAGAGAGCCTGATGGCTTCTACGGAAACAAATGAAAGCCCCTGTGACTTGGAAATGGAAATAGATGGGCCAGCTTCCTCAGCACAGGGCGGCTTAGTGCTCGGGGCTCACCTTCCCTGGCTTTTTGCTGCTGGCCTCAAGGTGCAGCCTTGATGAACAGATGGGATGTCTCGTGGCTCCTTTGGGAGCAGATAGAAATGTCTTTCAGGTAGTACTGATAAATATGCCCTTTCTTCCCTCAGAAACCTGAGGCCCAAATCTTCAGATTTGATATTTGGATTTGAATTCGATAGCTATTGAAACGCCTCTACCTTTCCCACTGAAAACGGAAGCTCTGAGCCCGGAGGGGTGGGGCAGCAGGCAAGAGAGAGGTGGGTAGGGGGGAGTCAGCTTGCACTTTTACAGACCCATTATCAACGGACTCTCTTTGATGCCAACTCTGTGACCCTGGAGAAGCCATGTCACCTTCCTGAACCTCTATCTCCTGACTTCAGGAGGGAAACATGGACGCTGCTTCCTTAAGGGCCATTCCAAAGACCAGACAGGGTGATTTATGGAAAGCTGGCCCTCCCTGAACACTAGCTTTTATTAGCTTTCGCTCTGCTGCCTTTCCTGCACCCTGGTGTTTCTTGTTTGTTGTTGGCACAATGAAAGGTACATAGATGGTTCCCCGCTGCCATTTCCTTCAGCTGAAGCGTCTCACCAATGGGACCACCTCTCCTCACCCCAAGGCCATCACTGAACCCTACCTGGTGGACACAGCTGGAAGGGCCTGGGCTGTAGGTTGGCTTTAGGAAGAGGATGCTCTGTAGCCCCTGTTGGGAGATTAGTCTTTGCTTTATTCTGGTCCACACTCCTCCATTGCCTCTGCCGTCATCAAAGGCTTGACTTAAGAGATACCTACCTGGTAGGTGCTGCATGGGTAAATGTAGAGACAGCCATGGAGGACACTCCCTGTGAGCAGAGGAAGCCTCCTTCCATCTCTGTGGCGATGACCTTTGCAACATCCTTGGCCTCCTCCCGGCAGACTTTTTTGGAACACACATATTTGATCGTTGGCTCATTCGCATCCGTCGAGTTCTGTGCGGAGCCTCCCTGGAGAGAGGGTGATAATGTCATTTCTAATGGTGAGACCAAGATCTCGGATCTTTTTTTGTGTTGCCACTAATACTTGGAGGTAATGTTTGACAGTGGCTATGGTTTCACAAGTATATTCCCCCCACCCCCCCGAGACCGTCAAGATGAATTTATCAAATACCTATCATTTTGGTGTGTCCCTCTTATCTCACTATGATTAAAAGAACAAAGAGGAAAGCATCCCAGGGGTAGAAGCTGGTCCCCTATAGTCCAGACGAGGTTAGGGGTAGCGTTAAATAAATGGCTTCGTGTTTGAGGGAGCCTGCTGCATGCCACAGCTGGTCCTCCGTAGCACTCACTCTTCCTGGCTACATTTCACAGTCTTCCCTTGATGTCTCCACTCAAGACATAGTTCTAACCTTTCCGCACATTGCTTTCAGTGCCTCATGTGGGCCTACTGGGATTTGGAAGGATACAACTTTCAGGGGGGAAAGAGGGCTTAATAAAAACATCAATTCGAAGCAGGTCTGTCTCAGGTAGTGCACACTGTCTCCTTCCCTTCCATTGTGTGCACTGTAGGGTAGGGTCATTTGCATACGGATGATCTTTCCCATTTCATTCATTTGGCAAAGAAATCCTTGCTCTCTCCAGCTCTCCCTAGCTGCCTGCCTTGAGAGCTTCCTGGAAAATCCCAAATGGCTTGGTGCATTCCGTACCTACGTGATTGGCATCTCTCTCTCATCTGTGGACAGCAGGTCATTGCCGGCCGGCCGGCTGGCTGGTTCATTTAGAATCTTCCGCGAAGTGTTTCTAGGCTACTTGTCCATTTGTAGAAGTAAACAAGTGCTATAGTATTAGATCTTTATTGATCACTTACCCAGGGGAGAAATCATGGAAATATTATCCATACACCGCCATTAATATGCCACACTTTCAAATTAGAAAAATCAATCGAATTCGTTGAGTATTTGTTTAGTGTGGTATCGTATGTCTCGCGAAGATTTGTTTCCATCCTCCCAAGAGAGGAATGTGCTCTGGGTACCCTATCAGATGCAGCTTGAAGGGCTGGAGATAAATTAAGCAAATATTTCAGATTTGTTGCTGTATATTCGTGAGCCATATAAGTTAATGATCCAAGGCCAGATACATTGCTTAATGCCAGACACAATCACATTACGTTCTGCTATTCCTGGGGGACCCGGGCATGGATTGCATTCAGGTTTCTCTGGCTTGTCTCCTGGGGTGACAGGAACCTCATGCAGCTTCATTTTGAACCAAACACTTCATTTCCAGGCACCAATTATTTCCAAAGCATGAGTTAACTGTCACAGTGCCGTCTTGCTATAACCCATCAGGTAATGAGGCTGCCTTGCTTAGGTTTGCACATGCCCAGAACTGGCATCGGGCTCAGGGAGGCACAGTGGCTCGGTGGCTGGCCAGCCTCATTGGAAGTCTTTGAAGCCAGCAGAATGCATGGTGTTTTGGGCTGCCCGATGTGTGATGTGAGCTGACGGTGACACTGTCCTGCCGGTTTCTCCAGGCTACGGAAGGGTGATCCTGTAGCTACCACTCCAGTTCTGTTAGGGTCTCAGGACTCTCTCTTGTTTGGAAAAAACCATCATTCCATATTCACTCGGTACATAAGTAGTGAGCATCTGCAGACTTCAGGGAGTCAGCTAGCCTCTGTGGGGAGGACCGTGTATAGAGCCAAGAAGTCTCCCTGGAGCAAGTGAACTATGAGCTGAGTCTTCAAAGATGAAGAAAACTAGATGAAAAGCATCGTGTGAATTGGCTAAATGGGCCTCTCAGAGCCTGGGGTGGCTTCCATTAGTGGTGTTCCAACTGAATAGAGACAAAACAGACTCTCGGAGAGAGTAGCTAATGTGCCCCCAAGGTCAGATGCTAGAACCTTAGGAATCTCTCTCCAGAGACATATGCTCAACTACCTAATCTTAACCGTGGACAGAAAGGCTAGATCCACAGTCTGACCCAATGTTGGCACGCTCAAGGGAGAGACAAGGAGTAGAGAGACAGAAAGTAAAGCTTATCTCCTTCAGGTCTGGCTCTGTGACAGGAGTGGAGCTCAACATAGACAGAAACTCTGCCATTGTCCTTGGAGAATGAACTGTGCTACTGCAAAAGCAGGACCAGCTTTAATGTAGGTGTTGGCAACCCAGGACTATAGCTACAGGTGTAACACAGAAAGTGTTCCCCAGGAGAGCAGGGCAGGTAGGACAGAACCATTCCTCTTGGTGCACACTCCATGTCGGGAGCTGCGCCTAACCTGGGACAGGGCTGGGTGTGGCTCCAACTCTTTCTAAGAGTCTTTCTTCTCTGGGTGTAATGTCACTGCTGATCTACAGAATCACAGGCATTTCCAATCTCAGCACCCACTTCCAAAGAGAAGAGAGTGACTCTTTATCTTCTGTCCCTTCTTTGGAAGCGAGTGGCTCCTTATCTTGGATGATTACAGAGCTGGGCTTTGAGTTTTGGGGACCAAAACTATGGAGACCTCAGTTCTGATATTTCTTTTGTTCATTTCCTTGGGTGACTTGGGCCACTATGCTTAATGTTTTGGGTCTGTTTTCTTCTCTCTCTCTCTCTCTCTCTCTCTCTCTCTCTCTCTCTCTCCCCTCCTCCTTCTCTCCCCCTCCTTCCTCCCTCCCTCCCTCCATTTTTTCCACATAACGGTGAATTGAGTGTTTTGAAAGCACTTTGCAAGGAAGGGTTTTGATGCTGTTGTACTTTTTCTGTCTGACGGCGGAAGAAGGAAGGGGACACAGCCACTGGAAACTTCTCTGTTGAGGCAATGTCTAGCCAAATTGAGGCCAGGTTAAGTTCATACACAGGATTCAAAAAGTATGGTGATTTGGGAAATGCATAATGCTTCTGTGTGTTTTATTGTCTGTGACATGAAGAGGCCCAGATGCACCTTGCGGGGCTGATGTG
Organism: Rattus rattus; assembly: GCF_011064425.1. NCBI lineage: Eukaryota > Metazoa > Chordata > Mammalia > Rodentia > Muridae > Rattus > Rattus rattus. The sequence continues at coordinate 80,299,289 of NC_046167.1, forward strand.
ACAATCAGAGGAGGCCCATGCCCCAGAGCACACACACAGGCCTCCTACCCCAGAGTACACACACACACACACACACACACACACACACGCACAGATCTCCTCTCCTACCCCAGAGTGTACACACACACACACACACACACACACACACATATAAACATACGCATATATACACACACGTATATATACATATATACACACACATATACACATAAACACATACATATACACACATACATACACACATGTATATACAAATATATATACACATACATACATACATACACACACACACAAACACACACACACATACACACACAGGCCTCCTGGCCCAGAGACCCCCCCACATGCACTAACTTCCTGTCTCAGAGCATACACACATAGGCCTCTTGCTCCAGAGCCACACACACACACGCACGCACGCACGCACGCACGCACGCACGCACGCACGCACGCACGCACGCACACATTAGAGCTTGGCTCTCATCACTCACATCCAAGCCACTGTGCCCTGGGCCTGCAGACACCACTGTTCTGACTTCTGCTCCATCATCATACATTTGGAGTTATTAAAGATGTTTTTAATAAAATCAGTTCTTTCTCTTTCCAACTTAAGCAGTCTTGTACATAGACTCACGGGTGCAGTGTACGTTATCATATGTTATTTAAATAATGCATGTGTGCGTATAAAGCATGCGTGTGTGCTTCCTGAAACCCTCATAGCATGTGTACCACTTGTTGAGACACACCATGGTAACCAAGGCCTGGCGGGCTACTTCCACGTACAGAGGAACTTTCCTTGTTACTTCCGTGAAGAAGTACTCCAGGCGTTTGGGAGGAGCGGGCTGCTTCACAGCTGCGGGAAGCTGAAGACGGCCAGGCAGAATCATGGGGAGAAATCCCAAAGCCACTACAGCATCTGCATCCCAGAGTTTGAATTTTGAAAGCTTTGTCTCAAATCCCTGTCTGGAGGGAGGAAATAGGCACGAAGCCCCTTCTAGCTAAGGAGTTATCAGTAGCTGAGACTTCTGGGATAGGGAGAGTCATTTTTTCCCTCTTTCAAGGGTGTGGCCTGGCAGGTTGACCATGCTCCGGTGGAAGGCCACACGTTCAAGAATCTATGGGTAGCACAAGCTGTACTTGATGCGTTTAAATAAGAGGAGGAGGATGTGAAGCTGGGTGGGTAAAGAAGAGAATGAATGTAATCCAAATACACCAGCTTCCAATGGCTGCCCACTAAGGTCAGAGAGATAAGCAGAGCTTTGACCGGATGCCACTGACTCTGAGACTTCCCAGTAGTGCGGGGCAGTTGGGATCCTTCAGTGAGAAAATTCAGTGACGGTTTGGCTCAGTCAGGATTTGTATTCCTGCACAAAACATCATGACCAAGAAGCAAGTTGTGGAGGAAAGGGTTTATTCAGCTCACACTTCCACATTGCTGTTCATCACCAAAGGAAGTCAGGACTGGAACTCACACAGGGCAGGAAGCAGGAGCTGATGCAGAGGCCATGGAGGGATGTTACCTACTGGCTTTCTTATCTTGCTTTCTTATAGAATCCAGGACTACCAGCCCAGGGATTGTCTCACCCACAATGGGTCCTCCCACCCTTGCTCACTAATTGAGAAAATGCTTTGTGGCTGGGTCTCATGGAGGCATTTCCTCAAGGGAGGCTCCTTTTTCTGTGCTAACTCTAGCCTGTGTCAAGTTGACCTTGGTTGCCTATTCTGTGTAGCTTTCTGAAGGGACATAGCACACTCAAGGCAGACACCTACCCAAGATAGCATCTACACAGGGACATGAAGGCACTCAAGATAGACCCCGCTGTGATAGCAGGACTCACTGTGGATTTATTTTCTTACTGACAGGAATGCAGTATCCAGGCCCTACAGGGGGCAACTTACATATTTCTTCCTAACTGCATTGCGGGTTCACCAGCTGCATCCCCTCCCCTGTCACCCTGTGACCTGTGCACATATAACAGCTACTGTGCTCGGCAGGTAGATGAATGATTGCTTTGGTTATTAAACATAGCTGTTTGGGAACGCGTCCCAGGTCTAAGTGCCAGGGATGGCATTGATAAGACGTGAGGAAGAAGATTCGTGAGTCTGGGGACATTTTCCTATGTATCTGTTCCATTTGATGATGGAGACCTCCTCACCCCAGACCAGGAAAAACACATCCCGGTTGTCAGGCTTACAGTTTCACACTCTCTGGAAGAGATATGTGCTTTTAATTCTGCAGATCGGACGGGATGACTGGTGTGCGTGTGGCTGATACATCATTTTAAGGAAAATTACTCCGGCATCCTTGACATCTGTATGGATAGCTGATGAGTTAAAGGAATGGATCCGGGTCACGTCAGAAATATTTCACCATCGCAGAACACTGTGGTCTGCGGGAGACAAATCGGACAGAGCAGTAAAACTGTCTGCCCGCCCTTCTGAGCTACAGAGATGCAGTGTTCTAGCACCGCACCACAGACATAAACATGATGGATAGAGGCAGACAAAGGAAGAGAAGACTCCGGTACAGGAACGAGGAGGCCTGAGTTGAGCCTAAACTCCACCCGTTTGCTATCATTCTCCATTACACTGGGGTCATTTCACTGCGCTCAGTTTCAGCATTCCTGGGCTTCTGCATTGCTGGGCCGCTCTACCCGAGTGGCTGATGAAAGCTCGTCTCTCTCCCTAGAAAACGTGCACACATCCAAAGAGCATTTTCTGTGTAGTGAAAGGCTTGGTGGAGCCCCCAGAACCCACCCAGAGGCCTCAGGACTCCTATTGTCCCTTACAGCCTGACCTTGTGAGAGCATTTCAGTATCACACTGATTTATAACAGCCCTCTGTAGCAGAAGGGATGAGGCCAGCTGGCCTCAGACCTGGGGTGCCCATTTGCTGGTTAGGTTGAGTGGACCTATCGATCGATACCACTGCAGGTAAGTCACCTCTGACTGGAAATGCAAACGTGAAGGAGACATACTTCCAGCCCTCGAGGGTCTTCCTGGGAGGCTGATCATCCCTGTAAGGGTTAGAGAAGGGCTCAGATGCAGTCTCAGCCTGGGAGAGGGAAGTGTGGTTTGAAGCTTGATTCTAACTTTGCCTTGCTACAGTTCTAATTCTGTTCAACTTTGCCTTGCTACAGTTCTAATTCTGTTCAACTTTGCATTGCTACAGTTCTAGTTCTGTCTGACTTTGCATTGCTACAGTTCTAGTTCTGTCTGACTTTGGGTTGCTACAGTTCTAGTTCTGTCTGACTTTGGGTTGCTACAGTTCTAGTTCTGTCTGACTTTGGGTTGCTACAGTTCTAGTTCTGTCTGACTTTGGGTTGCTACAGTTCTAATTCTGTTCAACTTTGCCTTGCTACAGTTCTAGTTCTGTCCAACTTTGCCTTGCTACAGTTCTAGTTCTGTTCAACTTTGCATTGGTACAGTTCTGTCCTTTAGGGGTCTTAGACAACTTACTGAACCTTAATTACTGTAAATGTAATGAATGAACGATACAGTTACTGATTCTAGAATTCTCTTCCTTTAGCAGATGGTAAGAACTGGGTTTGCTAATCTATTAATGAAGAAAATAAAGATTACCCTTGTGTAGTATCTACAGAGGACAAAGGAAAAAACCTTTGTTCTAAGAGCGAGGTGGTTTGGTGAGTGGAGGTGAGGTCCTTGCCAACGAAAAGCAAATAAGCAGGAAGGACCACTCGTGTTGTGTGCGGGAAGAAAAGTCTTTTTCAGGGTTTGTCTGATGGGACCTCTGCCCAAACCAGGGTCTCCACCTTGACAAATATCGTCAAGTCATTATATTACTACTATACAGGTGATCCATGTTAGGTTGTAGAAAGACAGAAATTTCTGGTTATTTAAGACAGATCTGAAACATGTTGCATGCCATCTATAGTTTAAGCATCCAGAGATAGCCATTTTGGATCATTCGCATGCCACTTCTAGATTTCTGGATGCATGCACTCCTGGAGAAATGTCTCTTGTGTATATACGTAGTATTTGTCTAGAATGTCTAGTGTTCCTGTCCTTGACTTAGGCGTGGGAGTCCGTGACAGAAGCACCTCTGATTAAAATACAGTATCATCAAGGCTGGGAAACAGGCATTAGATGGACATTATTACAATCTGTAAGTGTGACAGAAGGTCACACAGGCAGCTGGAAGCATGTTCCATTGTGTCATAATCTGTCATCGTGTCTGCAAGCAAGTCACATGGCCGTATCTAAGTAGGCGGACCTACAGGGAAGGGAGAAAGATGCAGGTGATCTCCTGCAGCACCATGTGTAGTCTGTGTTTGCAGACTTGACATGGGTGTGCATCAGCAAATGCATGAGCTTCTGGAGATTGTCCTGGGACTGCCCAGCTGCCAGGAACAGACTGGAGAGTGGAGGCCATTGTGTTCAGAGAGAGAGAGAGAGAGAGGGGTCAGGCTTGATCTTGACAGATACAAGTGATGGTGCAGGGTCTGCACATGCAAACCTAAAAGTATTTGGGGTGCCCTTAGATAAAAGAGGGGCAGAAAGGGAAGCAAGCCACTACTAGAATAATCACCTGTGACACTGGCTGTGGAGCGGAAAGATGACCAAGGCTGTCAGATTTATTAGTGTGACTTTCACCATTTGGGTTAAAATTGGGTGCTAGACGTTCCACCCAATGCTTTATGTTGACTGATGCTAAGAAGAATCTCATTTTTCCTTTTTTTTTTTTTTTTAACAGAGCAGGAAACTGAGGCATGGCTTGTCAAGGGACACACAGCTAGTCCTATGTGCAGGGCAGAGTTGTCAGTCCACATAGTCTGTTTCCTTAGATGTTTCCCTGTGATTCCAGGAGTCATCCCAGTAGCAGAAGGCACCACTGAGGGAGTTTTCTAAGATCCCATTACAACTTACGGGAGGAGACGGGAGAGAAAGGGAGGGTTTCAGACATAGCCGAGCCCACCCATCACAGGAACGGTACTGTTACAGATGTGGGAGATTAGGAACATGATGTTGTGGGGCAGATAAAGTAGTCAAGGTGGAGGGGGAGTGGGGTGCGTGTTGGACTTTTGAATGTCTGTGAACTAACTGAAAAGAAAAACTGATATGGAATTCATCGCACTAAAGAAGATGAAGATGGGAGAATGATTTGGGGTGAGGGGCAGGAGAAGCCATTAAAAGAGAGCTGAAGAGACCGAGAGAGTTTGTCTGACCAGAGTCACCAGAGACTTCACACGGCTGCTTCCATGGTGCTGTGAGGGGGCAGACACACTGCAAAAGCAACTGGAAGATGACAGGAGGTAGGGGCTGGCCCAGAGCCCGTGTTCAGGGAGCCGAGCTGGGCAGCCAAGGCCTCTGTGCACCCTCCATGCATTGGTGAGTGTGAGGGGGAGACGGTTGGGTATGTCTGAGTTCCGGGAAGGGCTGGTTAGACGCACAGGTTCTGTGAGGCAGGACCCGGTGGATACAGAACCAGCCATGGAGGAGGACCTGTGTGTGGGCAGCGGCAGGGGTTGCTCAGGGAACCCGTGCGGAAGGCCGCAGGTAACTGTGAGGTCAGGACAGGAGGAAGGTCAGAGCCGCAGCCTCCACAAGATAGACTGTTCTCCTTTAAGGCAGCCGCCATTGTGGTCAGTGCCTTCTGGTTCTTCAGCCTTGTCTGGCTTCATCTTCCTGGATATCCTCAGCTCTGTCCATTTGGCTGGTAGAAATCTGTCCTGTATTCTGAACCTGCCAGGTCCTCCCTTTTACCTGGCTAGCATTCAGAGCATTAAAAATCGGGCTTCTCTCCTGTGCTTATCTGGAAAGTGCCATTGGCTCTTCTGAATCCTACCCTGACACCATGCCCAGTACACAGTAGGTGCTTGGTACAGGGTTTGAGCGGTCTCAGATGCTGAGGGGAGCCCTGCCACGGTATAAATTGCCCACATGCACGCTTGTGTGCTCCTGGAAGCTCGCCCTGCTCCTTTGTCATGTTTGCCAGGACAGCCACTGTGTGTTCTCAAGCCCAACCACCTGTCCTCTGCCCCACTGTCCCCCTTTTCCTTTTTAAAAATGGAAGTAGAGCGGGCAAGGCAGACCTCACGAGGACCTCTTTCTCTGAGACGAATAGCAGGTCTTCCTATTAAAATGGTAATTTCCTTTGTTTATAAAAAAAAAGGCAGATGTGGTCAAATTAAGCTAATCTAATTTGCAGTTTTTCATTAAAATATATAGGAGATAGGCTGGGAGGCTGTTCTGGTCCCAAGGGTCAGCGGGCACAGGAACAAATGTCTTTTATCTCCTTATAGGTACATATGCTTTCCAGGCAAGCATCCCTTCCTCATGCTGACTTCTTCTTGACCTTGTTTTCAACCACAGGGGACTTCTATCTGCTGATGTGTCTTGTATTACGCCCCCTTTATTAAATAGAAATATCTCTGAGTACCTCTGGGTTGCCAAATGGCACGCAGAGAGAAGAGAAAGGGTCCCTTTCACTAGGGGGGACACAGAACAAAGATGTGGAAATCTTTTATGAGACCAAGGACAGTGTAAGATTTGCCCATGGCTAGATGGTGTGGAAGCCCTTCCTCCTCCACACACAAGCTGGGAGGACCATGCAGTAGGACACTGGGTCCGTGTAGAAAAGGGCTGTAGCGGTTCTCGATGTTGAGGGGGCTTCCTGATAGTCTCACATCCCATAATTTGTTAGCGTTGGGATCCACGGAAACCTCCATGTCCCCAATGCAAATGTTCACAAAAAGTCACATTCCCTTGGCAACTAAATTTCCCGAACTAAACTGTGGGGCCACCAGACATGTGGTCAGTCCGCATTTCTTCTACATTTCACCCACGGGGGACTTGATGTGAATACTTTTCCTTAGAAGTTTTGACATCTCAGAGACCTGGCTTTGGGGCACTGTCTTCCACCTTTTACAACTCTGTGACTCTGAGTCCGTGAAGTGGGCGTGCTGCTTTGCCGAGCGTGGATGAACCCGTGAGGGTTCTGTATAAGATCTGCTGCATGGCATAGTCAGAAAACAGTGGCTTTTACAAAACATCACTGCTAGCTTTTGGACTGGTGGTCACCTCTCGGGACCATCTAATTCACACTTTGGAGTTCTCTTAGCAATGGTACCTCAAACCTTGGGGAGAGAATATGTCGTTCACTGTAGTGTCAGATGAAGCCGGGCAGTTTTAGTCAGGGGGTGTGTTTGGGGCTCACAAAGGCAGAGGGCGCCCATCAAAGGACAGGGTGTAGAAGGCTGTGAAACACATACAGGAACCAGGCAAAGTATTGTTGAAGTTCTAGAAAACTTGAGCTCTTCTTGCGGTCATTTGCGACTGTAGACCTTATGAGGAGAGTTGGAGCTCAGTGCTCTCTGGGACCATGTGTGTTTGGATTGCTACTCATCCGTCAGCAGCGCACATCTCTCAGGATGTGTGAGCATTATTTCCTGCTCCTCCTTGTCACATCCTGTCTGGCTGGGCTTTGGAATACGCTCTAGAAGCTTTCCGGCAGCTGTTCTATTTTTCTTGCCCATCCAAATTATGCCAATTACTGTAAAGTGCTACAAAAGAAGGCAGGTGAATAGTCAGCGCTGGATTCTCTTCCCCAGTCTTTCCTCATCAGTCAGAGCCGTGAACGTCGGCAAGTCTTCTGAACGGATCTTCTTTACCTTTTAAATGTTTCTCTAAAATTAATCCCGACTGTTTTGAAGAGGTTGAGAGCAGAGACGGGGTTTTGAAGAACAGAATCCGTAGTCTCAGCAAGGCGTTGAAAGCTTCAAGTTCAGCGTGATGTGCGTGAGTGCCGTGCCCAGATGGAAACAAGAGTCCCATCTATGTAGAGCTGCAGCAGGAGAGTAGCCATCTATTCCAGCGCGCAGAGCTTGCCAGGGCTGTGGATGCCAACATACACTTCACAGGCAGGAGCTGACACAGGCGCTGATAGATTCACACACCCTGGGCATTTGGCTGTACATCAGGAAAAAGTGTTTTTTATTGAAGAGTCTCGTGACCTTGGTGTTCCTGTGCAGTAGATACCGTGTGAAGTCAACAGCAGCTCGCCCGTCCCCTTACCCTCAGAGAGAGCAGCAGAAAGTACGGGGAGAGTTTGGCTCTCTATCAGAAAGACCGCTGCTGTCGTGTAGTTTTTCATGTACCGTGTGGTTATGTTGTCTGTGTTCTGTTGACATCGGATAGGATGCTGTCAATCAAAATGGGATTCTCATCCCTCTAGGCTGCGTGCGCCCTGAGAGCCTGGGGTTTCTGTCCTTCCTGTCATATGTTCTTACTGCTTTATATGGGCCTACTGCATGTGTTAGCAGACCTCCCCTGTACGGGGGTAAATATGGTAAGTATCCCTGGGTGCCAGCTGACAAGTGCTTTGGGGCAACACCTCCTTTCCCTCCCATGCGCTTTTGGCCGGTGCTGAGTGGACTGAGCGGGATATGACAGATCATAGTTTGGCCACCTAATGTGTGAGTGGCAGGCCCGGATTCTGTTCTCTACATTATCTTCCTCTCTGTGTGCGTGGTGACCGTCATTGGGAGAGTATGAGTTCCATTTGTATCTCATCCTCAAAATTGGGGGCTACAAACTGCTGATAGGTCACCCTACTCTCACACTCCCTCCCTCTCTCCCCTTCTGTATCCCTCCCTCTACCCATCCACTCAACCACCCACCTACCCATTCACCAATTCATATCTATCATTTATATATCTATGTATCTGTGTATCTGTCCATCCATCCATCCATCCATGTATATATCATCCATCTATCATCTGTCTATCTATCCATCCATGTATGTATGTATCCATCCATCCACCAATACATCACTATCATCTATCCATATATATATACATATATATATATATATGTATGTATGCATGTATGTATGTATCCATCCATGAATGTGTATATATATGTATGTATCCATCCATCCATCCACCCATCCACCTATCTATCATCTATCTATACACCCATCTATCTGTGTGCATGGAGGTCTTACCATGTAGCCCAGGCTGGACTCAAGAGTTCTCCCACCTCAGCCTTCTGTGTAGGTAGCCTATAGATGTTATCACCCTACTGAACTTAGACTATTTTTTAAAAGCACGTTCGTCTATAGCAAACTTGAGAAGTTGAGAGACTTGTATATACTAGATGCTGTGTGCATGCCCAATACCTCCCCGGCAGCACCCCCACCAGAGTGCTACACTTACTAAGTGAAGGATCCCACACTCAGACCTTTCCTGTCACCCAAGGCCCATAGTTTACAATTTCTCGGATGCACGTTTCATGAGTTGGGGTAAATGGCGATGTATGTGTCCTCACAGCACCATGGTGAGTAGCTTTATCTGCCTCACGGTTCTCTGTGTTCTGTGGGTTCATCCCACTACACGTCCTGACGTCTGACCAATACCGAGCATCTCACTGTTCCTTGGTTTTGACTTGCAGAACATGCAGGCTAGAGTCACACAGTGCGGCCCCTTAGACTGGCACCCTCCACTCACTGCTATGTCCTTCCGTTTCCTTTGGGTCTTTTATTGGGTTCACAGCTGATGTCATGTTAGTAATAAATAACACTCCATGGTCTGGATGTTGCCTCCTCGCTTTATATGCCCTGAAAGATGTATCGATGGCTTCCAAGTTCCGAGAAGATGAAGCTCTCGGCACCCTGTGCAGGTTTTCAGTGGCTGTGAGCTTTCAGCCCCTTTGGAAAATCCCAAGGAAGGAGGCCGCTGCAAGGTGGACAAGAGTAGACAAGGGCTTTGTTAGGAACTGCCGGGCTGTCTGCTAAAGTGGCTTCTCGGGCCCTTCCACCAGCCATGGAGGAGAGTTGCTGTTTGTGCTCCCTAGAATTTGGTGACATCACAGTTTGGGACCATGGTCATCCTTGTATCTGCACAACAGGATCCCGTTAGAGTTTTAACCCATAAACAAGCCGCTTTGGGGCATCTGACGTCTTTTTATTGGGTTGTCTATATGAATAGCCCCCTGATATTTGTTCCGAGTCTCGGTCTATTTATTTTAACTGGGTTATTTCTTACTGTTGAGTTCTAAGAATTCTCCGTGTATTTTGAGTAATGTTCATTTGTCATACATGACTTTCATAAATATTTTTCCCACTCGGTGGCTCATCCTTTCATTTTATTAGCAGTGCCTTTTACAGAGAAGAATTCTCTTTTTTAAATGAAGTTCAGTCTATCAGATCTTTCCTTCATGGGATGCAGTTCTGGTGCTTTATCTAAACAGTTATTAAAGCCACGCCCATGCAGTTCCTCACGTTACTTCCTAGGAGGTTATACTCTCTTCTCTGGCTTGTCCTCTGATCTGTTTGAGTTAATTTTGCCAAGGATACAATGTCTTCACCTGGCTCGTCCTCCTCCTTTCTCTCCCCTTCCACACCTCCCCCCACTTTCAACTCTCTTCTATCAGACGTTCAGTTGTTTCAGTACCATTTTTGGAAACGGCTGGACTTTCCTCCTCTGCTTCCTTTTCAACGTGTTTGACCCCACTCAAGCCAATGTTCTGGGTTTCGGTTCTGTTTGTTGAGGACCATAGTTTCTCAGTTGACCTTTGTCTTGTTAGGGTTTCCATGGCTGTGAAGAGACACCATGACTGTGGCAACTCTCATAAAGGGAAACATTTAATTGGAGCTGGCTTACAGTTTCAGAGGTTCAGTCCATTATCATCATGGCAGGAAGCAGGGTGGTGCACAGGCAGACAGACATATACTAGAGAAGGAGCTGAGAATCTACAACTGGATCCAGAGGCTGCAGGAAGATGGAGAGACACTGGGCCTGGCTTGAGTTTCTGAGACCTCAAAACCCACCCCCAGTGACACACCTCCTCCAATAAGGCCACACCTACTAACAGTGCCATTCTCCATGGGTCTACCGTGGGTGGGTAGGTGGGGGCATTTTTATTTAAACCACTGGTCTTGTATTTGTATTTCTTCTACTTTGTTTCTTTTCTTGAAACATTGTTTAAACATGGCCTCTCTTTTGCCTACTCACCCTTGTGTGAACTGTAGATTTCAGTGTACATGATACTATACCATGATTTTGGCTGGGATTACAACTGAGACTTTTAGGTCAAGCCAGGACTAGTAAACCTCTTCACGGCAGTTACCTCCTATCCCTGGACACAGAATGTCTCTCAGTTTGTCAGTTCATTTTTAAACTCTTTCATGGAGGCTGTATAGTTTTCTTCTTACAAACCTTGTGTGTATATTTTGATTTTTTTGTATCTGGTATATCAGTTTTAGATGCTGCTATAAAGGCTACTGTGCTTATAATTCCATTTTTATATGCTCATTGCTGGGACTTATGATTATGAATGAGGTTTTCCTTTCCTTTCCTTTCCTTTTCTTTTCTTTTCTAGACGTGGTTGCTCTGTGTAACAGTCCTAGCTGTCCCGGAACTTACTTTGTAGACTAGGCTGGTCTTGAACTCACAGAGATCCACCTGCCTCTGCCTCCCAAGTGATGAGATTTAAGGTGTGCACAACCATGCCCGGCCTATGATTAAGTCTTATATGTTATTATCCTCATATTCTGCAACTTTTCTATAATTACTTATTAACTACACCAGTTTTCCCAAATGGGATTGTATTGGATCACAGCTGTGCTCACTTGTTTACATGTTTGGGGTGGTGGCTCTAACAGTGCGACAGACTTGAGGAACTGCAGCAGAAAGCATATGGCTCAGAAAGCCTAAAGCATTTCCCAGTCGTCCCACTATGGAAATGTTTGCTGCTCTCCAGTAGTGGGCAGGCAGGAATCAGCACATGGTATGGCAGGCACCTGACACAGTATGTATTGTATGGACTCATGAAGAATGGAAATGATTTGTTAGTTTTCACACAGAGCATTCATTTGTGGGTTTTGGAGGAAGAGAGATGTCAAAGTCAGATCCGGCTGAGCTGTTGAGGAATGCAGGTGACTCAGTGTGACCCAGTGCCTCCATGGGGTTAGGAGGAGCAATGGTTGGCGCTGCTGCTAGATTTAGTTGTGAGACGATTGTAAGCAACTGAAGAGCACCCAGAGCCATAAGTCTCTCCACAGAGCATGTGTCCTGTGCTGTGTGTTGGTTACCTGATTAACTGCTCATAATTTCAGAGAAGGAACGTTATGTTCTTCATGGATGGTGTTGAGGGCTGGGTACTGATCTGTATGCATGAGTCTTGTCATTAGAGAGTGGGAGAGCCAGTTTCCAAGCCATATCTGACCAGATTCTGATAGTCCATGGTCTTGCTGTAGAGACTCCATGTCTCTTCAGCCTGAGCAGGACTTAAGAAGTTGCTTAAGGAAGCATGGTCCTCCCTCTGACGACAATATAGAGAAATCTTGAGGTACAAAGAATTCCTTTGGGAATGGGGTCCTCTAAAGATCTCTTGGAGGAGAAAGAGGTGGAGGAAGTAGAGGGAAAGGAAGAAGGAGTAGAGGAAAAGAGGAGGAAGAGGAGGAAGAGAAGGGGAAGCGGAGGAAGAAGAGAAGAAGTTGAATAATAGAATCATATTTAATAGAACAGTATTAGTCATCGCACATGCATCTCGGAACACATGGAAGCTTGCTTTCGACCAACCGTGTGCATTCAGCACTGCTGGCTGGAGTGTGTCCCTCGATCCCATAGAAGTTACATTTGAACCCCAAGCCCCCTGTAACCATAAATGCAATCTTATATAGAAAGAGGGTCTTTCAGATATCATTAAGACGTTTGGAATGAGGTCATTCTGGGTTTCGGATGACCAGTGTCCTTTTGAGAAAAGGATGTGTTTAATGACACACAGGGACACAGAATGGGTGGTTTATGGAGGCAGAGGCCAAGACTGGAGTTATGTTGCTGTAACCTGAAGGGATTCCAGATGCTGTCGGAAGCTAGGAGAGCTATCTATTAATTCACTGCTGGATACCGCGAACTTAGACTTCCAGCCTCCAGAAAGGTAATAAAAAATAAAGTGAAGTGTCCCAGCCGCTGGTAATTTAGTACATCAGCCACAAGAAACCGATGTAGCACACCTAATGATCCTGAGGTGGCTCTGCTGTCAGTGAATGTTTACGTTCCCCTAGGGACATTGTCCTTAGCCACAAAGGGGTTCTCTTGTAGGGGGAACCCCTCACAGGCAGCTTGCTGGGCCCATGTCCGTGCTGGGCCGACAGACTTTGTTCATTAACCACAGAGCCCATTTGGCTTGTTCAAAAAACTCAGAGATTTGTTCAAGGAAATGGGCATGCTAACGCCGCCATGCTGTGGAGGGAACCTGGTCTGGGCCTGCAGGGGGTTAGCTGGTTGTGGCTTAGATTCTTAACCAGTCAGTGGCCACTCCCACTGGGTTAAACTGCTGTCACCATCTTCATTCTTAGAGTATTGTGTGCCTTCTTGGGGAGACATGAACAACCCAGCTTGGGTACCAATGATGGACCACAGAAATGATTCCTTCTAGGCCTGACTTAGAGAACCAGCAGGTTCATTGGGGTTCCTTAATGTGGGAGAGCTGCAACCCTCCAGGTCCAGCAGAACTTGCAATCAGGCAATTCTATAGGTTGACTCTCCTCTAACTGCTTCTATAATCTTGAGAGAGGTTTGGGGAGGTAGGGAGAGGTGGGAGTAGAGATGGGCATGGGGAACTTAGGAGTTTTTTAGGTTTCAGAAACTTCTTAAGCCTTGTAAGTTTCCTTTACTTTACAGACTCTTGAGAAATCCCTCTCCTGTAGAGAATGTTTCAATTTGGAGGACATTGATACAGAATAACTACCTTGGTGGGATTTAGGCTCTAGGGGCAGAGTCCTAAATCCCTCTGGGAAAGGCAGAGAGCGTCCCTGACAGTACTATACTACAAAGCCTGCCTTTCACTCGGATCTGTGAACAAGTTTACCTGCATGTGTGGGGGAGGTGTGCTTTCAGAGAGCCGAATCCATCCTTTCTGAGGAACTAAAGGATAGTTGATACACAGCCATCTAGTCAGTTACCAGTAATGTCAGAACTGCTGGTCAGGTTGGCTAGAGGTAAGGGGGTTGGTGGGCCATGGAGCCGGCCTGTGGAGATGATGGAAGTTGCCTCTTGAGAAGTTCTGTCACACACCAGGCTGTGAAGGAAGATTTTTTTTTTTAAAAACCTGTGTTTAATTAAACATTGCAGCAGTTCTCTGAGATAAGTAATCATGCCCCTGTTTTACGGATGGGGAAAAAGATTTAGGCTTACCTGAGACCTCAGGACTCAGGGCAAGCAGGCAGTGTTGGAAATAGGACCCAGGATCTTTTTGATTAAAAATAAATAACCAAAGTTTTATTCCATGTGTATGTGTGTGTTCACTTTATTGTATGTATGTGAACCACATGCATGCAGTTCCACACAGAGCCCAGAAGAGGGCATCAGATTCCCCTGGAACTGGACCCGTGGTGGTTTTAGCCTCCCCACCCCCCAACCCCTCAGGGTGTGTTATGAAGGCCAAACTCAGATCTTCTGCAAGGCAGCAATTTCTCTTGACTGCTAAGCCAACGCTCAGCTTCCCCTTTGATCTCTAAGGCACGTGTTGTTTCTGCCTTGATTCGATGCCTGGGACAGCTGAATGCAGTGAGTTGAGTCTTGGTGAGCACAGAGCCAAACCAAAGCCAGGTAGGACAGAAAAGAGCACGGGGCTTTGCTGCCTGTTCTTCCACACAGGGGCAGCATGGAGGTTCCCCGTCAAGGTGGGGTCTACATGTCCATGTAAGGGTGATTCCTAAGCATGCTTAGTTTAAGGTGACAATTGATAAAGAAAAAAAATTGTAGACACATTGGGGGTGGGGGTGAGTGGATTTAGCTCCAAGTGTCAGAACGCTTTGTGAAGAGTGAAGGACAGAGGTGCCTCCGGCATGCTCAGCTTGTACGAGGCAGTGTCAGTCAAGAACAAAGGAAGTGTGTTTCCAAGGTGCATTGAAACAGGAGTCTCCCCCTGAAGGTGCCTGTCTCCGCTCAGTCACAAACAGAAGGAAACTTTGTTACTTGAAGTCAATTGCAGATGGCACTGGCTCAGCTAAGCAGACTTAAGAGCCCTGCCCACAGGTCCTGTGTGCTTTCCTAAGGTAGGTCCAGCATTTTCTCTCTGGGCTGTGCCACCTGCCCACCCTTCTTCCAGGCTGACCTTCTCTAATTCCGTGTTTAGATGCTCACACAAGCACAGAGTAACGTGGTAAATACCCTCAGATCGCTCTGGGCCCTGATATCTTCATGTTGGTTAGAAAGTGGGCCTGGCAGCTGTCATTTGAGGGTGACAGTGAAGCAGCTCGTAAATGAACTTGCTGCTGAGCGAAAACCGTTCTTAGCCTTGAGTGTCTCCTCCTCCCCCAAACCTTCCCCCCACCCCCAGCGTCTGCTGTGGGCCAGTCCCTGCGGATACATTGTTCTTACCTGGAGCCTGGATAACTGTGTAGCTTTTGCTCCACCTGGCTATTGGTCCAGTGAGTTTATGTGGTGTGGATCTGAGTCTGTACTTGCCTGACGGTCTGATTCGTTCCCGCTAAGTGGTAAAGCGGCGGAATTTATTCTGATGATTCAGTCTGTGCTGGCTACTGTCACCGGTGGAGCTTGTGAATGGAGCCACCTCTGATCTCTGTACTTCCCGGGAGACCAGTTTATTTGGACTTTAGGAAAAGAAGACAATCCTAATGGTGACCCCATAGTTTCTGCTGTCATCTCAGCCCTAGCTAGTGACCTAAGTACCGCCATGGCCAGGCATGACTTGGCTCACCCGGAGAGACTTGCATATTCAAATGAGATGCTGATTTAGTGCATCATTTATGGTCATTAAGCTGAAGAAACGGTAAAGTTTAAGACCATTGGCTTGGCTCAGGTGGTTTTTAAGTAACACCAGAATCCTTCTGATGGGTAGAGACACTCCTGAACAAAACGGTGTGTCGTGGTTGTGGGGGACGGTGGTGGGGAACATGAAGAAACCCTATCGTTCAATCAATCAGTGGTGGTTTCAACATGAAGCTTCCTTAGTTTTTGTTAGAGCCATAAGATGCTTCGGATACCTATCTGCATGTTACTCAGGATGTGGGTTTTTGGCAGTAAAGATAAATGTGTATGTGTTTGATCTCTCTTGTGTTTGAAGGAGATTAAAATAGATTAGTTATGATGAAACTGTTCAAACAGTGAGTCTGTCTGCCTTAATGGAGAGTCAGGGAGCACTTCTGTTCTAGTGACTTCAAAATGTGGTCCTAACATTATCGGTCCTGAGGCAGGGATGAAATGACGGATGCTCTGGCTACCCCCCATCTACACAGCATCCTCCTAGCCCTGCACCCATGCCTCTGGGGTTGTTGGTGATGTTCGTGTCTCTTTTAGGTTCTTCGGCACAGAAACTTGCCTGAGCTCTGGCAGAAATACATATACATAGCTATAGAGTAGGAAAAGAGAGGCTTAGAAAATAGCCCCAGCTGTACGAGGGCCACACTCTGCCACTAGTCAAGCCCTGCTCGAGGAGCGGCGTGGTCATTCTGGGGTGGGGGGTTCTTAGGCATCTCAGAGGGTAGCAGCTTGGTTCACTGGTGCTTCTCTGTCTCTGGTATTTCCTCTTCCTTCTCAACAACTGCTCAGTCACACTCCAACTTTAATCTGCCTTGTTACCCATAGGGCTCAAGTTGCTGTCTGAGGGCTGCTTTCACCTCAGGCTCTGAGCCCTGGCCTGGCCATTATATCTAAGAAGAAGAGCTGCCTGGCGCAGACATCCTGCCCTGTGGTCCTGTACCCCACTGAGGTGACTGGCTAAGAAGAAGCTGCCAAATTGGCTGTCTGTAGTGTGGTAGGTTCCCTTCTGGCTCAGGTGGGGCTTCTGACTGAGTGTTCCCGAGGGGCTTTTGTGCACCTGAGTGTTTCCACCTCAGAGATGGCTGGTGCCGGTCGCATGTGAGGCAAATTATTGCCACTGGGCTTGCCCTGTGAGCTAGATTCTGACCCCTAGCTGTTCACGGTGGATTTTATGGAGCTGGATGGTTTTATCCAGTCCCATCGGAATCCACAGTCTACTAGACCTGTTTTCCCCCTTTCCTCTTTCTTTTGCAAACTCACAAAAGCCTCGGATCCATCTGCGGCCACCACAGATTGTGCCTTTGGGAAGCAGTGCTCTTATAGGACACAAGGGGTAGGGGTGATGGTGTTCCATTCTGCCATCTCTGTTGTCTGATTCACACCCAGCCTTAACTTAGTTCCTTTCAACCTTGACAGATTTCTCTTTAGGACCCAAACCTACTTTCTGTCCTGATTTTTTGGCTACCATGTTGATGTTGGAATCTGTCCATGGTGGAGAATGTCAGGGGGAGTTTGTCTGAACACGCTGTAGGAGAATCCTAAATTCTGTTCCAGCTGGTGGTCATGCAGAAGCATAAAAGTATCCCTCCTCCCACGGCTAATCTGTCAGCTAATTTAATTGCTTGTGTCTTGTCTCGTTCCAAAAACTTAATTTATTATTCCGCAAGTAATACACGTTCCTTGTAGAAAATTAAACGGGGAAAAAAAAAATTGTAGCGGGAACAAATTGTTCCTTGACACTCGGGAAGTAAGGCATCACACATTAAAATGTCTTCCCTAAAGTTAAACCAACTTTAAACATAACGTGTTGGCATAGATGAGTTCCTCAGGGTCCATGCAGTGGGGAGGGGCCTGAAAGATTCAGGCAGATACAGGCTTGGAGCTCCACAGGAGCTAGGATCCCCTCTGGGGGACACAACTCACCCCTTCCCTGTTCTCCTACAAACCGGCATGCAGCCTTTCCAGATGGCTCATGGTCTAGACCTTTCCCATCTCCCTTTGGTGCTGTGGTCAGTTTCTCTTGTTGGACTAAGGGCTTGGAATAGGGCCTACCCATCATCGGCCATCTCCTCACCTCTCATTCTGAACTCCATAAAGAGTCGATTTAGCCTTCTGTCATGCAAAGAGGACCTGGCCTTGAGAAGTTCAAAACTGGTCCTAGACAGTAGGAGGAGGGCACGGCTGAGTCTGCCACAAAAGAAAGCACCGACAGACGGTACCAGGAAGCTTCGATGTGACCCTCTCAGCTACAGGTTCACAGAGAGAAACTCACAGCCCTGCCACACAATTTACAGCTGCTCACATCTTGGTGTCCCTACAGAGGTGGACCGGTCAGAGTTCCGAGATGCTGCAGGAGGTAGGAGAGAGTCTGGTCTGCAGGAGAGGGGCCTCAAAGAGGGGGCAGATCTAGGATTACATTAAATAAAGACTCTTTCAAGAGTGAAACCCTCTCACCTGGTGGGTCCAATTTCCTTTCAAAAAGCCCTCCTTCCAAACCCCTGGGAGCTCTACTGGCTAAGGACTTTGTCACTGCTCAACCACCATTCAAACCGGAGTGTGATTGTGATCAAGCCAAGCGACTCATTACTCCTGCACCTCTTGCCTCTAAACCTCTCAGTGAAAGTGAGCAAAGCCAAAGAAATCTGCCCGTGAAGCTTGCAAAGCCAGAGTCCCTTTTGTTAAGTAGGAAGCAGAGATGGGAGAGGTAGCTGTTGCTGGCTGCCAGGTAGGGTGACAGTGACCCAGGGTCACTTATGATGCTTTTTGGGGGTTGGGGGACCTGCAGGTTGCTTGCTGGAACTGTAACTGGTTGGGTCCCTGGACATTTTTTTTTCCTAAGTGCTGCTTGTTCCCAAGCCCGGAAGTAATTAGAGGCAAGGGCACACGGTGGTACACCGTGTGGTGAAAGGCTGGCAGGCTGTTGATTTTCTGTCGTTTGCACCCATTTCACTTCATGCACTTGGTCACTGAGATGGCCTGTAGCTTTACCTCACTCTCTGCGCTTTTGAGATTGCTCTTTTGAGTTTCTTGTGGTGCTTTCTTAAAAGGCCCGGTGCTCCTAGGTGCAGAGGAAGGGAATATTCCTCTAAGCCCCTCTGAAGTGGCAGGGGTGGCCTTGCTTTGTTCTTTGTAGACATACTTTTCTGAACCAGACTGTGGATCTCCCCAGCAGGCTGGCCTGGCTAGCTGGAGGCCTTGCATGGCTCCTGTACACCTGGGTTTTGCAACTGTGATATAATTGCTTGCATGTTTTACTGTGGTTACTGAGTTTCCTCACGTTTTACTTTGGTTACTGAGTTTCTGGTTGGGTGTTTTAAAAGCAACTGCTCTTTCTTTATTAAGTACACAAGTTATTTGGCAAAGAAATTAACTATTTTTCCATCACAAAAAAATTCTTCTTATTTATATTTTTGTTTATACCCAAGATAGATCACTGCTTTCTTTATTAGGAGAACCTGAAGAGCTTGGAGAGATAGCTAAATGGTTAAGCACACTTACTGCTCAGTCATCAAGACCTAGGGTCATGTACCAGCAGCCATCTTGGGTGGTCCCCAAGCACCTGTTTACTCCAACTTCTGGGGATCTGATGCCCTATTCTGGCCTCACTGGGCACCCACACACACCTGTGGGCATACAGTCCACATAGGTCATGTACAGAGACACATGCAAGCCTACCCTTAAGTAAGATGTCTTAAGAAACTAAATAAGAATCTGGGCTTTCTTACCTAAAAGTAGGATCCTGGATCAAATCATAGACAAAGGGACTTGTTTCGAAGATGATACTTTTTATTTTTATTGAAGAATAATATCTTTTATATACAACCCAGTAAATGTTTGCCTCTAAATCATTCTTTGTAGCCAGATCAACATCTTCCAGCCCCCTAGGGTCTCTCCTGCACCCCATTAGTTCCCTCTTGCCAAGGACCAATCTTCCCATTGATAGAATCAGATGGCACTGATCCTAAAAAAGGAACTACCTGGCTCTCTTGTATCCTTTTAGGTGGGTTCGCTGGCATGGTCGCTTTGTTGCACTGTTGATAACTACTTTGCCTCATTGTGACTTTTTTGTTTTAAAGCTTGGCATATGGGCTGCCCTTTGATGTTGGCCATCATTTTCTCAATGACTTTTGAGAGGTTAATGGGAAATTTCACGTGAAATTCAGTTGTGGAAATCGGATCAAATAGGAGATGTTACAACTTAACAAGGTTCTTCAGGTCACATGGAACCCTCCAACCCCCAGTTCTTTGCCTTCCTTTCTCCACGAGGTAGACCTTGGTGAGATCCCTTGGCTCATGGGTTCAGGCCTGGACTTGTGGAGCTGGTACCCGCCTAGTTTCTCCTTATTGTGCATTCCCGGTCAAGTTCTTTAACCTCCTTTTCCTTGTCTGTGAAACAGAGCACGTAAGTGTTTACATTCCAGCGAGGGTTGGAGGAACATGGATGGTGGGGCAGGGTGGAGGTAGGGGAGCAAGTGCTGACTCTGGTTCTCATGTTCTGCTGATGCTGCGGCCATCACTCTCTGTTCCAGCTGACTGCACTCTTATTTCTACAGACCTGCTACTCCCTGGTACTTCCCCACAGGAAGGCACCAATTCATGCTGGTAGTTGGGATTGCTTCCCTGCCGTCTCTCCTGTCCCCGTGAGAATGTGAGAGGCTATAGTCTGTCGGGAGGTCCCCAGGTTCTCCTTGCTAGTACATGAGCTCTGAAGGTGGGTAGGCCACTTGGCATGGCCAGAAAGCAAGCGTCCCCTCTAAGAGCATCCTAAGAGCCCTTTTCCTGGGCCTAAGTGGACTGTTGAGTTTGCCAAAACAGGACTGTCTAGGGTCCATCCACGTGTAGGATGCTTATATATGGCGTGAGTCCCGAATCTAGAAAGACATTAGGATATGAAGAACAATGACCCGTTTCGGCTTTTACCTGGCTTCCAGCCAAATTAGACTTTTGGAAGTAGGCCCAGGCTCTTGTGTAGCTGGATGGGTCAGGCATGTGTCCCTACTACTCAAACCAAGAGCAGACAGCGACAACTTAGTGCAGTCTGCCCTTGCCGTTGAATGTTCACGATGGCTTCATGGACAGGGCTGGGCTGTCGTATTTGTGTGTGACACATCCTGTGTGCTGGCTGCTATGTCCTCCTTGCAGGCCAAACAAAGTTGCTCTTTTTCTGTTATTCTAAGCAAGCAGAGAACCGTGGGCACAATAACTATGTGTAACACGAAGAAAATTCGGGCTTTGAGTGCTTAAATGACCCACCCAGGGTCATCCTGTGTTTGACAAGCAGAGCCAGGTCTAGTGAATACTGAGGTCAGTGTTCCATTTTACAGGACTTGGGAGTGTCGCCTTACCCGATACCTGTGGTAACGAGACCGGCATGTTGCAGGGAGTCTATAGGACAGGTCACCTGCTACCCAGGTGGGCTTGGGCCTGAGCTCAGATCTCACCTGTCCTCAGGTGGCCAGGTAGGGCAGGGCTTGGTCTGGATTTCTCCACAG
Organism: Rattus rattus; assembly: GCF_011064425.1. Lineage (NCBI taxonomy): Eukaryota > Metazoa > Chordata > Mammalia > Rodentia > Muridae > Rattus > Rattus rattus. The sequence goes on from NC_046167.1 coordinate 80,320,529, forward strand.
GTCTTTTGGAATTGGACACGTATCTCTCCTAGGGACTCTGACAGCTATGTCATCAGAGCCTTCCTTGTGCCCGGGGCCTTGGATTAGTCCCGCATGGAGACCAGAGACTGTCCACACCCGGGGGCACTTTATCTTCTTTCTCGTTAAGCTCTGGCTGGTTTATTCCTGTAGGGAACTCCACGGGTTTTGTTAGTCTTGTGATGGTTTTCTGAGCTGTCTTGATTCTGTGGTATTCCTTTACTTGTGGTGAAGTTGGCACCAGGAAATCACCATAATCTGTCAGTGCAAGGAGTTTCCTCCCTGGTCATTTTGTTGCCTTGGAAGAGACAATACAAGACAGCAGGTGAGAGCCGGCCAGTCCAGAGCTGTTCCGTCTAGGCCCTCGGTGCCTACTGCTTCCCAATGTATTGTTCTGTCTCTAGATAACAGCTCTTTACCTGTTTCCAGTGAAAGATATGTTACCTTTGTTCTCCCAGGTCTTAGCTTTCTATTTTCCATATTTTAGATTGAAATCTGTATCCAGTCATAACTAATCAATGAGACAGACATCCACTCTCTGAAATTTCTGACAGAATCAGACTTTTTTTTTGGGGGGTGGTGACAGTTTCGAAACCATTTTCAGATGTCAGCTGCGTGCTGTTAAAAAACTATCCATTTTCTTCTTCTTACCTGGTTCTTACCTCAGGGGCCCTTTTAGTAGGTTTTAGTGATGGTGCCTTGTCAGGACCTTATTTTTAAAGTTAGGTAGCAGATATCTCTTTGTGCCTTCTCAGCATGGAGGATGGATGGGGCAGGCATCCAGTCCTTGTAATGAGGGAGAAGCTCCCATTGCTTGCAAAAGAGGTGGCCTGCAGGGGGTTGGGGCTAACAGATGCAGCAAACCTCAGAGCAGAAAGGGTAGTCGTGTGGACCTTGGCTCTGCACACAGCCTTCTGGGTCTGTGTGGGACCAAGCCAGGCTTCCTTCTTTAAAGCTCAGAATCTGATCCAGCATTAACCAGCCATGTGCAGGCTGCTGAACTCTTAAATGAACCTGGCTGGCATACGTCTAGAGCCAAACACTCCCAGTTTTGAATGGCTCAGTGGTTAAGAGTACCGACTGCTCTTACAGAGGTTCCGAGTTCAATTCCCAGCAGCCACATGGTGGCTCACAACCATCTGTAATGGGACCCAATGCCCTCTTCTGGTGTGTCTGAAGACAGCTACAGTGTACTTGTATATGATAAATAAATAATCTTAAAGAAAAGAAAGTCTCAATATGAAAGATCATTATGTTTAAAAATATTGACGGCATGCTGAAATATACTGAGTATGATGGGTGTCTTAGTTAGGGTCTTACTGCTGTGAACAGACACCGTGACCAAGGCAAGTCTTATAAAGGACAACATTTCATTGGGGCTGGCTTACAGGTTCAGAGGTTCAGTCCATTACCTTCAAGGCGGGAGCATGGCAGCATCTAGGCAGGCATGGTGCAGGAGGAGCTGAGAGTTCTACATCTTCATCTGAAGGCTGCTAGCAGAATACTGACATCCAAGGAGCTAGGATGAGGGTCTTAAAGCCCACGCCCATGATGACACACCTACTCCAACAAGGCCACACCTCCTAATAGTGTCACTCCCTGACCCAAGCATATATAAAGCATCACATTGGGTTAGATAAAACATTGAAATTCCCATTTGTCTTTACTTTTTAGTGTGATAGGTAGAGAATTTAATCACACAATATGGCATATGCCATTGGTCATGATAAAACTGGCTATGATTTCTGTTGTAAGTGCTGGCCTCCATAGCGGTTAGCAAGAGCCCCCCCGTAGGGTATTATGAGGACTCAGCCCCCTGCCCTTTCTAGGGCACCAGGCATGGTGAAATACTTGTGTTATAGGAAGCAGATGGGTGAATGGTGTCTGATATGGCTTTGGTGAGGGTAGCTTTAGCCCATCTTCCTGAAGGTAGCAATTTAAGCTAAGAGGAAGAAAGCCGGAGTGGTCACGGTTGGGTTGTATCTGTAGGGGGAATGATGTCTTTCCTCTGAGAGGCTGAATATGATTGTGGGGGGGAGTGTGGGGGGTCATGGGTAATCCTGTCTGTGTTTAAATCGGGAGGTTTCCTGCATAGTTTACGTTAGATCCTGTGGCCCAGGGGGGCATCTGCTCGCAGCAAAGTGCTCTGTTAGAAGCTCTGACACCTTCTTTAATTTAGCCAGGTGTTTTGATTCTGACCATAGAGTGAAAATTCAATTTCTTTGTAGAACCATGTAGTTTGTCACACTGGCTGAGCATTTTCTACGAGTTCCCTTATGATGGTGGTAGCCCTCCAGGGTGGCAGGCACTGGCTTCCCAGTCTCTACTGGCGTATAAACATTTGATCATGACGCATGCCCGACACGAGGGAGACTCGCCTTACATCCAGGCCTGTCTATCCCTGTGGTTAACATACTACTAACAGGTTTCATTAGAACTCGGAACGAGTTTCTTTTATTCAGGAAACTTCATGCAATGCAAAGTGGATATTTTACAATGTATGGCGCCCCAGAGAGGGGAGAGTCTGATGCACAAGGAGTCAAGAAAATGTCTGAGCTTGCTGTGGGCCCCGAGTAAACAACATGGAGGCCGTGCTCCAGGACTAGCTATGTATTGGGCCAGGATTGTTCCTAGGCTCCTCTTGGCCTCAGCCAGGAAGACATACAGAATGGCTCCCTTGGCCCTAAGTTCTTGCCACTAGAAAGGTGTTCCACAGCCCCAGCGATATCAAGCTATTTCGTGAAAGCAAGAACTTACCCGGTGCAGCTTATAGGAGGAAGATTTCTAAAGCCCTGGCATTTCTCATGACAGCAAAAAACTAAGGACGACATGTGTCAGTAAGGGACATTCTCTTCCATTCAGGCCTGATGCAAATGTGCTCGTGACTTTACCACGTTAACTGAATGCCAGGAAAGATACGTGTCATGAAGCTGGGCATCCTGTTGCTGCGAGACACTGCCCAGGACGTCCTCTAATGAGCGAGTGTCACTGATTGGAGCGGGTGGCTTCCAGGGAGGCTGACGCTCCTGAATAAAAGGTCTCTATTTAGTGTCCCAGTTATTTCCTTTTTGCCACCGCTTTCGAAACACACAAGGTGTATTCCTTACCCTTGACCTCTGATGGCTGTCAGAGACTCGTTAGCGTTTGCTCTCACTGATGTTCGATGCATTTTAAGTCTGGCAGGGACGTGATTAAGAGGTGGGAAATCACCGGACTTGGTCCGGCATGAGGCTGCCGGATCCTGGCGTGATGACCAGCTCAGCATTTAATCACTTCACTTGTGCTTTCATTTCCTCTCATAGCCCTAGAGGGGAAAAGGATCAATCCCAAGTCATGCTCCTGCTTTCCAGGAGGGGGGAGGGGGAGGGGAAGAAGAAGGAAGGGGGAAAGGGAGAAAGGAGGGGGGAGGAGGAGGGGGAAGAGGAAGGGGCGGGAGGAGGAAGGGGGAGGAGGAGGGAGGGGAGGAGGAGGAGGGGGAGGAAAGGGGAAGGGAAGGGTATGGGGAGAGGGAGGAGGGGAGGGGAGGGGTGGGGAGGAGTGGGGGGGGGAGGGATAAAATCAGATACTATGCGTGTTCTGGGAGGCAAACTCTACCTGCCACTCATTCATACCTGAGGTACCCACAAGAATATGCAAACTGGCAAGACAACAGGATAATGGGGCTCAGCAGTGTACCCACGGTGACAAGCGATCTCTACCCTAGTCCTACGAGACTGGCAGGCAGTGACTCATCCTCTCTCCCTTGAAGGCCTATGTGGGTGGAATTCCTAACCCACCCTGTGAGGGTATTTGGATGAGCTTTTAGAGGCCGTTCCTGTTAGCTGAGGCTACGAGGGTATGCCCCTCTCGATGGGATTATTGTCCTTATAGAAAGAGACATCAAAGGGTTCACCTGCCTCCTCTCTTTTTCCTGCCTGTGTGAGGACAGAGCAGGACCAAGGCAGCCATATTCAAGTCATCAAGAAGGCCCGTCCAAGCCGTGCAGCACCTCAGTAGCAAGCTTGCAGTCTCAAGCTGTGAGAGGCACGCATTCCCGTTGTTTCGGCCATCTGTAACGGTCTAGAATACTTTCGATACGGCGGCCCCCGTGGTGTAAATCAGTGCAACTTGGAGAAACGGGCTAATTAGAAAGTTGCGTGTCTAGTCTGTCCGGGAATACCAATCCCTTTGTTCCCTTCCCCGATCCTTTTACCTCCAGGTGAACCTAGCCTGAGCGTTTCTGTTTGCTTGTATTCTCCGTAGGAGGATCTCACATGGTATTGCCGTCGTTTAAAGGAGACTCCAGACAGATATCTTAGGCTGAGGGTGACAATCTGGGGTAGAGAGTAAGGACAGGAGGATGGGGGAGGCCACATTTATTGTCCCCTATCATATACCTTGTGAATGGGTCTGTGCGAGTGAGCAGAGTGTCCCAGAGAAATCTCTGCTGCAGCCGGCTGCTCTAAAGTCACACACCCACCCCCACAGGCGTGGATGGGCCTGCCTCTCATCTGGAATAGCCAGGGCGGGAGGGGTTGTACTGTCATGCCCCCCTGCCCCCATCCCCACCGTGTACCTATGCAGACCTTGTCTGCTATCCGGGAGCCAGGCTGGATGGCAGAGAAAGAGTTAGAGCTCGGGGGGCCACCCTTTTGTAGACAGTGGCATTTAGGTCATTCTCCAGCAGCTGGCTCAGCTGCCTTGTACTTTGCACAGACCCCGCTGCTCTTTGCAGAATGCCAGGCAGGCAGCGGGCATCAGGCATCAGGCCTTTGTAATAACATGCAGTTAAGACGAATCAGGGAACCAACTGTGCAACCCTTGGTCCTGTGCTTGGTGGCGAAGGGCAGCATTATGGCAGGATCCCCCAAGAGTCCGGGACTTTGCAGAGGCATCTCACTATCGTGTGCAGACCGGTGGGTATGTCCCTGTAAGCTGTTCTGCAGTTTAGCCAGCTCTGCTTGGGGTAACCCAGAGACTCTGCACAGTCCCTGCCCCTAGCTCATCCTCCCGTCTCTGTGATATTAGCTCCTCTCTTCCCTCAGGCCTCTTGAACCCTTCATGCTCCCATGATGAGGTAGCATATGTGCCCTTTGTTCCCTCTGAGGACCTTGGGCTTCTTGTTGGTGCTATTTTCTAATTGAATTTCACCCCTTGGTTCACCACCCCTCCAGGAATATTACAAATGCCCTCAGCAGACTACCACTCTGTGACTGTGAAGTGTGAGTGGGTCGTTTTCTGCTTTTAGATTTATCTATTCATAGTTGATGTGTATGGGTGTTTTGCCTGCATGCACATCTATGCACCACGGGCATGCAGTACCTGTCAAGGCCAGAAGAGGGCGTCACACAGTCTGGAACTGGTGTTAACAGATGGTGGTGAGTCACCATGTGGGTGCTGGGACTCAAACAAGGGTCCTCTGCAAGAGCGGCCAGTGCTGATCACTGAGCCATCTCTCCACTCAGGTTGGATGTCTGAGCGGGAATTTTGTCGGGTTCTTTCCTCAGTCAGAACATGGTGTCAGGAAGGGTCATGTGTTAGTATAAATGACTGCAGGGCCCTGATGAGTGACCTTGGCGTGGCTGTTCATAGTGTTTGGAGGTAGCTCTGAGGGTGGGAGAGATAGTTGGATGTGCCGTGTGTCAGCACGAAGAACTGAGGGCCTGTGGAGTGGGAGCTGTAGGAAGTCAGAGCCTCATGTGGGGGATGCGCCCCGTGATCTTGCACACATGGCTGGCACCCTACCGTGTGCTGCTGTGTTTGAATCCCAGGGGCATGTGTCTCCTGCACGGTTGTTTATCCTCTTCCCATTAAGCCGTAAGCTTTTCATGAGATTGTATCACCTATTTCTCTCATCTTGGGCCACCGTCCTCTGGGGCTGGCTGCCTTAGAAGTGTCTAGAAATACCCAGTGATGTAATTTCTCCAAACCCCAATCTTATTTTCTTCCACGCTCTTTTTGCTGACTGGGTCTTCCTCTTCCTGAATGTTGCCTGTTTAGAATGCTCAGGTTAAGGGGGTCTGAGAGGCCGGGGCTCTTGCTGTGGCTGGTGTCAGTAGTGTTTCACTGTGGGCAGCATGGGAGATATAGCGGCTGTCCGTGGAGGGAAAGCAGTGTCCTCCCCTCCGCTGCATGTGGGGCAGTGGGGGGATAACTCAGGTGTTTCTAGTTCCCTGCCCTAACTCATACAGAGGATGGGTATCGAGAGAGAGAGAGAGAGAGAGAGAGAGAGAGAGAGAGAGAGAGAGAGAGAGAGAGAGAGAGAGAATGGACGCACAGATTGAGGCACCTTCAGACTATGTCTGGTCCCAGGCTTTGTCTGGACTCCATCTCCTCTGTCCTTCCTTCCCTCCCTCTGCTCCCCCTGCCTCACCCCTCCCCTTCCTCTTTATGCACTGCCGCCCAGATCCATTGCTCCCATTGCTGTCTTGCTCAGGGAGGTACCCAGAATAAGGTCCGGTGCTTGGAAACTGTAGCTGTCCTCACTAGCCAGCTCATGGGTCTGATGGTTCCTGGTTTGGCTGACAGTTGCCACCTGGATGGCCACAGCACCTGTCTCCTTCCCTCTCATCTTCCCTCAGGGCTCTGCTCTCTTCTCTATGCCCTGGACTCTCAGGGCAGCAGCCTGGGATGGGCTTTCCCGCCCACTTTCTTCTAACTAAACTCCTGCTCTGGACTCTCCCATTACTCTGCAGCTCTCCCATTCAGAGGTGCTAAACTCCTTTTAGGGAGCAAACGGTTGGTGTTCAATAGCATTAATCCCCCCGGGTTTTTGTTGTTGTTGTTGTTGTTGTTTTGTTTTTTTTTGTTTTTTTTTGTTGTTGTTTGTTTTTTTTGTTTTTGTTTTTTTTTTTTTTTTACAAGAACTGAATGGAACGCAGAACAAGAAATGGTGGATGGGGTGCATCTCAAGCTTTGACCGTCTAGGACACATGGGGGAATGATTTAGGGGTGCAGGTACTGGCTCCAGCAGGTTCTGCTTCCATTTGGGTGTGCCCTGGTCATGGGCAAGCTTACGCGAATTTCTGTCTGTCCTGAAACAGCAAGTGGTAACCTCTCCCTCGGGCATGTGTTAAGGACGGACGGAATAAGACTACGTTTCCAGTGCTCAGCCCGTGACCTGGTGCTGTGAGCTCAATGGCTGGAGCTGTGTGAGGCATTGTTTTCTAGATTCCAGATTTTAAGGTTTTATTTTGAAAGCGTCTAAATCGTCTTGTTTCCCCCTTGGGCGTTTAGAAGATTGGAAAAATACTCCCTTGCCCCCGGAAACTGGAAGAGACTTCCTAGAGGGGCTTGCGTGAAGCCCTTGATTGGTGTGCATAGCACGGGCATCGCCTGCCCTGAGTGCCTGTTTGCTCAGGCTAGCTCAGAGATCTTGCTCAGACCTGTCCCTGGCCTCTTGCTGCACCGGGTGGCACCGGCTGGCACCGACGAGGGGCCTCGTCTATGCCATCAGGGGCCGTTCCTGAGGTTGTACCTTTTCCAGTGCTACCAGAAGTCTGGGGTTGTGCTTTTGTGTGCTGACACGAGTAAAAGACACTACAGAATATCTAATAAGGTCAGCTATAATACATGTTTGAAAACTGTATAAATTGAGTTAGGAAAACAGCTTTGATTGCATGAGTAATATTTAAAGTGGCTGCTTGAAATGCAGCAACTTTTCTGTCAATAATAGAAAACCTTCTGAGCTCTGGAGAGAGTTTGAAAGCAAGATCCAGTGGCTCTTGCCGGTCGCGGTGAAAAGTTTTCATTAAACAGATGATTCATACTACGCGAGCTGAATGATTAACATGAATCACAGACTCGGGTGTCTGATTTATAAATGGATTAGGAGGTGGATTTCTCAACAATCAATTTCCTTTACAGGAGGAGTCTGACTTACGGAGATCCTCTTATGCCCCCCCCCATACTATTGTTTATTCTAAGGTGACATCTCAGGGTTTTTTTTTTTTTTTAAAGGAGAGAACTTTTACTTTCTGAGACAAGGGCACTCATGTAAATTCCTGCATACTAGATTGCTTCCCATTCTGGACTGCTTCCCAAATTCGTCTCCCTTAGATAGGTTCATGGGGTTAGAACCTTCCTTGGGCATGCATGCGTGGGTGGGTGGGTGGGTGGGTGCGTGCGTGCGTGCGTGGGTGGGTGGGTGCGTGCGCGCGCACACCCTCGGCCAAGGGCTGGAGGAAACCAAAATTAACTCAAGAGGCCCAAAGCCGCTGACTTGACAAAGACTTAACTCTCTTCAACTGTCTGCTCAGGTGCACTGCACTGGCCTCAGGGGGGGTCCTCACTGGCCTGGTCTGGGAGGCCGCTGAGCAAAGGAAGCTGTAAGAAGCAGGTGCTCTCTTCACACATCCCTCAAGCTTGAGTACACCATCTCCTCAGAGAATGACGTGACTCCCTGCGGGGTGCTTGGCCAGACTTCATCCTTGCAGAGCTCTCCTCTGCCAGGCTTCCTGGTGGAGGATGTCAGGGTTCCTGCAGCAGCCCAGAGAGCAGTGCATCTAGCTCCCTCATCAGAACAGTACCTTGTACCGGCCCCATTACAGGCAAAAAGACGTGAGGCTGTGCAAGTAGCCACACTTTGGGACCATGCACAGGGGCCACGTTTTTCCTCTTAAATTCTGCCTGCTTCCAGGTATGGCTAGCACTCATATTCCAGCACGTGAGGACGAGCTAGTGGACATAGCTCATTAGCAGAGGCATGGGGAGGGGAGGACTCCGATTTGGTCTGTTTATAATCAGCTCCGTGGGCTTCCGCAGAGAGGGTGGGTGCTTTGTTCACTGTCTTTAGGGAGGGTTATCTCGGGACCTTCCAGAGTGGCTGCATTTTCCCTTGGTGAGGGCTCTGTCCAGCAGGTCACTTGGGGAGCAAATGACAGATTATCAGTCCGTTACCATCTAGACCGAGATGAGTGGGGTTTAGCAAGAAGCCAGTTATATATTTTAATGCAGGGTGGGTGACGCTATGGCAGAGGGAGTGAGTGGTGTTTTGTAATCTTGCTCTGCAAGTTTTACTAAAGGTGGTAAATTCTTTCTCCCCTCCTCTAGGGGTGTGTGTGTGTGTCAGGGGCTGCTGGGTGTTTTATGTGTGTATAATTAATTATGGTGAATTCTGGGACTCTTGGTGTTTACATGTCCCGAAAAATCCGGGAACAAGGGTGGTTGTTTGTTCATATTCATTCATTCATTCATTCATTCATTCATTTTCATACCGTAGACAGAAATGAGCATTTGCCTGTGTCAAACCTTGTTGGAAAATACTAGGGTCTGACTCATGTGTGGAAGTTGTTCCTGATTTTGGAGAACTCGCTGCCTGTATAATGTCTCTGAGTGAAGTCATGTTTGAAAATGAAGATGGAGACACCTACCTCTCAGCACTGGGGCGGAGATGAAAGTTGTGTAATTCACCGTAGCCCCGTGGTGCCAATGCCATAGGTGCCAGGTATGCTGTAGGCGCCTGATAGGCCATTTCTCCTCTCTGGGCCATTGCTTTAGCTTCGAAGGCACGGAAACAGCCACCGGTGTGCAGGTGGTGGTTGGACCTCAGGGAAAACTGCCTGCAAATCCTGGCGTTTAATTGCAGCGTTCCTCCAATTAGCCATCCATGCCCCCGGAAAGGCCTGTGGAGAGGAACAGGTGGAAGGGTGGGCTGGGTATTTACTCCTCTGCCGGAGTAAATATGATCAGAGTTTATTTACAGTCAGAAGTTGAAGCGAAGCTGGTTAGGGAAATAAACGGGCCTCTGGGACTAGAGACTCGGGTTGGAGGTGGAGTTGCTGGGACCCAGGCGTCCTAGGTTGTTTGTGCTGAGATCCCCACACCTCCCCAGCTTACTGTACTGCCATCAATACCCGCCTCTATCAGAACAAGGCCCTCCTCTCTCTAAAGATGTGTCACTGTATCTTCAGACTCTCCTGGGCTCAGCGAAGACAGCTGTGCTGTTCTTCCAGCGACTGCCGATTGTAATATGAGTCTATTTTTCTGCCGCTTTGGGTAATTTCAGAACGCCTCCACTTGTAGTTACTTCTCTGCCCATTTCTCGGTGCCCACGCTGTCTGCTGCTTTAGATGTGGCAGTGAGCATAACAAATACATTCCCTGCTCCGCCCCATTCCTACTCCCCCTGTTCCCTGCTCCGCCCCCATTCCCTGCTCTGCCCACACGCTCTGCTCCGCCCTCACTTCCTGCTCCGCCCCATTCCTGCTCTGCTCCGCCCCCATTCCTACTCTGCCCCCCTCCCTGCTCCTCCCCCACTCCCTGCTCCACCCCAATTGCTTCTACCTGCCTCAGGGAAACAATCCCTCCAGCCCTTGATATACAGGCCTAGGGGTGAGGCCTGGAGAAAGTTGGTCATTTACTCAGAGCCTGGCAGAGCTGGGATTTCACCCCAGGTGCCCCTAAACTGGGACTTAGAACAACATGTTTCTAGTCTAGTAGGGGCTTTTCATGCCACAGTTTATCCCTTGGCTTCTCTTCTCAGGTCTGAGAATGTGTAAATCAATATTTACAGAGGCTCTGAGTAAGCTCACGTCCTAGCAATATCCTTGTGCAGAGCACTCAATCCCTTTGTAAAGAGATCAGTGTGCATGGTGCGTGCCTGTGCTGTGGGCTTTCGTGGAGAGGAACATGCAGCTTGGGGGCATATGCCTATGTGAACTGTGGCCTCTGGAGGGCAAACCCGGCTGTTCTCCATTGCAGCCTATCCCAAGCCTGATGCTGGTGCATGGACATGCTCAGCGTGTGTCCAGCTAATGGGGAGGGGGAGTTTCTTGACCTCCGTGGTATTGTATAGCTGCTTTTTGAGTCAGACCTGGACTTGAATGAAACCTTGACACTTTCACATAAAGGGTCCTGGGCATGGGACCATCTCTTTGAGTTTCTGCAGCCAGACTGAGTGATTATGAGTGGTTATACTGGCCACTGCTCACGTTAAAGCCAGCGGCTGGCTAACGGTGGCCCCTGAGCCAAATCTGACCCGCCGGCTGCTTTTGCGTGCACAGTCTTCTTTGAGTATGACGACGTGCTCGTCCTATTCCCTTGTCTGTGGCTGCGTTTGTGCTCTAACGGCACGTTTTAGTTATGACAGAGACCAGATGGCTCACAAAGTCAAGAATATTTACTTCCTGGCCTTTTACAGCAAAAGGTTGCCACCTGCTGTGTTAAGCCCTGAGCAGATAGCAAGTGCACTAGACGTCCCAATTACTGTCATTACCTATCACTTCCACATCATGCTTCACGGGGAGCAAGTCAGCCCTAAAGCCAGGACTTTCCGTGCTTTGAGGCTTGGGAGGGACTTTTCAATTAGCGGGTATGTGAGAAACTCTCGTCCCTTGACCAAATGCTTGAGGGATGAAGGTTCATTTGGGCTCACAGTTTCAGGGTGTTGCAGGCCACCATGGAGGTGAGAGTGGTTCAGTTAGTAGCAGGAGGCGGATGTCACATGGCCGCTGGACCAGGAAGCAGACGGCACAGAAGCAAATAGAGCCTTTAAGGACCCCCTCCCTCCCCACCGCCCCTGCCAGCCAGGTCTTACCTCACAGAGGCTCCACGACCTTCAAAATAGTACCAGAAGTGGGGCTGAGTGTTCTTGACATGAACCTGTGGGGGGACATTTCAGCGCTAAGACCTGGTGACCGCCCCTGGGATTCCAATGGTTGGGATTTCTTCTTCGTCTTTCGTTTCTAGTCTGATGGTACTGCGCGAGGTTTGAGCTCTGTCTTTTGGGATGGGACCTGCCTCTCTTCCACATCTGAAAAGCCACCGCTGAAAGCGGGGTTTGTTGTACTGTCTAGATGAAGGGAAAACAATCCGTTTGTGAGTTTTCTTCCTTCTGCACAGATGTGGAGTTAGGAGAGCTGCAGTCAGGGACCCTAGGTCCCTCATAGACCTGGCTACTTCCCTGATTCAATCTGCCCTGCTTTTGAAGATTTAAAAAAGGGGGGGCATATTTTTCCTTACTAATTTTCTTTATAGAAATGTAAGGTAACTTTGGATTATATAAGCATTATATATATTATATAAATTGTGGAGCATGCAAAAGGAAGAAGACCTCAGCAGTCAGACCAGATCTTAGCACCTGAGGTAACCGCTACTGGCGGCCCCAGCTCACTTCCTTCCAGATCCTAAGTGAACCCACATGTTTATGTAATTGGAATCACATTCTCAATGCAATTTTATTCCCCACATTTTAACATATTATATCATAACCCTTCTCTCTAGTGTTGAATGTTCTTCAAACCTTAGTTTTTGTCTGTTCCTGTGCGTATTCCAAACCAATACATATTTCTAGTGTTTCTTACATCGTAAACCCTGTGCTGGGTGCCAGGCATATGGTAGGGAGCACGCTGAGGTCATCTGTCCCTTCACAGAGCTCACAGCCTAGCAGGACTTTAGGGCAGGTGACCAGAAAAACACAGGCTACTTGGCTCAGATTTCTTTAACAAAGCAGTACAGATACAGCGGCCTAAACAGCAGATGTTTCTTTCTTCAGTTTGGGAGAGCGCAAAGTCAAGGTGCTGGCGATTCAGCCCTCAGTAAGGCCCTCTCCCTAACCTGCATGTGACAGTGGCCAGGGTCCTCACGAAGGAGAGGGAGAGGGAGAGAGGGAGAGGGAGAGAGGGAGGGAGAGAGAGAAGGACAGGGAGAGGGAGAAGGAGAAGGAGAGAGAGACAGAGAGAGAGACAGAGAGACAGAGAGAGACAGAGAGAGACAGAGAGAGAGAGAGAGACAGAGAGAGAGAGAGACACAGACAGAGAGACATAGACAGAGGCAGAGAGACAGAGAGAGTCTGACTCTGATATTTCTGCCTTTTCTTACAAGATTAGTAACCATACAACACGGGCTACTCTTATAACTTCATCTAAACCCAGTAACCTTTCAAAGACTTTCCCTCCAAATACCATCATGCTGAGGGTCAGGTTTCTCCCATAAGGATAGGAGGGGGAGGGACAAGCACATTCAGTCCTTAACAGGTATCAGGAATGCTTGCTTTCATTCGAGCAAAAAAGAAGCCGTGCGGGCAGGGCCTTATTGCTGCCCTTGACATGGTTAAGACAAATGGTTTTCAGAACGCGCTAGCTTCTTTGAGGCCCCCCTCTTTGGAGGACATTTGAGGAATCCTGATGGGTTATCTCTGGGATGGCAGAACAACTTCTTGAGCCACGAACTGGATGAAATAGAATAAAAACGTATTGCTCCCTTTTCTGGTCACTGTGATAACAAACCACAGCCGGAGAAAAGTTTGCTCAGCTCACTGTTTCAGAGTGAGTCCATAATGGTGGAAAGACACAGCACGCAGGCAGCAGCAGGAGGCTGGGTGGTCGCTTCTTGTCTGCGCACAGGAATCGGAGAGAAAGAGAACAGGAAGTGGGTAGGGGTTACACCCCAGTGACATACTTTCCCAACAAGGCTGCCTCTCCTAGAGTTTCTGTAACACCCCCAAACAGTGCCACCTACTGGAGACCAAGTGTTGAAACACGTGTAACTGAGGGGGACGCGGCATTCCCACTCCGCTCACCGTGAGGAGGGAATCTGTGTCTATGATCAGCAGTAGAACCACAGACGCTGCTGAGCTGTGACCACCACTGCCTTCCTAGCATGAGGCTCCTCCAGGATAAAGCCAGGCACTGCAGAGAAGAAACAGGAGGTGGTTGTCTCCCTGGAGAGCCCCCTCCTTAGATAAAGATGAGTCCAAGGATAGGTGTGGCTGAGACGCTCTTTTGGGTCTGAAGCTTCACCAGTGCTGCTGTGACAGCCCCTGGTTACCTCCTGAATGCTTCCCCATCATTTCCCAACTGGGTGGGGTCAGAAGGCTGTCATATAGACATGAAACATGTTGTGTCACTTGCCTTGTGAGGTGGGGAATGCTGACCCGCTGCTCTCCCAGCTTCCCAGCACACTGCCACCCGTGACGTCTTTTCAGTGTCCTCCCAAGGAGCATTGTTCTGGGAGACAGATGTCCGTTGGGGCGATCCCACATTGAGCCTTGCACACTACATACAGATGACAGCAGAATGTGACTCTGGGAGTTCCATGGTCCAGCTAGCTCTCAGGGCCCCCACTAGTGGAAGCAGGTCCCTTTAGACAGACTCAGTTAGGGACGACCCAGTGGAGACTCAGGAGTACACGTGTCTGTGAACTTGCCGTGGGATTAATCTGTGGGTCACAGACTCCTCCCAGCGGAGGGGACAGACAAAAGTCATGTGACATAGAAGGCCCAGTGCAGGGGAAAAAATACCCGATTCAGAAAATGTATGCGTTTGTAGGCACTGCTTCTCGAATTTCTATCTTTATCTAATTTGGGTAAGCATGTAAAAGCACTGACTGAATTTGCTCCTTAGTATGGGCTCCAGTGCTTTATTTAAAAAAAAAAAAAAGCAGCAGCAAAAATGGCTTTTCATTAGCAGAAGCCTGCAAGCGAGGCGGGCGACTAACAAGATCTGCGTTTCCTCACCTTCCTCTGTAAAGTGTGGGAATTATCACTGCCCTGTAGGGTCTGCTGCTAGGATTAAATTAGAGAGCACATGTCCTTAACCTACTGCCTGATACGTAGTAGGCACTCAATAAACGGGAGCTATTATTTTTATTGATATAATAGCTAATTTTGATTCAGGGTTCAAAGTGCTTTGCATATATTAGCTCTCTTAATTGATTTTCCGAGCTCTGGATTTTTGTAGTTTGGTGTTTCATCAAAGGCGGAGAAAGTGTGCTTGGGCCTTGTTCATTACCTTGGGGGCAGCTGTTGTCTCCATGATGAACAGAGGAGGGTTTTACAATCAGATGAGACAGTGCAACCTCCATTCTAACCCCTGTAGGGGCATTGCTGTAAAGTGACTTAAAGTTTTCTTCTTCAGAGGGTCCTTTGCCCCAGTTAGAGGGAGACTTCTTATTTCGCATGGGCACGAGGCTCAAAAGATTGTTACCAATGTAGGTCTTACACCACGGGCTCCCTGGTGGGTCTGATTTATTTAGACATCCTTTGAGGCGAGCTGGCTGTGATAGACAATTTTTAGTCTTCCTCCCAGAGATGTTGCCTTAAGTATCCGTTCTCTGTTCCATCCTGAAGCCTTTGTGATGAGTGTATACTTCCCAAACTATCCGAAAGCGGCTATTAAATTAGAGTTCAGGGTACCAGGATTCTTTATTTGATCTTGTAAGTTTTGAAAGTTTGTCCAGGAGGCATAGAGAAAAAACCCTTCAAAGTTTCTAGTGTTTAATCCTGTTTGAACAGAAGTCTCAGAAAAGGGTTAGCCAAGGAATATCAAGCTCTGAGATAAACAGTTCGTCAGAAAACCCACAGAGACTACTTCTTAAGCACACAACCACCCAGAATGTTCACATTTGGAAGAAACGGCTGAATATCCCTTGGAGGGATTTCATTCTTGATCGTGGTCGGTGGGACATTAGTGTTCTCTGGGAGGATATTATTGGGAAGGCTGTCTGTCTGTCTATCCATCTGTGTGTCTGTCTGTCTGCCTATATTTGTGGCACGAAAGTGAACAGAGTTAAATAAATTGTGGAGAGGGGCCTGCGGTCCTGGGTTAGTGTTTGTTTTTGTGGCAAGTATGGAGGGTAGGGAGAATTGGTTTCTGGCCTTGGGAAAGTGACTGGTCTTACCCAACCATTGCTTGGTGATTTCTCTCACAGATACACACTACACAGCCCTACAGTGTGATTTTCCTCGCTAACAGGTGTACCCAGCTGGGTCACTTTCTGGTTGGTGACAGAGTCTGCAGTGCCAGGCACAGTCTTTGGGGAGGAGGCCGGGTTTCAAGCGTCCCTACCAGAGGTGATAGTTCTGTTCTTTTTTTAAAAAAAATTCCTATTTGTACCTCGATATGAAGTGAATCCGGCAATGATTTCCAGGTTCCTAGGAAGATCTGTATGCTTAAATGGAGTGATACTATATTCTATTGGAAGTTGGATTATTAAGAGGAGAGGAGACTGTAAGGTTTCCAATTATCCTATTGTGAAAGAATAAGTAAAATTCCGTTTTCTTCTGGCTTCAAAAAGATTGTGTGACCTACGAAGAACCACATTGGCCTCCTCAAAGGAATCATGGGATCAGCCAGGATGGCCAAGCTGCGTCATGCCCTAAACTCTGTGTATTGTCCTATGTGCTTGCCTCTGGACATCATGGCTCTTCTTAGTCCCCCCCATACACCCCCTTCTCAGCACTCTTCCTTCAGCACCGTTTCTCTGTGCAGCCCCTTCTGAGTCTCTTATTCTACTGGTAGAGAGGGTCGCATCACTTTGCTTTTCCTGTTGCTGTGATGAACATCATGGTCAAAAGCAACATGGAGGGGAAGGTGCTTAGTTTACCTCAAATCTTAGCAGTCCATCACTGAGGGAAGTCGAGGCAGGAGTTCAAGGGAGGAACCTGGAGGCAGGACCTGAAGCAGGCTCTGTGGAGCACTGTCCATGTTTGTTTTCTGTGGCTTGCTTTGTCCCCTTTCTTATACACCTCAGGACCATCTGTCTAGGGGGTGGCACTGCCCACACAGCTGGGCCCTCCCACACCAATCATCGACCAAGAAAGAAGTGTTTCACAGACTTGCCTAGAGGCCAATCGAATGAAGGCATTTTCTCAATCGAGATTCTCTCTTTTCAGATGACCCTGGCCTGTGTCAAGTTGACAAAAACCCAACCAGAACGGACACAGCTGAACCTTTGTCAACCTGACACGCATGGTGGTTGCTGTTAATGATTGTGGATTTCTTTGCATCCCCATTGACCTCGACACACAGTGGCTCTGGTGCTCTTCCCCAAGGGCCCTGCCCTTAACAAAGAAGGCACCGGGAACTAGTTCATTTAGCGGTAGCTTGTTACTAGAACACATTTTCTGTCCCCAGGACCTGGCTGATAATTGTAGATGGCTGGTTGTGATCAGCGGAATGGAAGGACTCAGCCCGACAACCGTAGGATATATTTTCTTTGGATGCCAGCGTCAGTGAGCAGTGCCTTTGTTCAGCGAAATTTCCATATGGAGGCTGGGCTAGATAAGTAGAAGTTGGTTCTTTTATGGACTTCAGTGAAGGGGAGACAAAGTTGGGTAAAGATAAAGGTATAGAAACAGATATATATAGAGAGGGTATAGATATAGTTGACAGAGATAGGATATAAGTGGATGGATGGATAGATGAATAGGTAGGTAGATAGATGATAGATGTATGTATATATATGATGAATGGATAGATAGATGGCAGATGGATGGACAGACAGATAGATGGACAGACAGACAGAAAGAATGAATTCAGTAGAGAGAGGTGTCTCCATTAGTTACCAGGTAGGCCAGCAGTAAGTGAGGCTTTGTGGTTTTGGTAGGGATTATGAACTCTTATGGTTAACATGGAATATGGCTGTCATAAAAGTGGAGGTTGGCCTGAGATGGGATCCGGGGCAGAGACAGGCCATAGGAAGATGGTACCCGCACAACTCCAAAGCGGTTTCAGTTGGAGGTACACGGAATCCATCTGCTGAGACTCATGGCCAAAGAGATGGCGGCGGCGACAGAAGTGATACTCTTTGCCTCTGATGAGCTGCTGGGCAGACATCCATCCACTCCCTTTTAAATTTCCCACCAAGTTCCGTCAATGTCCAGATGGCAGTTTGCGAGTGAATAATTTATAACGACATTTCATGCATTATGCAGTGGAGATTTAAATTATGAATTGACCTCACTTGGCACTTCACCTTAGTTAATAAGTGGACGTTGTGGTGTTTGCCTTGATCTGCTAAATTGGTGTTGAGTTAGGGTTCGTCCAAAGAGAAAGAGAATGCTTGGCCCGATGCCACCTATGGCGGAGACGGTACACAGGAAGTCCTAAAGCTTGGGGTGACTTGAAACCATTCTCTGAGAGTGATCCCAGGGCAGGGCCAATGTTGGAGACTCTGGTGTTCCCTCAGGTCCTGAGGAAGGAATGGGAGAGAGGAGTGAGTGCTGGATCTGAGTTTTCCCTCCTGTCTGTGGTCTTCCTGGAGACTCCTGCTCCATTTACAGCAGGATGTGTCCCCAGAAGTAAGCAAATTCCCTAAGCTTACGATCCCTTCCCTCATGCACAGCATCTGCTGCTGTGAACTTCAGAGACAGGTCTTGACTTCACAGGGAAGTGGGCAGGACCCTCCCGGGAAGGCTCTGACACCAGACAGGGAGCAAAAGGGGTGTGGGGTGCTGAGGGCGGTAGGAGCTGTCAGATGAAAGGTTTGTACTCCATGGTGCTGACAGGGGTCTTTAAAGCATCCTAGGGATGAAACAGATGAACAGGCAGTGGGCAGTTCCAGCCCAGCTCCAAATCGTTGTCATGTCCAGCTCTACGGGAGGCCCTCCTCCTCCTCCTAAATTACTTACTAGCTCACCATTACAGCTATTAGAGGTGGTTCTGTCCTGTTTTCTCATTTTACCACACCGCTGACTAAAATTTGAGAGTGAGCCACCTACCAGAGGTGATGTGTATCGAATGAGACTTGAAAGGGGGCTACTTAGTTGACACAGTATTGATTGAGCGCCTTATAGAGCCCAGAGCCTCCCCTAGGTGCTAAGGTTCAGCAGGAAACAGGTGGCCGTCTTTAGGAATATTATGTTCCAGTGGGCAGAATAAATTCAGTCTCTTCACAGAAAAATCTCTTGTACTGATACCGAGGTGCCCACTTAAACTGTGCTGTGTGATCTGCTAGACGGTCGGTGTCTCAGATACTGCTTGAGCAGCCTAACCCTCCTTCCACTTGCACCGTGAGACGTCCCCACAGGACTAGATGCGAATGTACTGCAGGCACAGCTTCTCAGAGCTTAGAGTTGGGGTGGGAGGGAGGAGGTGGACCTTATGAGCGACATGGGGCAAGACACGGCTCTAGAAAGACCCGGTGAGCCATTTGGAGGGTCAGAGGGAAAACATTCATTTCCTCCTAGGGAGCCATGAAGAAGCCTTGGTGGCACGTCGGACTGGAGGTATCCTTGAGCAGTGGGGGAGTTACCAAAACGGGTAGGCCCCTTATAGGGTGTTCCGGAAAGCTTGGCAAGAGTCAAGTCTGTAAGCAGAGCAGGAGGAAGCCCAGAAGGGCAGGGATTGGGGATTGGGCCTTGGGAAGGTGAGGGATGTCACTGCCGTTGTTGGTTTGACCATAGTCATGGGAATTCCTTAGTGTACCTGATGGTGCACTAAGGGCTGCTGTTGGGGAGAGATGGCACTGGCTCGTGAGACGGGATCTAGCAAAAAATGCTGGGAGTGGAAGGAAAGGGGAGATGTGAGCTTCTCACGGGCCGCAACTCGGAGAACGTTTCAGAGAAAAATGGCAGTTCGCGGGGTGCTCGGAAGACATTGGGAAGTGAAGCTGGGTGGTTTGGGGAAAAGCATGGTATTGGGATTTGCCACATGTCTCCGAGGAGGCCAGCAAGTGTCCCTAGGAGAGAGGATACAGGCAGGAAATAATGGAAGGAGATGGGCCAGCCCAGCAGAGCGTCTTCGGAAACTGAGAAGATGATGTTGCTTCTGAGTGTGACTGCTACATGTACCTGGGGAAGAATTTTTCTACTGGTGCTTGTGCTAGCCAACTGTTCTGGGAACCTGTTGGTCAGGTCACGAAGTTAGCTCCAGGAAGGCTCTGAAAATAGAGTCTGAGGAGCTAGAAATATCTGCCCTTACTAAAGGGGGCTCCCTGTCACCTGACCAGGGGCATGGGCTCCTGACTAGAAGGCAGCCCCTCTGCTGAGGTGCAGGGAGGCAGGCGCAGGGCCAGCACAAGGCCACCGTGCGTCTGCCTGGGTCGTTTATTGGCTTTGCTTTCCATGTGGGCCCTCTGCCAGTCTCGTTTCTCTGACTTGACCTGTGCCGCAGGAGACTTGGTAAATCCGGAATGTCATAGATGTTTGATGTGTAACTTCTAAAAAGCTCTCGGAAGAACTGGCACTCCTCCTCCTCCTCCTCCTCCCCCTCCTCCTCCTCCTCCTCCTTCTCCTCCTCCTCTTCTTCCTCCTTCTCTCGCTCCCTCTTCCCCCTCCTCTTCTTCCCCTTCCCTTTCCCTTCCCCCTCCTTCTTCTTTTTTCTTCTTCTTCTACATGACAAGACATAGGGGCACAGAGACAGGCATGCACTGATGGGAAACTACATAGAGATATGATGTAGCTATGAAGATGAAGACAGAGACAGGGCATTGCACCTATGGTGGGGGTATGATGGATTGTCAGCCAACCATGAAGAGTCTAGGACAGGAGCGGTGGGACGGATGCTGCTTCACAGCTCTCTCAGAAGAACCCATCTACTATCCTCCAAGTTAGACTCGAGCATCCGGAGCTTAGAGACAGCACATTTCTGTTGGGTAAGCTGCCTGCCTTGTGGCTACTTTGATGTAGAAGCCCCCAGAGATGAATTATGCCCCAACCCCTGGACCATCTACACCGCAAACTTCATATCTCTGCACAGTCCTGCTCTCAGCAGTTCACCCGGTTACAGCCCGGAGTCTAGGCTCTGAGAATGGGGCTGGCTCGAAGTTAGGCGTGCATAGCAGTCAGCGACTGTTTAACCAGAGGCTCTCAGGTATTGAGGGCTTTTTGGGCACCGTAGATATTTCCTTGAGGAGGTGCAGGACTGGAATTAAAAGAGATGCAAACACAGACATCTTTTATATCCACCCCATCCCTCTGTACCGGAGGCTCCCAGAGAGGAGCTATTGATTTTTCCTTTCAGCCACGGGGGCAGGCATACATTGAGAGTCACGTATGTAAATAAGGACTCCACAGCCTGCCCGAGTTTCTATTCTTCAGAGAACTATTGATTCTGACGCTGGAGCGTTACCTGCAAGTTCTCTTTTCACTGGTTTCTCCTTATTGTGCGCGCGCCGTGCCGGTTGTGTGGTGGTGCACAATGTGGGCTTTGTAGAGCGTCTTGCAAGTTTGGTGCAGCTCTTTGGAGGGTTGAGGGCGAGGAGGGCTGTTTTAGAGTTGTATTGATCCGCGGCAGGCTATTGAAGTTGTTGCGAATGCTTGCCTCCCTTCTCCCCATTCGCTGATCTCTGGCCTGCAGAATTAAGAGGGTTCCAAAGGATGGCCGGGCTGTTTTCTCTTGATGGAGATTTAAGCACAACCCGGTGCTCTGTCCTTTCAGGATTACCCTTGGCAACAGAGGAGCAACTGTGGAAGCTTTATCTTATAGTGAAACGACTTGGACACATTTCCCATGCTCGGCCTATTCAAAGAAATTTCTTAAAAAATAATTCGGGAGCAGGAAAGGAAGTTGCGGTTGTGTGGAGAAACCCTAAGCAGGGCACAAAGACATCAAGGCCCTCTCTACTCGGAGAAAGCACACGCGAATCTTTCGCACTGACAATTCACAGTTGTGCACGCGTGCGTGGGCACCGTGGCCCTTCCACGAGTGACAATTTCCTTAGCTCTGGTAAAGGGTGCAGAGTTCCCAAGCTCACAGGTCCGTCCAGTTTTGGTCTTGCACTTACTTTTACAGATTTGATTTTGGCAGACACCCAGTTTTATGAGTACCTATGGTGTCAGGGAGGCTTACTTTGTAAAGGATTAGGGTAGTTTTATGGATGTTTTATGGCAGTTTTATGACATCATTGCCAGCTATAGTCTTGATGAGACCGGTGTCACACAATCCCCTAAGGTTTGTCTTTCTCCCTTCCCCCTTTCTCATTATACCCTGGCTGAGACACTCCATATTCTGGGGTTGGACTTGGTGCTGATGGTACCTAAGAGACCTTAAGAATATCGTAAGTATAGCCATGGCTCACCAGGTTTTCACCCCCGAGGATGGAATGTGGTCCATGGCCCAGAAACGTCAGCTCTACCTGGGAGTTGGTTAGAGATGGGGCCTCGGTCCCCCTCTGCTGCTGCTCTACCTACTGCAGTCACCATTTCAAACAGGAAGCCCGGACTTGGCCCAGAAGTCACTGGGGCTCTGAGGCCTTCACAAAAGATTTGGTTTGAAAATATGATTGGATTTTAAACAATACCCTGGACTAAAATTCGAGGAGGGTTAGTGCCAGGGAGAGTGGAGGGCCATTTAGGCTCCAAGGGGATGTGTCCAGGGTGACATCTCAGGAGGGTGCACGAGAGACCTGCTCTGCAGGAGAAGCTGAGAGAACCTGGGAAGAGAGGATGAAGGGTGAATGGGAAGGTCCAGTGGAAGGGTCCATGGCAGATGCCGGGCAGAGAGTCCCTAGGGACCTTGGGTATCTCTTGGTTCACCTCTGAATCTGTCATTGGTTTCTTTGGGACAGATCTGTGGTTGTGTTCAGAGCTGTGGGCACCCAGCTTGGATCCATGTACTGAGCTGTGGCCCCTTTTTGGGAGACGTTGACTTTTCTTTAATTTAAGAAGGTGAACCTGGGAGAATTTTCCGGAAGAGCCATGTTTCCCTACCTGGTTCTCTTGACTTGAGTGACAATTCCCGTTTGTGCGTCATTTTGCAGTCCAGGCCGACTTTTCCTATCCAGTATCTCATTTGCACCCCTGCCACTGCCGCCACCGCCACCGCTGCTGGGATTCAGAGCTGGAAGCATGGCTGGAGTCAGATTGTGCAGCTCAGGGAAAATGCATACTCTCGACTGGGGCTGTGCCACTCCAGAACAAGCAGGGGGTTCTAGCGGAAGAGGCAAACAAGTTTATTTGTTAAGAAGGCTTTGGGGGTCAGACTCTGGGTCGTGGCTCCCTGATCTGGGAGGAGACACAGAATTGCATAGTCCTAACCTCCCCGGTTCATTTCTTCCTGAAATTGCTGAGAACTGGCCGAAAGGAGAGCAGGGATGCGTGGGGTGTGGGCGAGAGTTTGAACTTCTTCCCTTGACGTCGATGTCATGTGGACCCTGAGAGCCGGACCGGGCAGGCGGAAGCTCGGTACACCCCAGCCGAGGAGGACCCCTGCAACAGCAGCGCTGGTGAGGTTTGTCTGCCCCACAGCAGTTCAGCAGCATCTGAGGTCAGGCCCCCATCAGGCAGAGGGGCAAAGAGGCTACGGTAGGTAGTTCATGGAGTTTACACACAGGGAGCCCACAGCCTCTCTGCTCCGCTGTCACAGGTAGCAGCCCTAACTCGGAATTTGTTTAATGCTTCTGAGTTCTGCTCCCCTGCCCCAGATTGGGATTGGTCTGCAATGAGGTCAAGTTGATTTTTTTCAGGGTCTATACTCTGGGATAGTTGGGAACAGGGCCAGAATTAAAGAGCCTCCCAGTTGGGGTGTGATGAGTATGTCACCTGTCCTAGGTAGATTATTATAGGGACTTGCCAAACTCTGGGTCTGTATTTAAAAGTGATTTTGAGATTTTTATCCTTTAAAAATCATCATCATCGGTTCAGTTCCCAGCTCCGAAAAAAAAGAAAAAAGAAAAAATCATCATCATCATCATCATCATCATCATCATCATCATCATCATCATCATCATCTTATATGTATGGATGTTTTCCTGTATCTGTGCAATACATACATGGAGAACCTACAGAAGCCAGAAGAGGGTGCCAGGTCCCCTGAGACAGTAGTCACAGACGGTTGTGAGCGGTCACTTGGGTGCTGGGAATTGAACTCCGGTCTTCTGGAAGAGCAGCCAGTGCTCTTAACAAGTGATCCATTGGACCATCTGCCTGGACACAGGGCTTTAGAGGCCAAGCACCGGGGGAACCTCGAGCTGAGACTAGTTGGGTGTACCAGGCTACAGAATGCAGGCCGTGTTCCCCTCTGGGTGGGCTCTAGGCACAGGGACTGTATACAAAGGAAGATGCAGGCTCTGCCTTTACCTGCTAGAGCCAGTCATGGAGGGGACCAGGAGTGGGCACGGCTTGACAGGGTTGTGATCCTTAGAAACCAGCTGTGGCCCTGTCCCTTTGTTGAACTGGGGCTGTGTGACTGTGTGGTTCTTATTGTCAGCTCTGAATGGCTCTAAAATCGTATGAGCTCAAACTAGCAGAGGGGACTTCTGTGAGTTGGCACCCCCAGCAAGGGCATTTGTATTTCTGTCAAATACTGGTAGATACTGTGTTTATTCAGGCTCTGTACCGAAACAAACTGCACATTCATTCCATTTGTGTTTGTGGGAAAGGAAAGCATGTGTGTTTCTTCCAGACTTTGCCTAAGAATGTTCTAGAAAACTTTTGTTACCCATGCCAGCAGCTCTGCTACCTAGTGGCAGCTTTTGGAATTGAAAACCAGTGTTTGGGGAAATAGCAAACACTCCCTTTGAAGTGGCAGGAAGGAAGGGAAAAAGGTGTGTGTGTGGTGTGTGTGTGGTGTGTGTATGTATGTATGTGTGGTGTGTGTGTATGTATGTGTGTGGTGTGTATGTAAGTGTGTGTGGTGTGTGTGTATGTATGTGTGTGAGATGTGTGTGTGTGTGTGTGTGTGTGTGTGTGTGTGTGTGTGTGTGTGTGTGTGTGTGTGTGTGGTGTGTGTGGTGTGTGTGTGTGTGTGTGTGTGATGTATGGTGTGTAGTCTGTGGTGTGTGTGGGGTGTGTGTGGTGTGTGTGGTGTATGTGGTGTGTGTATGTGGTATGTGTATCTGTGTATGTGTGGTGTGTGTGTATGTGGTATGTGTGTGTGTGTGTATGTGTGGTGTCTATGTGTGTGTGGTGTGTGTATGTGGTGTGTGTGTGTGTGTGTGTGTGTTAAGGCATCATCAGTTGCACACCTGAGCAACTGAAACAGACCTCTTAAGGTAGGATTTATAATTTGTATTTTAAAACTTTTATACCAGCCAGTGTTCTTTGAAACCACACTTCTGAGCGAACCCTCAGCCTTGGCACTACAGATGTTCTGGACAGTTCTTGTGCGGGCAGCCATGCAGGGAGCACCTGACCCCCCACATTTGTGATGTTCGGAATATCTCCAGACATTGCCATCACCCCAGGGAGGCAAACCCATCCTCGTTAGAGCTACTGTGCTAGAGCACATTGTGAACCTCCAGCCCATTTCGGTGACAGTGTGTGACACTGGGTCATTGAGAGCTAAGATGTGACAACAGTCTTCACAGCGGGCTATTTATTGCCACAGCGAGGGACTTCTGACTTGGGAGTAGACAGAAAGCATTCAGGCTTTGATTCTTTTTTTCCCACATGTCTGGAGGAAGCGGTAATGGATGGACTGGGGTTCACAGCTCCATATTCACCAGAGCCACCGTGGACCTTCCTCCGGTAGACAAGACTGCTGTAGACTCAGGACTGTAGGAGCCTCTGAAAAATGCAGTGACGAGAGGGGGATGGTAGCATCTCTTCTCATAGAGACTCTTTGAAATAAGCAAACCCCATACCCTTTCGTGGTTTGGGGGAAAGGGGCCGTTAACGGCATGAAATAAGCTTCCAGACGGCAAGTTCGTATCCCAAAAAGCCTGAGATGAGAGTTGACATGGGGAAGAAAAGTCTCTGGGAAAGCCTTTGTGGCTCCCTGCCTGGAGGGTGACTGTTGCTGAGCCGGCTGGAGAAAGCAGAAGTGGACTCTCCTTTGTGATGGTACGGAGCAGACAGACAGAGGAAACGCTTTATGCTTTTTTGAGCTGTTCAGTTTTCCTTCCAAAGACCTGCAGGTGTCTAATCGTTGACACTAGCCAGTGCAAAGCTAGTCCTCTCTCCTCCACGGCCAGGGCCCACAAAACTCCCTGTGAGACCCACAGACTTGGGCACCCATCAGGGTATTCTTATACCTGCACAGAGCCGCCACCGCCAGCCCTCAGGTGTATCTACTATTAGTCATTATATGTTGGTGTGTATTAGTTCAGCTTGTTACTTGAAATTCAATTTTGCATGGAGAAAACTCCTACCTCTATCTTCCTAGCCACCTACATATCATCTATCTATCCACTCATTTATCCATCTATCCATCCATCCATCTATCCATCCATTCATCCATCCATCCATCTACCTATCTACGCTATTTATATCTGTCTGTCCATTTATATCTATCTATCTATCTATCTATCTATCTATCTATCTATCTATCTATCTATCCATCCATCCATCCATCCATCCATCCATCCATCCATCCATCCACCCACCCTATCTGTCTGTCTGTCTGTCTATCTATCTATCTATCTATCCATCATCCATCCATCAATCCATCCATCCACCCACCCTATCTGTCTGTCTGTCTATCTATCTATCTATCCATCCATCCATCCATCCATCCATCCATCCATCTACCTATTTAATCTATTTATATCTACAATAAATTCCTGAAAGGGTCAGGCAGGAACAAAGTGGAGCAAAGGGCACAGAGCTTGGAGCCTGGAGCTGATGGAGCAGCCAGCCCAGTTCTGGAAAGTGCTCTGTCTTCCCCACCCCAGCCCCACCTCTTTCCTTAGCCACTAGCATTTTCCACTCTAAGCTCCCTCCTATGGGAGCCTGGAGCTCTAACCACGTTCCTTCACTTTAAGTACTCTGCAAGGACTCCATTCCCTTCCAGAAGGCTTTCATTCTCCATGATCCGCGCTTCCGCCTGCCAATGCTCTATTGGAAATCTAGCTTATCTGGTCCTGAATGGATAAGAAGGAGGTCAAGAAATGCCCCCTGGGGTTACAGTTCCTACCCCTTTCATTGGACAGGATAGAGATTGGCTGGGCCAACAAATGAATTTTTTATTTGTATTTTGAATTATTCATGGTGATCAATCCCACAGGGTGAGCAGAAAGAAGTGCCCAAGACAAGATATATATACACATATATATATATACACACACATATATATACATATATACATATATATACACACACATATATATACATATATATGTATATATATGTATGTGATGGAGGTATAAAATGCCTCTTATACTCTTCATTTTTTTCCCCAATGGAAAGAAAATACTTGTTACAAAACTATTCATTATCACCCCGGGTAGAGGCTGTTCCTCGGTTGGGAGTGGTGAGGAGACACTGACCTTCCGTGTCTGTAGCAAACCAAGCTCAGACATTATCTCAAAGGGAAGTGTTTGTGCAGAGCACACTCTGCGGACTCCTGCCCCTCACAGTGTCCGACGTTTAAGTCTGTTTGGTGATACGCGCTGTTGGAGGGGCAGCTCTGGATGCCCTCCTGTGGGCCAGCCACTTAGGATGGTTCACAGTGCAAAGAATCACAGAGAAGTCCTCTGTTGAACAGTCTGGGCACCAGTCTTAAAACCACCCACGCCCTGCTAGTTTAGCTGGTAAACCTTGGGTTTTCTTTCGGTGGGACATTTGTGGACTCGTTGGCCGGTAGAATGGTTCTTCTCCTGAGATTGGCTGTCTAGGCAAGCAGGGAGTTTTTACAAAGTCTATGGGTCCTGGCAGTGGACATAGGGAGGTGGAGTCTCCTGCTCTCACCAGGAGGGCCTGGGCTGTGTCTGGCAAGTTCAGGATATGGTTTTCTGTCTTTCATCCTGTCTGACATCAGGAAAAAAAAATCAGTGGAACAGGAGGGCAAGAGGAGATTAGTTCTGTTCATGCTGTTGTTCTGTATAATAATTCTTAGTACACGTAGCCTCTTCGTTAGCGGGTACAACTTCAAAAGGCCAGAGTTTCAGCATCTCAGTCTTCTCCTTCTCTATGTACAATTGCTTCCAAGCTTGGGACACGCTCCAGCCTCATGACCCCCCCACCCCCCGAGCCATCTCTCCCAGCACTCAGTGCTGTGGTTCCCTTTGTTTGGGGCACACCCGCTCCCGTGCTAGGCTCTCCTCATACATAGGATGAGTGAAGTCCCCGAGAACAGGCTTTATTGACTCAGAGGCCTTAACACCCAGTTCCATCTATCCAGTCTGCCGGGCACCACAAGCAAACACACACATCACAAGGCGGAATGTGCGTCTTGCTTCTGAGACGTACATATGAGACGGAGGCCTTGTTTCTGAGGCCTTGCGTACATATAGAACATGGCTTGACAGCATATCCCTCCGCCCCCACTGCTCCTGAA
Source organism: Rattus rattus (assembly GCF_011064425.1). Lineage (NCBI taxonomy): Eukaryota > Metazoa > Chordata > Mammalia > Rodentia > Muridae > Rattus > Rattus rattus. The sequence continues at coordinate 80,348,400 of NC_046167.1, forward strand.
GGAGACCACAGCCTGGATGGTGCCGAAAGTGTGAGCAGAGGCGGTTAAGAGCTCATGGGTATAGTGTTGTATATGAGAGGCAGAATTATGGAGTGAGCGATGACTAGGGTTATAGTACTTCATGTGAGTGAGGGAAGGAGAGGGTCCTCGTTAGATCTGAATCGCCGGTTATCAGCCCAGGAGTCTGCAGTGTGGAGGCTCCTCTGCCGTTTAGTCTCCTTACCTGTGAAGCTTCAGTGAAGGGCTGCTGCCTACCCAACTTCTTTATCTGGTAAGGGGCGCGACTCCTGACGGTATCTCACGGAGGCAGGGGTGAAAGCTCACAGGGGCACGTGGCTTGTTTTAAGATGGTCCTAGAAAAGAGGCAAAGTCAGGGATTCCGTCAGACTGTGCTGAATCTACAGACTGTGACACAGACTACTCTCCCACAACGCCCTCTTGGTGAAGACCTGCTTGGGTGAGATGTGGAGCGAGGCCAGAGGGACTATGCAGATGGCCAGTGTCACTTAACGCAGGCCTGAGCCTGTGCAGAGGAGGAGGGCAGGTCACCTTTCTTGTTAAAATCCAAGATCAAGATCTCCTCAGGGGACAGTAGCTGGAGATCAGAGGTCCCTTAACTGTCTACCTTCTGTGGGTATTTTAAATGAGTTTTTTTTCTTTTTTTTTCTTTTAAGCAGTCAGTAAAGTGCGATTCATGAGCAGGGTCCGCACTGTGCTCCAGTGATTGCCCCTTGCAAATGTCGTGGTCCTGCCCACCTGGAAGGGATGAGACAAACAGGAAGTCAGAAGCTGTTACACGAAGGGGTGCACTGCATAGCATGCCCGGACTGGTCTCCCAGGGCAGACCTGTGCTCTCAGGCTCGGAGAGTGCCAGCTTCAGACCAGGAGTACACATCCCAGGGGGTCGAGTCTGCCGTCTGTGAGCTCAGCCACTTCTTCAGGGCATCTGCGCCGTAGACCAGTAGGAAACAATTCTATATATGTCTAAAAAATAACTTTTCTTTTTTTTTTTCCACAAGAGGAAAAACATTTGTAGGAACCCCCTTCTCTGGGCTGGGGCTGGGCCCTCCAGACATACATAACAGAGTGGTTCTTCCTAACCTTGTCCATATTGAAACAAACCCATAGATGTATCTGCTCTGGGATCTGCTATGCACAAGCAATGTGGGGTTTATCATTCGCTTCCCCTAGTTCAGACCCAGATAAGACTTCAGATAGGAAGACAGTCACGGAGGAGAGGCTGTGCTCACTGGAGAGAGGCCCTCACCCCTTCTGGGCCTTGAAGGAACAGGAAGGGTGCTGAATTACCTGCGGTGGCCATGGCTGGAGAAAGGGCCTCCTCCTGAAGTTCTGTCTGCTTTCCTGTCCTGTTGTCTGCATCCATTGCTCTGGAGAACCCTTGGACAGTTGGTTTCAGCTCTTGGTCATGAAAACATTCTGTATCCAAGCAGAGGTCTGGGCTGTATGGAGAGGTAAGAAAGACAGACATGGCTACTCTCGCCATTAGCAGAAACATCGGAGAGTTTGTGGTGTGTTTAATTCTTCTGTGGAAACAGCTAGAAGCAAACGAAGGGACACATTATGTTCTGTGTTGTTTCCAAACTTGCCTCCCCACAACCCCCGCCCCTCCGTGTCATTAGCTACGGGATGAATACGTTTCTTTTCCAGTTTCACGGAGGCCTAATTTAATATTGCAGCATTAAGCCTGCTCAAAATGTGCAATTTGGCGAGTCGTTCCCGTCAAATTTCCAGGTTGTACAGCCATCACACATTCTAACCGAGGGACATACGTTTCCACCGAACCCCCAGAATTCTGAGTTCCTGTTTCTCCCTGAGGGCAACTGCTATGCTGTGCCGGGCTGGGCCTCTCTAAATACGGCCTGCAAAGATTGTATGTTGCAGCCCCCAGCACTGTTAGGATTCCCTGGGGGACATCCGTAAGGCACTGACTTCATGGTAGCGACTGGTTCAAATGCTGCTAGAGGCGGACCTCTGCCAGGCATGGGGCTTTACAGTCTAAGTACTTTGTGCATCTCTCCCTACAAGGAAGGGAAGGGCAACACGAGGCGTCCACAGGCAGGATCTGATTCAACCAAGTGCTGAGAGGGAGGAGTTTATACACGTCACCCTGTCACCAAGGGGGAATGGGACCTCTTACACGAGCATCTCATTGGCCTCTGCAGAGGTTGCTTCCCAGGGTCTTGGTTCCTGCTTCGTTCAGAACCAAAGACTATCTCCTCATGGTTGATTTTTTCTTATGAAGGTTATCTTTGAAGCCAGAGGACCAGGAGAAAACATTGGCTGATCTGCCGAGATTATGGACCAACAGGATAGGAAGCATGGGGTCTGGAGTCGATGGCATGCCCTCCTATGCCTGACTTTTCTCAAACCGTTTACATTTTTACTCCGTGCTTAGAGGACGCCCCTCCCCCAAGCAACCCACAAGCAAGCCTCACTGCCTGCAGACAGGTGGAAATGCTGTAGCTCCCGTTGGCTGGAGCCTTGCTCATACATTTCAAAGAACACTTTATAAAGTCTCCTACTCTATTTTATCACAGTGGAGAAGAACCTTGTTTGGACGCTTGTGCCTTCTCTTGCTGTTTTGAGGCAAGCCCGTCTCCCAGAATCCATTCTTGGGAAGATGGTAAATTCTGTGGCACTCATTGCTTAAGTGTCACATGACCAACATAAGGAAGGATGCATGGCTCTTCTGGCAGAGACCCCAGGGAGGGGGCCGCACCAGTTCCCAGTTGGGTATCATTTAAACTCCTTTATTTAATGTGTTTAATCTTAATAACGGTGTCTTTTGGATACGACGCTTCTACATCTTGCTGCCTTTGAGTCGTTTTTTCTTTCTTTTCTTCTGTTGAGTGGTGGAGACTATTCAGATCCATCTCGCTACATCCAGACACACACAGTGTTCACTGGAGAGCCTGTCTATTTGAAGATGCACCATGTGTTTGCCTGTTGTTTTCAGAAGAGCCGCGTCTCAGCTTTGACCAGATTTGAGTGCCTGCCTCTGTGCTTCTTGGGGCTAGAGCATCTGATGTGTTACATATATTACTGCCAAGCACCTTCAGAAGCATCTGCTCCGGCCTGCCTGAGAAATCCAGGCCTGGGGATGCTGACAAAGGAAACACAAAGGGGCTCAAGGCACATGGGAGAAATGTCTTATTCACGGGCCAAGAGAGAGGCATCAGAGCTCAAGTGCTCAGGCGTGGGGAGTTGGCAGGGATGCATGTGGGAAGCTAGTCACCCCAGTCTCTGGGATGTACTTGGGAAGGTAGACACCCCAGTCTCAGAAAACAAAGACATAGCCACTGTACACTGCTGCAAAGAGCCTGCTTTTCTGCAAAAAGAAACCCTAGTGTGTCAATGTTGCATCATGGCTTTGTCAAATACCTGCATCTAGCTCTCGAATCTGATGTCCAAATACCTACCCATTAGCCTCAACATTCACATTAAAGTCCATTTGTCTGCCTTTCCCCTCCATTCCATTCTCTCAGGTACCTGTCCTCCCGCATAGCTGTGTGCACTCTGACCCTTGCCTTGTCCATCTCACAGCATCCATGTGACCAATCATGTGATAGCAGCGAAGCCTTCACACTCAGCTGTCAGCCAGGTGCTGTCCATCAGGGAGTTGCTTAGTCAGGCTGGTAGGGGTCATGGTATGCTAGTTAGTTACTGCCATCTACAAACCAGTGCCGCCTCTAGGCCTGACAGGAGCCCTTCCTCCTAGGCAGCCCACCTCACTCCCTCAGGTGTTCTGCCTCCGTTTTGTAACCTGGTTTCTACATGAAGCAGGGTCAGGTTTGTAACATGGTTTCTGCATGTATCAGGGGCAGATTTGTAACCTGGTTTCTGCATGTATCAGGGACAGATTTGCAACATGGTTTCTGCATGCAACACAGTTGGATCAGGATCTCAGCAGAAGCCAAGGAGGCCTGTGGTTCTGGCAGCGAAGGTTATGCTGCCAGGCGTGGAGTGAATGTTACTGTTTTGGTCTTGTGCTTGGCACTGTGGGAGGTCCCGGGTGGCCATGGCAAATAGAGATAAACAGTAGCCTAAATAGCAAAGTTGCTGATTTTGATACAGAACAGAGACAGACTGTGAATGAAGTATGAGAGGAGAGGAAGGAGCAGACTGGTCAAAGGAAGGAGACAGGCTTGAGAGAAAGGGCCCATGCTATGTCACAGAGAGAAGGAAGGACTGAGGCTTAAGGAGGGAGAATGTATGGAGCTGGGGACTTTGCAATAGTGAGCTGAGGGGTGGCGTGTTACCATAGAAGACTGACATAATTTTAGTTGCAGACAATGCTGATGTATATGCAGATGAAATGGGGGAGTGGGCAGGAGGCAGGATGGGGGCCTGTCTGGGACATGAAAGAGACAGGGCTACTGGGACAGCTAGTGTCTTGTGTGAGCCTCCCGGCATCAAGTTGTTGGACTTTATGCCTAGGGAATGAGCTGGGCTTCTCTGGCTGCACCAGGCAGGCTCTCTACCGGCAGAGATTTGGAGGACTCTAAACTTGGAATGTGTCTCATGGGTGTCGTCTTCAGCCTGGCCATTCTGCAGACAATAGGGTGCCCAGAGCAGGAATTACGGTGCTTGGGACCTCCAGTCACAGGCTCTCCAGTCTCCTCATTGTCCCCTTTGCTCAGTCATTTGGACAAAGCTATAGGAGTCTGAAGGTTACTTTATAACAGAGTGAAAAGCAGGCCTCTTGAGAGCCATGGGGAGTCACAGCGGATGCTTGGAATGACCAGAGCTTTGCCGTTAGACTCAAGGGACTTTCTGTCTCAGTCCACTGCCATTTGGTGAGTACAAGGCTTTGGGCGAATTGTTGAATCGTTCTGGTTCTCATTTGTAAAATAGCCATGGGAATATCACCCCGCCTTGTGATGTCAGGTGGATTACATGGTATGGCAGACCCAGTACTTGCCATGAAGCCAGGTTAAGAAGTAGAACGATGGGGGTTGGGGATTTAGCTCAGTGGTAGAGCGCTTGCCTAGGAAGCGCAAGGCCCTGGGTTCGGGTCCCAGCTCCGAAAAAAAGAACCAAAAAAAAAAAAAAAAAAAAAAAAAAGAAGTAGAACGATGAACATCACCACCGTTAAGCGACTCCTGGCAGGCCCCTCCTTAGATAAACCTCACCAGCTGAATGTGGGGCTGGGCAGAATGACACAGCCTTCCTTGACAAACTGAGGTGACTTTGAGGCTTTCAAACAATAGTGAGTCCTTGTGGGCGTGGCCTCGTCTCTCCACTGCCTTTGCCTGCTGCTCCTCAGCCCTCCTCAGGTGCTTCCTGAAGAGTTGCATGGAAGGATATGCTTATTCCGGGGACTGAAATCAGGTTATCTACTCTTTAACATTTGCATTCACTTGTGAACTTTGCTGTCCTTAGATGTCAGGTATAGAGCACTGTCCTTTTTTAAGATCTGAGAGAGAGAGAGAGAGAGAGAGAGAGAGAGAGAGAGAGAGAGAGAGAGGTGGCTTTAAGATAGATGTTAATAGACTTAAGGAGGAGGTGGAACTGGCTTCTGCTAAGCTGACTGGAGATCAGTGGCTGTTTACTTTAAGGCTGAAGTGACTGTAAGGAGCCTGGGAGAGCAGGAAGACTCCAGGGCCAGAGCTCTTCCCTGAAGTTGCCCTCCACTAAATGACTCCCCTCCCCCCATGGTGTCCGGGGTCCTGTGAGTTAGCCAGGGGTGCTGAGCAGAGAGAAAAGGCAGGGACATAAATTAATACGAATTGGGCCCACAGGCCATCTCTTCGCTCCTGAGCTCTGGGCACCCCATCATGATGAAAGAACCAATTTTCAGAAGCACGGCCTGGCAGAAGGCTTGATAGAGCAGAGGTAAGGTCTCAGCTCGGCTGCCCACGTGACACGCCGTAAAGGCCAGGCCGGGCAAGCTCTAGCCACACAATGAGGAATCTCCACTGAGCCCTGTGCGAGAGCCAGGGGAGCCTGTCTTGTGAGATGGGGAGAAACGGGGATTGACATGTGTATGACATTGAGAGGTTAGCACTCACTCGGGCTCTGCCAGACCTTCAGGCTGGCTGAAGACGGCACTCATGGGATTGTGCTTCAAAATGGCACCATTGGTTAGCAGTGCAGGCATGGGGTTGGGGTGCGTTGGTTGGATTTCTGTGATGCACGTGTGCTCACCTGTTTTCTCCAGAGAATCAAAACCAGCCAGATATAGGTAGACAGGTGGATTAGATAGGCAATTGGTAGAGAGATGATAGGTAGATTAGATAGATGATAGGTAAGATGATAATCAGTAGGTAGGTAGATGGTAGGTAGGTAGACGATAGGTAGGTAGGTAGATGGTAAGTAGGTAGGCAGACAGACTAGACCAACAGGAACCATGGTGAGTACAGTCGTGTCTCGCCGGGGTGTACCCCTTACCTATCAGTGAAGCTCGGTCCAGCAATCAGTTGGGTGTGGGGAACAGCAAACACTTTGATGGCTGCTGCTTCTCAAAGGAGGTCACAGCTGGCTGCAGAGAATGGACGGTGAGCCCCAGTGTGACTAGAAGCATCCACGAGGACAATGCAGTTATGTTCTCTTTTATCCTTGCGAGACTTTCCCCTGTTCATTCTGTGGCTTGAGAATCTGCACGCTTTTTGCCCGTGATGGAAACCCACTGTAGAAAAGGAATCAGGAGGCGCCTTGCCTTCGCTCAGGCTGGCAAGCGCTCGTGGTGTGCGGCAGGGCCTGTCGACCGTGTGAGTTCAATTTCCTCACAGCAGCAACAACGACGTTCAAACCTGTCCGTCTATTACCATCCACCCCAAAGAGGAAGAAATCGAAGCCTGGCTGGCCGTTTGCACACAAACATAGCTTGCGCGTCAAGACTGAGACTATAAAGGGCGTACCAGGCTTATAGAGACGGGAAGCCCCAAGGTATGAGTTACATAATTGCAACAGGCTGGCAACTGTCTTCAGTTTCTTTTCCAGGGGTTGAGAGCAAGTGCCTCAGCTCCTGGCGTCTCACTTTCCCTGGGCGAGAGGGTTATAGCTGTGCTGGCTTCTACTGCAGCCACCATCGTTCACACTCTAGGATACGAGGCTGACGATTTGCTTCTCTATTTAACTTGTGGGTTTTTCATAAGATCCTGAAAGCACATCTTTGCTGTTTCCTACCATCAAATTAAAGCATCATGGTGAGCCTCTAGTTTGGGGTTTTTGACAACGTTAGCTTCATGATTGGGACATAGAAAATGATATTAATCATGACTGGGATCTTTGCTTGCCATGGAGCTACAGCACTGGAACCCCAAGTCTGCTCTGTGAGGAGTGGAGCTGGGGTGGAGATTGGTGTTGATCCTGGGGTCCACGATGCTGGTCCCATCACCAAAGCACAGAGCACAATGCTCGAGTATCCAAAGGGTCCATTGACGTCGACAGTAAATGCAAATGACTGGGCTTTTTTCTTTTTTTAGGATTTAAGTGTATTCAGAGCGAGGTTCTCTTGGACACCAGCTCATCGGAGATAATGAGGCTTAATGTAACATGTATTAAAACACACCCTGTTTGAGGACATCCCAGGAGGAATTACTTGGTTGGTTTCTACAATGGGCACAAACACAATGGGAGTTTAGCCAAGGCGAAGTCAGGTAATCTCCGGATTAGAATTCTGAGCAGAGAAATGGTATCTTCCGTGAAGGGTTGAATCTCCTGATAAGCCTCAGATTGTATTCCCACCTTATTTAAGAATACGTGTTGGCAGGTTTAACAAGATCGTGGCACATTCTAATTTGAGATTTATTACAAGATGTGTGCCTGTTTAATAGGGGCTTAATTATTCATACCCACATCTTCCCGACAGTAACTTACTCCATCTTTAGATAAATCCCTGGCACACTGGGGACATAGGCTTCTGCCGTTAGAAGATCCAGCAGAAGGAAAGCGAACACGTATGCCAGACATCACCCAGGGCAGCCGCTCTGCTCAGCCTAAGGCCTTGGACATGGGACGGTCCCCACAGCTCTTCCACGACCCAGGATGAGTACCAAGCGTGGCCTCGTGAAGGAGTTTAGACCCTTGAGTCCAACTTCCCCAAGGTCAACTACCGTCCCGTCCTAAGACTCGAGGGCTCCAGCCGTGGTTTCTCACTGTCTCTTGGCTTCGTGGATTTTCTTTCTTGCTCATACTTCCCTCACATGTTGCTGAGGAGAACAGAAACATCTGTCAGACCAGTGCGAGTTGGGGGTACAGTCGTGTTGCACGTACACAAGGAGCGCTTAAGAAGAAGGAGCCTGCCTGTCTTCATTTCTTCTCTTGGGGCTGCCGTCATGTCCATGAAGAGGAGTCATCACTGCGGAGGGGGGATTTTTAAATAAGGAGATTGAAACAGGGAGCATTGAGGTAGAATGGAATGCGCGGGGAAACAGGCCTTCAGTTGAGGCTGGTTCAGGGTAAATCATCACAGCCTCTTGAGAGGTCAACTTGTTGGGAGTCATTTAAACTGAGGGGCCCCGTGACCACCGTGTGGACGCTTTCTCCTCCATGCGTCCATGAAGCACTTCACCACTGAGCTGTCTACTCCCAGGGTCCTCATTGTTTTCAATCTTTGCCTCTCAAGTAATTTTCTCAGGGAGGCCATAGCTAAGTGCTCTGCCTACAACATTAGCATTCACACCACCCTACGGACCACGGATCTGGCTTTGTTTTCCTCATAACTTTGGTGCTGTCTGGCATAGGCAAACATGTGACGCTGAGTCTGTGGGCCACGTCCACCGTGAAGGGGAGCTGTCAAGGGGAAGGGATTTCTTCTAAACCCCTCCATGTGTCCAGGACACTGAGAGGGGCTCTGTCTTGGATGGGAGGGTGTGGAAGCAGTTGCTGGATACTCCATCCCAAGCGGCTGAAGTAGCTATGGTTTGGTGAATGATGCCGGAGAACTGGACCCTTGGGAACCACAAGTACACGGACATCCAGGCATGCGTGCCCTGAGAGCAATGTCCCTGTACAGATCTGGCTTCCTTCTGTGACCAGGTGTGCACGAGAAGTCCCACCTCACTGCACAAAGAATTGACTACAAGGGGGCAGAATCCATGTGCCCATCACAGAAAGCTAATAGATCCCTGGTCTGAGAAGGCTGTCAGAGAGAGGAGGGCTTGTGCATTTTTACGTATAGAAAAACATACTGAGAGATAGGACGGTACTGGGTAGGTAGGCTTTTGTTTAATCAAGAAATTTTTACCTTTGTTGGTTCGAAATTCCATCATCATCACGTTTTCTTTTTAAAATATTTTGTTAATCAAAATATTAATTTATTTTGACAAATTCATAATATATGTATATATTTCCAGATGCACTGTATGTTTAAATATGTGTATCAAGGTCTGGAGCTGGACCGACGTGCCCACTCATATTGTGTGGCCAGTCAAGCCGTCAGACTTGCTTACACAGCTTTGATGTTTCTGGCACTCCACCCTCTGTCCCTTAGGATGGAGGGACATGGTCAGTGTAGGCATTTTAACAGTTCAAAGTCTTTCTGTCTATGTCTGACTGATACCTTCCGACTCTTTTCTTTCTTCTTTTCTTCTAGCAGCCACAGCAGTGGACATATGTTGTTCCTCTCTGAGTCAAGCTCACTCCGCAGTATTGTTTTTGAAGCTGTGCTAACTGAGGTTTTTCTTTCTAAACGGTCATTGTAGGAGCATTCTGAGCAGCTGACCTGTGCTATAGTTTTGTATTAAATAAAGCTTTACCTTTCTGCCACCTTGTTGAATCTGTGTGTGTGTGTGTGTGTGTGTGTGTGTGTGTGTGTGTGTGTGTGTGTGTGTGTGTGTGAAAAGTCAGTTCATTTTATCGCTTTTGGTGCTCAGAAGCAGCTAGCAAGGTGGGTCTAGTTCCTCTGCAAACTTCAGGCTTCTTGCTACACCAGCTGGTGCTTTCTCTGTGGTTGGCAGTGACACACAGATCAAGTGGGACTTGTCCTTACGAGTCATGCCCCTGCTGCTGCTGAGGGTAGCCCTGGCATCCTTGTTGACAAGTAGTTTGTATGCAGAACACGGCTTGCCACCAATGGCTGGATCTGCTTATCTTCCCATCTTACATGACTTAGACACCCGTGCCCCGGAGTCCCGCTCCGTAAGGAGTCTATAATGGACTATCCTGTTGTTCCAGGCCTGTGAATCAGTTGGCTTTTTCATAAGGAAACTAGAAGGGCCAGCTATGCTCTTACCGAAGGCTGGGGTCTGGGCAAGGGATTTCCAGGTTGGGGGGGCTTTGGTTGCAGGGATTTGAAATAAAGGCAGACACAGACTGTGAAGTAAAAGCGAAGAAATGGTGCGGGCCGGGAAGGAACACATTGCCAGGACGGCAGAATACCACATGGGTGGGGAGATGCTCAAGGGCCCCAGCTATTTTGGGGGGCCTTCTGTTTATGGGATTCAGGAGGAGGAGGAGGAGAAGGAAGAGGTGGAGGAGGAGGAGGAAGAAGAGGAGGAGGAGGAGAGGGGGGGACTTGGTTGCTAAGGTGCACCATGAGTGCCTTTTTTTGATGGACAACTTTTAAGTTACATAATCATTTCCCTGCTGTGCTGTCGCTTCCTATAAAAATCTGATTTTAATCATATAAATACTCAGTTATGCCTAGGCAAAGGATGGTCAATAGGGGATTCTCCCAACACTGCCTGGATGGCCGAGAATTAGAGACCTGATAACCCAGAAACCTAAGATAGAACCGAAGATGACTTTTTCCCTTCATGAAAGCTTCGACGAAATAATCCCAACGGGATTCTTCTATGCTCGCCCACCAGAGCCTTGTCGGGCCATCCCTCCCGACACAGATGAGAGTGAGCGTAAGACCGATAGCCAGACATCATGGATAGAATGTGTCTAAACTGGAGGCTTCCATTAGCCCTTCCCCTTGGTGCTCAGGGGACCTCAATGGGGGGAGGAAGGATTGTAGGAGTCAGGGAACATGGGAGAACATGGCCCACTGAGCCAAGTAAGCAGGGCTCACTCGGGCTCACACAGCTCTCTTGGGCTCACACAGCTCTCTTGGGCTCACACAGCTCTCTTGGGCTCACATGGCCTCACACGGGTTCACAGAGACTGAAACGGCAAGCACAGGGCCTTCCTGGGTCTGGGCCAGGTCCTCTGTATATGACTCTTACCTTGGTGTTTCTGGGGGTCCTTCCTGAACAGCGAGCGCAGGTGTGTCTCAGGGGGGCCCCTAACAGTGAGCACAAGTGTGTCTCAGGGGGGCCCCTAACAGTGAGCGCAGGTATGTCTCAGATTTTTTCCCCTGCTCTTGGGCTCTTTTCCTCCTATTGGGTTGCCTTGTCCAGCTTCAATGTGAGGGCTTTGCCTTGTCTTATTTTATCTCCTTGTGTGAGCACTCGTGTGTGTGTGTGTGTGTGTGTGTGTGAGGAAGCCTGCTCCTTTCTGAGGGGAAATGGAGGTGGAGTGAATCTGGGGGAGAGGGGATGGGGTTGGGGTGCTGGGAGGAGTGGAAGGGAAACTGGCCTGGGTGTATTGTATGGGAGAAGACTCTATCTTCAATTAAAAAAGAAAAGTTCACTCAGAGGACAGTTTGCGATATTAGGGATATGACACGAGTCAGTTTTTGGTTGGTTCTCACGTTTATTCCTTTCCTTTATCCATTTAGCCACTCCGTCTTCTGTGTGAATAATTAATCCTTTTACACCTAAAATAGCTGCTGTTAGGAAAGTAGTTACATTGTGTGTGTGTGGGAGTGGGGTGTTTACCGCAGAAGCCAGTGTGAAAGCGACATAGTGCGCGCTTACTAGCATTCGTTTTAAGCCAATAACTCCAGTCATAAACACGAATTATTTCCCTTCATTCTTGTTAGCAGCTTCACAAAACTCTATCCTCTTGATTTCACATCCATTAAAATATTTTGTTAGGTGTGTTCCTCCCTTTCTGTTTTTCTGCTTCCATTGTAGAACTCACACTAGAGCTAAAGGCAGGTTTCCTGTAGAAAGTGGCAGAATTCTGGGTCGGGCTGTGCGTCTGTTCTCACCACGGTCTTTGTGCTACTGTCTAGAGCCTTGTCTTCTCGGCTTGACGGATGCCCTGTTACTCTCTTCTGGTCATCAGTCTCTAGGCAAGTCTTTCCTGCGATTCCATTTTTTGGAATATTTTCCTCACTGGCCATTTTCTCACGTCTCTGAGTCCACCATCTCCGGTTCGGTTCACCAGGCCTTTGCTAGGAAATACACCAGGCCGCTCTTTTTGGCTCTGAAGTTCCTTCTCCAATTTTGACCATTGAATTATATGACGTCACAATTTTAAATTTCTCTGGGTTTTCTGGGTTTGGGGTAGGTGGGGCGCACGGGGCTTCTCTAAGCGAGCGATATGCATTTCTTGTTTCTCATGCCTTGGATGGCTATGGCCATTCATTAGAATTTGCTCTCTTTTGTAATTTTTTTGTAAGGCACACAGGGAAAACTCCAAGTATTCCTTAGATTTTTCCTTATCTTTTATTCCTTTTTTCTCCTGTGATTGGAGATGACCTGTCTGTTGGAAGCTTGGTATTGCCGTTGTGTAGTTCTGCAGTTGGACAGCTCCATTGAAATCTACAACTCCTCGAGTACCTTCTGGAACCCCAGTGCCTCCTACCCTTAAAGCTCCTCCACGTGCGGTTACTGTCCTTGTTCTGTTCGTCTCAGTTTTCTGACCTTGCTTGGTGTCTCTGTAATGCTCCTTTAAACCCTTTTCCAGGAAACTCATGTACGTCTGTCTCTTCAGGAATAGACCTGAGGTTTCGCTTAGGGAGATTCAACTGGATTACATCTCTCTGTTCCTTTGTGAGACAGGTAGCTTCCTCTTACCACCTGCACTTTTGGAAAGGAAAAAAAAAGGCCTCCTCCCAAGTCTCTGTGCATCCCTTCCTTCCATCAGACCTCCTCCTGCGTCCAGCGAGCTATCCTGGGGGCTTCTTAAACCTCTTCTGGGAAGATGTCTTCGATGGGTATGTAGTGTGCTTTCCAAATGAGTGGGGGGTGATGAATTACTCTTGGGACATCTGTAGTCTCTTATTCTCTACAGCCTATTGGAAGCACCGCAGGCTTTCTGACAAATGCACGCACGGTGTTTGAATTCTCTGTAGCTCTCCTGATCTCTCCCTGTGTTCAAGGTTTGTTGGATCTGTCAATTCTTTGGGTCTCCTGAGACAGAACCCCCTTGCTCAGAGGGCCTCCAGGAGACCAAATGCAGTATCCACACCCCTGTCTTCCCTTCCATCCCAGCAGAAAGGACACACATCCAGCGTATTTTCCCGGCTGTGCAGGCTCTCTGGCTGCTGGCTTGGTCCTCCAGACCCCAACCCCACCTCACCCCCATGGCCACTGTAACTGCTAAACTCATTTTGGTTTTCTGTAGCTATAGTTTTTGTCAACTTGGTAGAAACCTAGATATGCCTGGGGAGAAGGAACCTTAGTTGAGGGATCACTTGATCACTCTGGCCTATGGACACATCTGTGGGGCATTTTCTTGATCGCCACTCCTGGCTGGGTATCCTGAGTTGTATGAGAAAGCTAGCTGAGCAAGCTATGGAGAGCAGGTTGGCTACATGGCTACTGCTTCAGCTCCTGCCTTGGCTTCCATCAACGGTGGAGTGTACTCTATGAGCCACAGGAACCCTTTCGGCCCCCACGCTGCTTTTGGTCAGCATTTGATCACAGCAACAGAGAGCAACCCGGGGTATCTGGTACCCCAACGCTAGTTCCTCTTCAGTGCCTTGAGTTGGGCAGGACAGAAACTGTTAGCATTTCGTCTAGGCTTCTCCCCACTGTTACCTGGCAAAGGCCAGGAGTGCCTGACTCACTGTAAAAGGGGCTGCCCCTCTCCCTTCTTGCTCTTCTAGCTCCTACTCTGTCCTCCCACTACTTCCCCTCCTCCTCTCTCCCCTTTCCCTTCCTCCTCTCTCTTCCTGGTCATAAGAGATGTCACAGCAGGGGGTGCCTTTCCCTTTTCTTGTGCTGTACTTGTTTTTGGTTTTGAATTGTCAGAGGTACTGGGCATTCTTTTTAATTGGATTTTTTTAATTTACATTTCAAATGTTATCCCCTTTCCTCTTTTCCCATCCATAACCCTCCTATCCCATCCTACCTCACCCTTCTTCCATGATGGTATTCCCCCATTTATCCACCCATGCCTTCCTGCCTCCCTGCCTTGACATTCCCCTACACTGGGGAGTCCAGCCAAGGACTTCTCCTCCCATTGGTACCCAACAAGGCCATCCTCTGCTACATATGCGGCTGGAGCCATGGGTCCCTCCATGTGTACTCTTTGGATGGTGGTTTAGTCCCTGGGAGCTCTGGTTGGTTGGCATTGTTCTTATGGGGTTGCAAGCCCCTTCAGCTCCTTGAATCCTTTCTCTAAGTCCTCCAATGGGGAACCCCATTCTCATTTCAATGGTTGCTTATGAGCATCTGCCTCTGTATTTGTCAGGCTCTGGCAGAGCCTCTCAGGAGACAGCTATATTAGGCTTCCATCAGCATGCACTTCTGGGCATCAGCAATATTGTCTGGGTTTGGTGGTTGTATGTATATGGGCTGGATCCCCAGGTGGGGCAGTCTCTGGATGGCCTTTTCTTCAGTCTCTGCTCCAAACTTTGTCTCCATATCTCCTCCTATGAACATTTTTGTTCCCCCTTCTAAGAAGGACTGAATGAAGCATTAGCACTTTGGTCGTCCTTCTTCTTAGGCTTCATGTGGTCTGTGGATTGTATCTTGGGTAATCCGAGCTTTTGGGCTAATATCCATTTATCAGTGAGTGCATACCATGTATGTTTTTGTGTGATTGGGTTACCTCATTCAGGATATTTTCTAGTTCTGGCCATTTGCCTATGAATTTCATGAAGTCCTTGTTTTTAATAGCTGAGTAGTACTCCATTGTGTAAATGTTCTACATTTTCTGTATCCATTCCTCTGTTCAAGGGCATCTGGGTTCTTTCCAGCTTCTGGCTATTATAAATAAGGCAGCTATGAACATAGTGGAGCATGTGTCTTTGTTCTTTGTTGGAGTATCTTTTGGGTACTTGCCCAGGAGTGGTATAGCTGGGTCCTCAGGTAGTACTATGTCCAATTTTCTGAGGAGCTTCCAGACTGATTTCCACAGTGGTTGTACCAGTTTGCAATCCCACTAACAATGGAGGGGTGTTCCTCTTTCTGCACATCCTCGCCAGCATGTGCTGTTGCTGGAGTTTTTGCATTTAGCCATTCTGACTGGTGTGAGGTGGAATCTCAAGGTTGTTCTGATTTGCTCTTCCCTGATGACTAAGGATGTTGAACATTTCTTTAGGTGCTTCTCAGCCATTTGATATTCCTCAGCTGAGAATTCTTTGTTTAGCTCTGTACCCCATTTTTAATAGGGTTATTTGGCTCTCTGGAGTCTAACTTCTTGAGTTCTTTGTATATTTTGGATATTAGCCCTCTATCAGATGTAGGATTGGTAAAGATCTTTTCCCAATCTGTTGGTTGCCGTTTTGTCCTAATGAGGTTTTTTTTTTTAAGATGTATTTATTTTATTTATATGAGTACACTGTAGCTGTTTTCAGACACACCAGAAGAGGGCATCAGATCGCATTACAGATGGTTGTGAGCCACCTTGTGATTGCTGGGAATTGAACTCAGGACCTCTTGAAGAGCAAGCAGTGTTCTTAACCACTGAGCCATCTCTCCAGCCCCCTGTCCTAATGAGTTTTATGAGGTCCCATTTGTTGATTCTTGATCTTAGAGCATAAACCATGGGTGTTTTTTTCAGGAAATTATCCCCAGTGCCCATGTGTTCGAGACTCTTCCCTACTTTTTTCTTCTACTAGTTTGAGTGTATCTGGTTTTATGTGGAGGTCCTTGATTCACTTGGACTTAAGCATTGGACAGGGCAATAAGAATGGATCAGTTTGCATTCTTCTACATGCTGACCTCCAGTCGAACAAGCTCCATTTGTTGAAAATGCTATCTTTTTTCCACTGGATGGTTTTAACTCCTTTGTCAAAGATTAAGTGACCATAGGTATGTGGGTTCATTTCTGGGTCTTCAATTCTGTTCCACGGATCTACTTGCCTGTCTCTGTACCAATACCATACAGTTTTTATGACTATTGTTCTGTAATACTGCTTGAAGTCAGGGAAGGCGATTCCCCCAGAAGTTCTTTTATTGTTGAGGATAGTTTTAGCTATATTTAGTTTTTTGTTATTCCAAATGCATTTGCAAATTGATCTTTCTAACTCTATGAAGAATTGAATTGGAATTTTGATGGGGATTGCATTGAATCTGTAGATTGCTTTTGGCAAAATGGCCATCTTTACTATATTAATCCTACCGATCCATGAGCATGGGAGATCTTTCCATCTTCTGAGATCTTCTTCAGTTTCTTTCTTCAGAGAATTGAAGTTCTTGTCATACAGATAGTTCTCATAAAGGCCTTGTGGTTTTGCTGAGCCAGCGTTTCTGTGGGTGGCTGACACACAGAGCTTCCTGCCCTACCACCTCAACATTCTCACTCCGACCTCTCCATCGCTCACAATTTCCTAGCCCAGCATTCCACACTGCGCCATCAGCTGGCTTGTTATCAACGTCTCCTGTATATTAGAAGGACTAAAGAATCAGTGGGTGTTTTCATTCAAAAGTAGTTGTGGAGGGTTACTCCCAAATCAACTAAGGGCAGAAGAGTCTATCATTGAGTTCTCTGGGTTTTTTTTTTTTCAATAGATATTTTCTTTTAAAAACAGTTTTCCTCCGTTCTGTGAAGTTTTGCTCTTAGGAGAGAGGCAGGTTAAAAATTCAGCTGGGTAGTTTCTGTGATGTCTCACAGAGGCTCTGTAACCTTTACAACATACACGCCTTAGAATGTATGAGAGAGAGAGAGAGAGAGAGAGAGAGAGAGAGAGAGAGAGAGAGAGAGAGAGAGAGAACACTCTCTGTGGGAGAAATTGGACACATGTGAACTGCTGAGAGGGTAGGGACACCTCGGTACAGTTCACAGTTGCAAGAGGTAGCAAATCATGGAGGCTAATGTGAGGGTTATACCTTGGCTGGAATGACGTCGGCAACCTGTTTTCTGCCCTTGGGCAAGCCTATGGATGAATGAAAATCTATTCTCTACAGGGAAGCAGGTGATTGATCAGCAATCCTCCGTTACAGGGCTTTGCTGTCTTTGGCAGCATGTTTGACAAGTAAGGAAACTTTTGTACCAACCAGGCAAACTGCGGAAGGCCAGCCTGTGAGTGTTGTGTCGTGTATGCTGGGGGTCTGGAGTCTGTCCGTCCTTCACAAACACCTAGTTGAGAAAGAAGAACAATTAGACAGCAAGGGTAACTGACTGCCGTTTCACCAAGGGGCGACTTCCTGCAAACATCTGGTGTCCGTTTGGGTTTCCACTTCAAGTATACCTGGGCAGCCAAAGTACCATCTGCCTACTTCACTGTTCGCCAGAGACCTGCAACAGGGAGAAGAACCTTGATCGAATTCCTGCCTCCTCTCAGAACACCAAGGCAGGTTCCTGAGGGAGGAAGCTGAGGAGACAGACCATGCCTCTCTCCTCAGTGTCAAGCAGTCCTCAGGACTGCTGCCAGAAATAGGGATTCTGGTGGCTATTCTAGACAATAGAGCTGTACTTCTTCTTCTTCTTCTTCTTCTTCTTCTTCTTCTTCTTCTTCTTCTTCTTCTTCTTCTTATTATTATTATTATTATTATTATTATTATTATTATTATTATTTAAAGAGAGCTTTTTCTTTTCTCTCAGGTAGTCGGCAGCTAGCAATTTAAACGAGCCAGGTTTATGGATGACTGCAGAACTCCCCTCCTCTCGAAGTCGGTATCTATCCATCAGCCTCCACGTGGCCCTTTTTTTTTTTGCGGAGGTGGCTGGGACACCGCTCGTCAGAATCGCCCCAGTGGAATGTTGTGATAGGGAAAGAGGAATAGATTCCATATCCATGTAGTCTTTGAAAATGCAGCGGGACGGTGAGGCGGCTTGCAACATATGCAGTCACATTAAATGACTATTAACCTTCACCGGCTTGCAAACGCCGGGCGCAGATATTGGTGCCTGCCTGTGCTGTCTGCTTGAAACATTAACGAGACTCTTAAAATAATCAAATTGAAAGTATTTGTTATTGCGGGTTCGGGGGGGGGGGCGCTTTGAGACCAGCTTCCAAAAATAGAAGGAGTACAGAATAGCTGTGCGGGATTAGCTGACCAGTAATGTAAGCACGTCCATTGTGATTCGGTCCCCCTTGTAGAGCATATTCAGTGAATGAGCTCTTTTCCCACAATGCATCCCACACTGGGGATGGAGGTGGCTTTGCAGTAATGTGTAATTTCTGTAGAAGCTAGACGCTGCTTCTCTATTCCTAGGTTGGCTTCCTGGAAAGGTGACGAGGGCTCCCGCTGAGATGAGCCTCTGATTCTTGAACCAGAATGTTTTCGAGAGGTTTCGTTGGCAAGGGCAGTGTGGCTCGGTTTGGCTGTCTAGTCACACTGCCCAACAGGCTTGTGTTCTTCCAAAGTCCTCCCTTCACTCTCTCCAAGACACCGCCATCTCTTCTTGACACACACCTGTGCCTGGTTTCCAAAAGCCAGCATTTGCCAGTGCTTGCACTGTCCTAAATATCAGGACTATAAGTCGAGAACCCCTCGGAACCCCCGAGGGGGAGACCAGCGTCCTGTTTGCTCTCATGGTGTGGCTGTGGAGACAAGGAGACAGGAGGTTCCAACAACTTCCCGGGTGGCAGAAGCTGGAAGCCAAGGAACTTCATGCATTGTGACTCCCCATGCTTTTCAGAATCCTGGGTGTTTGTCCAGCTGTAGTTGGAGGAGGGAGAGAGCTAAGAGCAGAGCTATGGCTAGTGAGCAGAGGCTCGCCCCCAGGATACCTCTGTGAGAGGTCTTCCTTCCTCCTTCCTTCCTCCTTCCTTCCTCCCTTCCCTTCCTTCCTCCTTCCTTCCTTTCTTCCTCCTTCCTTCCTCCCTTCCCTTCCTTCTTCCTTTCTTTTTTCCTTTCCTTTCCCTCCCTCCTTCCCCCTCTCTCTCTTTCTTCTTTCCTCCTCTCTCCCTTTTCCTCCTTCCCTCCTTCTTTCCCTTCCTTCCCCTTCTTCCCTCCTTCCCCTTCCTCCCTCCTTCTGCCTCTTTTCCTTCTTCCTTCCTTCCTTCTTTCCTTTCCTTTTCTTTCCTTTCCTCCCTCCCTCCCTCTCTTTCTTTCTTTCTTCTTTCCTTCTTCCCTCCTCTCTCCCTCTCTTCCTCCTTCCCTCCTTCCCTCCCTCCTTCCCTCTCTCCTCCCTCTCTTTCTTTCTTTGTTTCTTTCTTTGTTTCTTTCTTTGTTTCTTTCTTTGTTTCTTTCTTTGTTTCTTTCTTTCTTTGTTTCTTTCTTTGTTTCTTTCTTTGTTTCTTTCTTTCTTTCTTTCTTTCTTTCTTTCTTTCTTTCTTTCTTTCTTTCTTTCTTTCTTCGGTCAGTCAAAGGCACTTAGCCCTACAAAGACCCATACTTCCTGAGCCTCCTGCGCCCCTGACCCTCTGTGCTAATCAACCAAGAGGGACAGTTTATGAAGTTGAACTCCCACAAATGGGATGATAAATGGTTGTCACTTGCATCAAGGACAAAAGGCAGAGGCCACCTTGGCTGAGTGTACTTCCCAGCCTGCTTGGGTACTGGCACATTCCTTTGACAAAAGAAAATTACCTCGTGAAGGTGCTTCCTCTTTGGACATGTGTTCTTGTACAACAAGGAGATTATTCTTTTCCCAATGCCGGAATCCGGTTCTGCTAACAGTGAACTAAGGAAGCTATGGTACCCAGGGGCCCATGAGAAGGAGGGCGTTTCACTTTCTGTCCATGTTGCCATGGAGGGCTCTTACCAGCTTGGGAAAGAGTCTGAGCCTCAGAACACTGTGTAGCTCCCTTCCCCTTTTAGAAGGCAATGACCCTGATTCTACAGAGCAGGGAGATGTGCTCTCCGCTGGGCCCCTGGAGCCCACCCTGAACTCAGAAATGGTGTTATTTTAATTGTTAAGTGAGAAAAACGACAGGTTGTAAATTAGACTAATTGAGCTGCAGAATTCTGGTTTCCTGCAATTTAAGACTCTATCCTGGGTATAAATGAAATATTCAGAAAGCAAGAGGAACTAGAGACGAAACCTGCAGGGGGAAAAGTTTCCTTTCGAATAAGGTCTTAAAATTCCAGGGATTTAAAGCACAGGCTTCTGTGTGTGGGCCTGGGCTGTAGGGACCAGGTTGTTAGTGAGGAGCTGTGTGAGCTGTGAGTCTGGCAGTTAGCCTGGAGTACAGAACAAAGGGTTTAATCTGGAAAGTTCTTCAGCCTTGGCTCTTTGAGATGGAGCTCTGCTCTGGATTTCCTCAACTCAGATGTTATCTAGCCCTTTATGAAGGTTGTCAGAGCTGGAAGAAATAACAGCACTAGTTACCCAGGAATAAAGAGCAGAAGTTCCTTTCTTTTTTTTTTTTTTCTTTTTTTTTCGGAGCTGGGGACCGAACCCAGGGCCTTGCGCTTGCTAGGCAAGCGCTCTACCACTGAGCTAAATCCCCAACCCCTGGAAGTTCCTTTCTGAGAACAGAAGATTGTCCACAGCCAGCCAGACCTCCTCCAGGGTGAGCCCCTTCCTGGAGTGAGTGCTCTTGCTTTCTCAGAAGTCTGAGGCCACTGGAAGCATCAGAAATGTTGACCCTTAGCCCTTGTGTACACCACCTGGTAACAGTGTGCATTTCAGCCCTTGTCTTGGGAACATTCATACAGGTAAGGAAGTCCGAGATGTGGACAGTGGCCGCTAAGTGGCCTGGATAACTTCAGTAAACCTTCACAACAGCCTGCAATGGAGTGTGTTTGTGTGGAGAGACAGACCCTGTGCCTAATCTAGGGGAGCTCACCATCTAGGGAAATCATGCATGACATTGCAAACAGAGAGTCTTCCAGCCACCAGGACACCGTTCTCTTTGGCGTGCAGGTCCTCTCTGTCCTCTATAAAGCAAAGCAGAGAGAAGCTGAAATGCCCAGCCTCTCCAGCTGCTGTTTCCTCAGGTGAGGCATTGGGAAGAAGGCCTTCAGGGGCCTGTAGCCTGTTTACTTACTGAACGCATCGGCTATACACCTCGACACCCCCTGCTGCAGAGATAGTTAGGTCCCTGGAGCTCGCAGCCTCCTGGGACGTGAGATAAGAGGAGGTGGGAGCTACAGTCCAGTGGAATATGAATTGCAGAGCACAGACGCTCAGCTTTGATTCTGTGCAGTCTGCCTCCTGGAAGGCTTCGGAGTGGGAGGAAGTGGATTTTAGCTGAGATAATACAGCTCCACGCTAGCATGGCACCCAGCTCTAGCTGTCTGCTCCTCATTCCTGTCTGAGCTGCAGAGGTCAGAGATCAACGCATGCAGAAGAGAGAAGGGGCCCCAGGGATATGATGGGATATGCAAGCAGTAGAAGGCTTTGGACTGAAGGATGCCATAAGATTGTAGAAATATTTACTTTTGGTACGTACAGTGGTTTCAAATGCTCCCAAAGACTGCTCATCTCCGCTGGGTGTCAGACCCAGTCACTCTCAGTGGTGGACAGAAGGCTTTTAAATGCTGCTGATGTCACCACAGCAAATTAAAGACGCAGTGCTGGCTGATGCTGCCCCAGGAGCTTAACTCATGGAGCAACCACTTGGTGAGAGAGCAGGGTGAGATGCATGGGGCAGCAAAGAGACAGTGAAGACCGTGGTCCAGGCACAGACCCTTAAGTATGGCAGGGTCTTGATTGTCCGTTTCCACAGAGTTAGGCTCTAAATCAGTCACTGGAGAGCTAGCCTGGGGTAAGCAACAGACACGGGACCGGCAATACTGACTATTTAGAGAATAGAGCCTGTTTCTGACACAGTGCTGGCTGTTTTATCAGTGACACTTCTAATTAATTAAAAAAAAATCCCCAAGGCAGGTTCTATTATCTGTTTTGTATAGGTGAGTAAAATGAACCTTAGAAAGCTTGTCACTGGCAGGACTGGGACTCCGGTGCAGTCTTGTCAAATGTGAAAGCCCTGTCTTCTTTTGACTGAACCATGTACTACATTTAAAACCAGGCCTGGGAAATCTGGTCAGGTTACTCTAGGACCAAAGGGAATGAATGGGGTTTGTGACTTTGAATTCTGGAGGTCGCGGAACCATTGTGGGAGACATCAGGTGTTGAGGGTCTTGGAAGGAAGCACTATGGGGAACACCAGTGTTGAGGAGAAGCCGAAGACTCTTTGTGCTTACCCACTGATGAACAGTGGTGAGGCTGCCTGCCTTGGTGAAGCAAGCTAAGTGAGGAAATGGAGTAGACACACTGTGTGCTCTCTCAGGAGAGGGAATGGAATAGACACACTATGTATTCTTTCAGGAGAAGGAATGGAGCAAATAGATACATCGTGTGTTCTCTCAGGAGAGGGAATGAAGTAGACACACTGTGTGTTCTCTCAGGAGAGGGAATGGAGTAGACACACTGTGTGTTCTCTCAGGAGAGAGAATGGAGCAGATAGATACATCGTGTGTTCTCTCAGGAGAGGGAATGGAGTAGACACACTGTGTGTTCTCTCAGGAGAGGGAATGGAGTAGACACACTGTGTTCTCTCAGGAGAGGGAATGGAGTAGACACACTGTGTGTTCTCTCAGGAGAGGGAATGGAGTAGACACACTGTGTGTTCTCTCAGGAGAGGGAATGGAGTAGACACACTGTGTGTTCTCTCAGGAGAGGGAATGGAGTAGACACACTGTGTGTTCTTTCAGGAGAGAGAATGGAGCAGATAGATACATTGTGTGTTCTCTCAGACTGTTGGACTTTGAATAGAGTGTCAGCCCCTGGACAGAGAAGCCTGGGCGATGGTTTCAGAGCCTGAGCCCAGGTTTTATTGGTAGGTTCTGGACACAGGGAACTCAGAGATGAAAATGAGAAGGAGAAAAGTAAGCCTGGCTCTGCAAGGATTGGGACCACCTAAGAGGACAGGGAGGGACCAGCTAGAGGCC
Source organism: Rattus rattus (assembly GCF_011064425.1). Lineage (NCBI taxonomy): Eukaryota > Metazoa > Chordata > Mammalia > Rodentia > Muridae > Rattus > Rattus rattus. Next base: position 80,371,376 of record NC_046167.1, read on the forward strand.
GTGAGGAGCTGCCTGCCATCGATTCTGCTTCTGCCTTTATGGGAAGCTTTTGTGGAAGCTACTTGATTTCCCCAGGATGCGGAGCCTTCCATCATGCATCAAATAATCAGAAACATACTGGAAAACTCTTTCGTTCTGTCCTTTATGAACACACCCTGTTGTAAGTGCTGGCCCATGGAACCCATACAGACTCACAGGAAACATTCTCCAGGGAAGGTGGGCTCTTGGCCAAGTGATGGAAAGGGTGAGCTATCGTTGCCAGCCCCAGCCCATCCATGTTGGTATAAAGCAAGCAGTGTTGTCTGGGAGATTAGGAGAATGGGGTCCAGTCATTTCAGGGGAGCTGTATGAGGGACACTAGAGCCGAGCTCTCCTGTGGGTCCCCTCTGAGGCTGTCAGGAGGCATTCCTGTGGACGGTGGTCTCAGGTGCCAGGCTTTCTAATAGTTTTCCAGGCAAGCACTGTCAGCAGCGGGACGGCCGGCTCTGCTCCTTCTCTGTGACCTCTGTTCCCAGCAAAGCCCGCCCCTTCTGCAGGCACATACCTTGTCCCTGACGCTAAGCAGGCGATCTGTGTACCTCGCTTGCAGGGAGCTACACTGCACCAGGGACTAGTTCGGTGTTGCTCTAAGGTGTAGGACTGTGTACTTATTAAGGCACTGCTCAGCTCTGGGAGGAAACTCCTGGTGAGAATTTCAGGAGTCAGTGAAAATGGCTGAGAGGGGTACACTTTGGTTCGGGGCATATAAACCCCTCTCTGTTGTCCCCCTAACGATATCGGTGCCATTCTGCATTCAATGCTGATGACCTAGGAGGTGGCAAGACCACTGCTCTGGTTTAATCAATGACTGCAGGTGGCAGGAGAGTAGGCGTGCCCTGTTCTTCTCTAAAGGTAGCTGAGAGGCACGGAGGGGCACAGAAGTAGGCAGTAGTGCCCCAGGGGTGAGATATTCACTAGCAGCATGAGAGACAGAGGGTAGGAATAAAGAACAGAAAAGGCATTTATTTTCAGTATTAGAAGCCTTTAGGCCTCACCGGGTTCCTGAGCTGACCACAGACCCCACTCACGGCACCCCCTCAGGATAGAAATTGTTTTGCAGAGAACCTGGAATCTGAAAGCAAACTTGAAAACTCGAATCTTGCTACTTAGTTGCTTAAGGGCAATGAAGATTTTGAATGTGTTTGGGGTGTGTGTGGTTTTTCTTGAGTGTTCTAGGGTCAGACCCGAGAGGTCCCAAGCTTAGTCGCAGACTCTCGTGGTGGCACCTGCAACCCCATGCAGTTTCACTACTCCAGGGGGATTCTCCAGGGCTAACAGTATGAGGGGGCTAAGTCTGGACACTGAGCCAGCTCCTGAGGGGTTCCAGGCCTGTTTTGAAGTGGAATGTGTCTGGGATCACTTTAGAAAGAAGCACCCTAAAGAACTGACGTTTTCAGTACCCAACTGCCTGTCTGTTGCAATTCTGTTGCAATTCGGGGATACAAAGAGACTTTGTGTCAGAGAGTAAAGCCTAATTAATGAGACAGGTCAGGTAAATGAAGGCAGAGGTGCAGACTCTGTGGTGCTAGACAGCCACTGAGACTCTGCTACAGAGTAGCAACTGACACCAGCGAGAGTCCACGCTTCCTTAACTGTAAAAAGCAGGTTACAAAGGAGTGGGCGCAGACGTACTGCATTTGCCGGTGATTTAAAAGCAAATACAGACCAAGTCTGGCATAGCAGACCTCAAATTTTTAACAATGGCTTTCTGGAAATTCAGCTAGTGGGTGATTATTTTTTTTTCTTATTTTTATATGTTTGTGCTAACTTTAGGCAATAGTTATAGTTATCAAACCAAAGGAGAAAAGTCAGTGTGTGTGTGTGTGTGTGTGTGTGTGTGTGTGTGTGTGTGTGTGTGTTTTCGTGCATTTGAGGATCAGGTTCAAGAAAAAAATGAGTAAATACTTTGGAATTTTTTAGAATTAGTCTACATGTTTTCAAATGAAGAAACGGGGCTGACAATGGCTTTACCATCTTCTCTCTCCATCTTGTAACTATGCAACCAAATCTTGTGGGAAGAGTCTAAGACAGCGGCATTTTAATACATACCCAGTGTCAAACTCACCTAAGCAGCCAACACATAGACCATGGGGACAAACATGAACCTGGAAATACCTGGTCCTCACACCACGAAGCAATGGTAGCGGCTCACACATAATAGATGCTCAGAAAAGGACTAGTTCACTCCCCCAGTCCCACCCCCAAGCAGTGTGCTGTGATCTCCTTGCAGTAAAAGCACCTAGAAGAAGCTACTTTGAATCCATTCCTCTTGGCTTAGCTGTGGGTTAAAGCAACACCAGTGGTTCTTGTCTGCTGGCCTGAGAGATTAGTACCCACTTTGAAGCAGGTGCTTTTAAAGATGAAAACAACATAGATTTCTAGCCTGACCTGTAGGATCTTTGCCCTGAGGAGAGGAGGGTTTCCTGAGGCAGATCTTCCAGCAGAGGGTACCTGTGTTTAGGAGCCGAGCGACCCTGCTACTTTGTAATACCAGTCAAATGGATTTGAGAGCATGTTTCTCCTGCCTCTGGGGGAGGTGGTTTCTTTTTCGTGTCCAGCACCGTAGCCTCTCATTTCCTGGGCTACTTTGGCCGTATTTCACAGACAATTATTCAGTAGAAAACAGCCACTAAATATTCCCTGAGTTATTAGTTCATTAATAAGCCCATTAGGCTCTGGCTGCTTGGCAGTGACTAATGGCCAGGACCCTCCTCCACCCAGCTGCCATTCTCAGTTACATATGCCCCTGCTGGGCAGAGCTGGGCCAGGCTGGGAGATGGCCAAGAGTTGTAGGCTGAAGTGACTATATTTTTGTGTGTGACGTCTCCTCTGTTACCGAAGAAAGCTTTGCAGAAGTCAGGGCATCGGATGCATGTTGTGTTTGTGATTAATGATTCTAGCGTACTGGTCTACCCTGCTTTCTTAAGAACAATTATTTTAACTGTACCCTCCTTCAGGGAATTGCTCCTTATGGTTAATAAATCAGCAAACGATGAAGAATTCTTAAATGAACATAATGGTGGCTTGCTTCCACCTGGATGCCATTATGCTGGGATAGTAAAAGTTCTAGAGAGGTGTGCTGCCCTGCTGTTGCTGTACTTCCCCTCCCCCTTCTTCCTCCTCCTCTCTCTTCTTCCTCCTCCCCTTCAGAGTTGGTCCCAGCACAAGCCGCAGTCAAGGCAGGTATTTGCAGCATCCTCTTGTCCAAGGAGCTGCGTTAAACACGTTTCCCCACTTAATCCTTCTACAAATCCTTTCCGGAAGGCAATGTCAGTTTCATTTTAGGGGACTGGTTAACTTGCTTGAGTTAGTCCAGTAACTTGCTTGAGACACATAGCCAATGGATGGTACAAGCCAATTGCACATAGGACTGGGCTCCCAAATCAATGCTGTTTTTAGGTTTTTGTTTTTTGGAGGTTGTCATATGTAGATGTGTGCATCCTGTGATGACTTCTCAGTGACAAGATTTTGGCAACATATGTGGGAGCAGGGACAGTGGATCATACTTCATAGAAAATGCCCACAGCATATCTGTTGTATGCCCTCTTGTGATGATAGGACCGATGGATTATGGGAAGACCCAGTGGGCATGACACTTTAAATGTGGCATCAGTTTTCTAACTTAACTGCAGTGACATTTGTATGTGATGTCTATTGTCTGAACATATGACTAAGTAAAGTCATGTGCTCAGGGTCACTCAGATCTGAGGTGGGAAAAACAGGGTTTCCAGTTTTTTGGTTTTTTTTTTTTAGCTTATTATAAACAAACAGTAGCAAGGAGTGAGAGTCAAGCCACAGCCATGCCTGCATCAGTGTGTCTGAAAAACACTTGGGTTGCTTGAGACTAGGAAATGAATGGGTGGGCCCATGGACAAGAATAGCAGCAGGGGGTTGGGGACTTAGCTCAGCGGTAGAGCGCTTGCCTAGTGAGCGCAAGGCCCTGGGTTAGGTTCAAAGATCCAAAAAAAAAAAAAAAAGAAAAAAAAAAAAAAGAATAGCAGCAGGCCAAGGAGAAGCTCTGAGAGGCCTTCTGGGCTGGGTATAAAAGTTTCCACAGGACCTTGTGCTAAGGCTTGGTCCCTGGCTGTTGAGGACGTTGAAAAGTGATTGAATCATGAAGGTTCCAACATGGTCTGTGATGGATTTCTGAATCAATGACTCCATAGCTCATCTGGTTATTGGGAGGTAAGCTGGTTGGAGGTACAATTCTTTGGACTATGGATGGGGTATGCCTTTGGAGGACATGTCCGGCCTCTGGTCCTGTTCTCCCCAGGGACTCTGCTTCCTGGCTGTCCTGAGGTGAGCAGATTAGCCCTGTCCTTTCACTCCGATATTTCTGCCTGGACACAGCCCCAAACACGGTGCAGACCATCATTTGTGGACAGATATGTGATGGTTTGTATATGCTTGGATCAGGGAGTGGCACTATCTGGAGGCCTGTTCTAGTTGGAGTAGGTGTGTCACTGTGGGTGTGGGCTTTAATACCCTGGTCCTAGCTGTCTGGAAGCCAGTATTCTGCTAGCAGACTTCAGATGAAGATGTAGAACTTTCAGCTCCTCCTGCACCATGCCTGCCTGGATGCTGCCATGCTCCCACCTTGATGATAATGGACTGAACCTCTGAGCCTGTAAGCCCAGCCCCAATTAAATGTTGTCCTTTATAAGACTTGCATTGGTCATGGTGTCTGTTCACAGTGGTAAAACCCTAAGACAAGATGCGAGCACAAATTAATCTTGCCCTCCTTGAAGTTGATCTTAGGTACCTGGTTAGAGTGCTGTAAGCTGCATAGCCTGAGAAGAGGCCTGGCATGAATGGCTGTGGTGGAGGAGGGCTAGGTTCAGTGCAAGGCTCTTTAAGTCCTTTGAAACATCGAGAGTGAGGCCAGGATGCTTCACAGCCTGGATGTTCATGGGCCCCGAAGTTCTGGCGGTTTCTGCCTTCCACTCTCCTCATGTACAGCCATCTCTGCCTATGGGCTCCTGCTTCCTTCCCTTGTGTCAAAAGCATGGTGGGAAAGTCTGGTAAACATCAGAGGATGTAAAGGAAAAGGACAGATGGCAGCCAAGTAGGTGTCTCTCATGTCTTCCTGAAGATCTGGCTCTTTTGGATGGCTTTCCCCCCAGTGTAGAATTGGCTGTTTTCTTGGTTCTAATATAAAAGTAATTCTCACTTTTCTCAGAATAATCAAATTCTTTAGAAGAAAAAACCACAAAGACATTTTAAAAAAATCTATAACCTCATCAATTGAAAATAAGCAAGTTAAACTTGTCTGCAAATGTCTTCAGCCGTGCTGTTTCTGGTGTATCTGCCTGCAGCTCCTGCTGTCCTTCTCTGATCACTTTGTCTTCTTGCCTCATACCCAGCCTGTGTCCTCCTTGCCTCATACCCAGCCTGGGTCCTCCTTGCCTCATACCCAGCCTGGGTCCTCCTTGCCTCATACCCAGCCTGGGTCCTTCTTGCCTCATACCCAGCCTGGGTCCTCCTTGCATGCTAACACATTTGCACCTGGTCCTTCATTCTGAGAGCTGCTGAGTGCTCCGTGGAGTGCTTGCATACACATCTCGTTGTATGCATACACCCAGGTCAGGGCCCCTGGGTGGCACAGTTGGGACTTAAGGTGTTTGCAGCAGAGAAAACATAACACAGGAAATGGGCCGCAATGGTCAGTGGTCTACTGTTGTGAAGAGACACCATGACCATGGCAACCCTTATAAAGGGAAGCATTTAAGTGGAGCTGGCTTACAGTTCACAGGTTTAGTCCGTTGTCATCATGGCAGGGAGCGTGGTGGCACATGGGGAGACATGGTGCTGGAGAGGTAGCTGAGACTTCTATATTCACATCAGCAGGCAGCAGGAAGAGAATGACACTGGGTCTAGCTTGAAGATTTGAAACCCCAAAGCCCTCTCCAGTGACACTTCCTCCATCAAGGCCATGCCCACTCTATCAAGGCCACACCCACTCCATCAAGGACACACCTACTCCAACAAGGCCACGCCCACTCTATAAGGAAACACCTACTCCAACAAGGCTACACCCACTCCATCAAGGCCAAACCTGCTCCTATAAGGCCACGCCCACCCCATATAGGGCGCACCCACTCCAACAAAGCCACGCCCACTCCATCAGGGACACACCCACTCCACATCTTCAACCCCTGTTAAGTAACACCATTCCCTAAAGACCAAACATTCAAATACTTGAGCCTATGGAGGTGAGGAGCATTCTTATTCAAACCATGGCTGGGCCTGAGGTGAGAATGACAGGAATTTGCTGCCTCTCTTGGTGGAGCAAAGCTGAAGGTGATATCAGAGGGATCTGAGCTTTCTGATAGGGAAGTTAGGGCCTCAGCAGGTCTTCCAAGCCAGGGTTCTGAGTGAGAAATAAGCCACCAGGAAGGACATGCTTACTGTTGAGTAGCCCAACACCCACTTCCCCTTCAGCATTCTCCTTGCTTCCTACTGGAAAATACCACCTTGCAGAGAGAAAGGAAGAACAGGGGTTCCCTCTGACTTCCCTCCCCCTCACTTACAGATGACTGGCTTAGATGGGAGTAGGCAGCTTGGAAATGGGGCTTTTATATGTCTAAAACAACTCGGAAGGTCACATGGAATGGTGTGATTTCACTATGGTATGCCTGGTGGTGGGTTAAATCCAGCTGGGAGCACCCATGGGACGTGTCCTGAGCTCTGTGGCCTATCATTCTGACAGCCACTGCCCGTCAAGCGTTTATTAACTGTCAAACCTCTGCTTGCTTCTTTGTGCTTATCAGCATTTTAGTCTCCAAGGTTCGTGGCACCACGTCCCATTTCTTTGTAACCACGGCCCCCTTTCCTCATTATATAACAGCAGCCCGCGTTCCACGCAGCCATTTGTGTTCCTGGAGGTGATCATACTTGCTGACTCAGCTCTCAGAAGGCATGGCACCTGGGCCTTCAACTTCAGTCGCTGGCTGCCGCCCTTCCCCGCACATTCCCCCCAGGCCACGTGAGACATCTCTCTGTGTCTCCCACTCCTCATTCGTAACAGCTGACCACTTCTCTGCTCTTGATACAGGATCTCTTGTGTGAGTCCCCCAACAAAGTCACTCTGCTGCCACTATTCCCTAAAGGTTGACTGGCCACTGTCTCCTGTATCCCAAAAGTTTTCTTATGGAAAATGCACACTCAGTATCACCTGACTCATTTTTTTCCTTTCTGTACCCAACTCCTATAATCACTGTGGGTGATAGGCCAGCAGGTAAAATAGAGTGAGCAGGAGCAAACGAAAAAGTGAGGGCCAATGGGTAACACAGAGCAGAACCTGTCAAGAGAAAACCACAGAGCCCCATCCCACCCTGGTCCCTCCCACCCTGGCCCCTCCCACCTGGCCCTCCCACCCAGGCCCCTCCCATGCTGGCCCCTCCCACCCGAGCCCCTCCCGTCCAGCTTGCCTGTAATGGCTGGTTGGAATGAGCATCTGCCTGGGAAAAGCAGTTGCCCATTTAAATCGTGCCGTTATGGTTTGCATGGTCCATTCTTGGTTGCTAGGTAAATATTTTGGCATTTGAAGCAGGCCGTGTCTCATGTCTACTCATATCCTCTCCCTCTCCCCGCCCCAGACTTCAGGTCCCTGAGAACAAGGACTGAGTTCTTTGTATCTGTTTCTACTCAGGACTCTGTAGCCCTTGCTGTAGAAAATTTTAGTCTCAATCTGGGGTTTCTACCCCACCTTTGACCATTCAGTCCCAGGATGAAAGGCACACACACCCTTTGTATTTACAATAAGCCTTAAACAGCACAGGAGCTGAGCAGATATCTACCCCATATGCTATGATAATCTACTTCCCGTCCATAGAGTCATTACTTACTGTGCTTTGTCTGGGTTGCTCTAAACTCCAATGGGCTCAGGGCCACGTTTTCCTGAACTCACCCATGGCAGCTTCTCCTCCTCCTTCACCTTCCCTCTGGTCTCTCTTCCTCCAACCAGGTCCCTCTAGAACCACCCACCTCTAATCCCTCCAGTAATGGGCTGTAGCCAATTTTATCTAACCAACAGTTGTCAATCAGGGAACAAGGTTTGTGTGAGAAACTTATAAACAGGACATCGTTGATAGGCCTAGACCTTGGGGTACAGAATTTAGCATCACAACACACAGCAGTAGACCAAGCCTGATAACTCTTCCCGTAGTGCTTAGAAATGGAGCCATTTTTATTTGGTACAAGACATAGAGTCATATTCATCTTTTTGTGTGGGAAGTGTTCCAGGATCTCAAGCAAGCTACTGTATGACCACCCCAACCTCCATATCCATCTGGAAGGGGGGGATCAAAACCAACCCTGTTTTGTAGCCGACAGAGTTGAACCTGAAAAAGACTGAATAATCAACTGCAGTGTGGTCTGGACAGTGGGGTGGGGCTGTGCGAGGGTCCTGTGGGTGCAGAGTGTACCAGGAAATCGTCAGTTTTTCTAGAGAGGGCAGTGGATTTTCCAGGATCCTGGCCACTCACACCAGTGTAGATCCAGGTCTAGTGCAGCTTGAAGCTTCTGGTGTACGTGTGCGGACATTCTTTGCAGAAGCTCCACATAACTATTTATACGCTGATGTGTAAAATGATTTGTTGTTTGGGGCCGCGAAAATAGTCACGGAATTATAAGCTTTCAGAAGCATGTACGTGTTACAAACATAATACATTTTAGAAATTAACTGTCCAGCACACCTCTGCAATAAATTTCGCCCCGCGTGTTTTTGCGGTATGCTCTTTGATCATCTCTTTATGTGACATCAATTTCGCAATATTCTCTACAGAGAGATTAGAAGGATAATTCAGCCTTCCTCTAGTGGCTGAGCAAATTTGTTTTTACATTTGATAATTGGATGCACAAAGCATCTGACTTCCAACGCAGATGTGCTCTGCTTGTTTGCCGTGTTATGCCCCTCGAGCACAGGGATTTGAATTATTTCTATGTCATGTGACTCCCACGAACATAAAGGATGCAGCCTTTGTATTTGCAGCAGCATTTTCTGCATTATTGGGATGCTTGCTGGCAGGGAGTGTCATGTCATGCTGCCCCAAGATCTTCACTGTGTTTTTGTTTGCTCTATTGTCGGAAGATTCCAGACAAGTAGATGCACAGTCTAGATTTTAGTTTGGCATGCTTCCAAACTCATTTCTTCTCCACACGATGGATGTACTTCCTTTAGGGTCTGGAGAGATGGTTCAGTGATTAGGAGCACCTACTGCCCCTAATAGAGGTACTGGGTTCCATTCTCAGCACCCGCATGGCCACTCTACAATTCTTGTTTCAGGGATCTGATGTCTTCTAGTTTCTGTAGACACTGGTACACAAACTCACATAACAACACACACATACACATAAACCTAAGTGTGGAGGGGAGGGGAGCAAAAAGGAGAGAGCTGTTGGAAGGGAGGTGGCAGCCATTATAAATCTTGCCTAATCGTTGGATAATTCCTGGACTCACATGAGTGGAATGTGCTCCATGCTTCTTCTTTTTTTTTCTTTTCTTTTTTTCAGAGCTGGGGATCAAACCCAGGGCCTTGCGCTTGCTAGGCAAGCGCTCTACCACTGAGCTAAATCCCCAACCCCATGCTCCATGCTTCTTAACCAAACGCTACTCTGGAAAGACTGAAAGATCTGAGATGTTTCAGCTGCTAGTCACTGCAAGAGAAGCATCTTGGACTTCAAGTCTACCCAGAGTAATTGTTAGAACACACAATAAATGTTATTCAATGCAGGGGAAAGAACCTAGGGACTCCACCATGTCTTGTTTACAATTTCAGAAAACTATTTCACAAAATACAGAAAACAATCAGATATAGGAAGACACAGGAATGTGAGTCACGTCTACACGGCAGTCGGGCCAGCTCTGCCCTGAGGTGATACAGGTGTTGGGATTAGGGGATAAGCATGTCGAAGCAGCCATTGCAAATATGTACAAAGACGAAGGAAAGGGAGATGGTAACAACCAAGATTGAGATTTGAACAGAGAAAACTTTAAAATGCAGAATTTAACACTGAAAATACAGCATCTGAAGTGAAACGACCATGGGCTGGAACTAGCGGCAGAATGGAACTGGGAGACTTACTGAACCTAGAGTTAGATCAACAGAACAATTCAACCTGACAAACACAATACAGAATCAACAGCGTCCCCATGGACGTGTTAGCTACACATGTGATGGTATCTTAGCCACGGTTTCCATCACTGTAATAAAATGCCATGACCAAAAGCAACTCAGGAAAACAGGGTTGATTGGACTTACACTTCCTGATCATAGCTGATCACCAAAGGAAGTCAGGACAGGAACTTAAGGCAGGAACTAGAGACAGGAACTGAAGCACAGGCTATGGAAGAGCAGTGCTTGCTGGCTTGCACACCCAGTTTCCTGTACACCCCAGGGCTACCCACCTAGGGTGACACTGCTATCAGTGGACTGGACCCTCCCACATCATTAATCAAGGAAATGACCCGTAGATTTGCCTATAGGCCAGTCTAATGGAGGCATTTTTCTAAGTTGAAGTTAGAACTCTAGCTTGTCATGTGGACAAATGAAAACCAACCAGGAGGAACAGGTATTCTCAAAGGAGAGGGAAAGAGGGGAAGATGCTACAGAAAAAACAAATACCAAACAGTTCTTGAGACTGTTGGGTTAAAGATCCAGAGATACAGTGCTCTAGAGCAGACTGTGCGGAAACAGCTGCTGCAGGATACAATGTAGTCAAAATGCTACAAAGAAAAACTTTGAAAGCTAATAGAGGTGGGGCGCAATTACTTGTAATGAGAGTGATGATACTTTAAAAGCCAACTCATTAAGGCATAAAGCAGCCAGCTAAAAATGGCAGGGTGCATTTAAAATAGTAAAAGAGCATTAAGAACATGTTAACGGTTAAATCTGAGTTAAACAAAGCATCCATTAATCAGGAAGGGGAAATAAGTCTTTTCAGGCAAGTCAGTGCAGTTTCTTTCCAGAAACTGCAGTATATGGGAGAGGAAGTGTTTCAATTCTGTAACTTTATCTGGAGGATATGAAGACCTAGGGAGATGCTCAGTGGTTCAGAGGACTTGCTGCTCTTGCAGAGGGCCTGAGTTCCTGGGACCCATGTTTGAGTAGTCACAAGTCCCTATAATCCAGCTCTAGAGGATCTGATGCCCTCCCTTTCTGGCTTCCCCAGGCACTGCATACATCTGCGTGCACACACGCGCACACACACACACACATGATTTAAAATAAAATAAACTTTAAAAAGGCGTGTACATTTACATATAAAATATGCACATATTTATAAATTGATATGTAAGTTACACATACATTTCTATATAAGATATGCATAAATTTTCTTTCAATTCAATTTAATTAAAAATGACTTTGGGGGCCAGGAGGAAATTAGAAGAAGGAAAAGTGGGTTAGATATGATCTGAATACATTGTATAAATGTATGAAATTGCTAGAGAATGCATAAAATTTAAAAGGAATGTGCAAAAATGGTAAAAGCACCATTGGGTTTAATATATACAACGTGACACAATGCTTGCGTGCTTATTCTCACAGGTGAGCAGGGAGTGTGGTCGGAGGAGTAGGGTGGAGGGAGTCAGTAGGTTCATTGTGCTTCTCCCATTCAATGGTAGCATATAAACAGAGTGGGCTGTTGTAAATGACAGCTGCATACAGGTGTCTGAGTCACTCACCAGATGTGATAACGCCAAGATGTACTTAGCTCAGACAGAAAACAGAAAGATGTAGAAGGCACACTAAAATCTCAGTTGACTCAGAAAATGGGAGATGAACAGATTTAGAGGAGTGGAGACACAGTGGTAGGTGTAACAATGGCACACACCCGTGATGGTGGGCTGAGGCAGGGGAATTGCTTCAACTACAGAGTTTGCAGTCAACCTGATGACATAGAGAAACCCTCATCTTAGAAAATAAACATGAACAGGTTAGATTTAAATTCGATTCCATCTGTGATTATATTGGATGTGAGCAAATTAAATGTTAACGCAGAGCCTGCTGGGCATAGAAATAGATGATGACCTTAAATGTTGTCCACAGAAGGCCGACTTGAAATGCACAGGGGGGAGTAGGCTCCAGGGTGGTCGAGAAAGGGATTCCATGCCAGACAGTAGAATAAGGAAGCTGGGGTGTGAGGATATTAATGCTTAGACAGCAGACCCCAAGTCGAGGAGTGTTGACAGGCCTGGGGACATTGCACAAAGGTCAAGAGGTCACCGTAAGACCACAGTGGGTATGCGGCTAAGAACAGAAACGCAGCACTGTTGGATAAAGAAAAGGTCAACTAAAGGAAGACATGTTCCTGGTTGTGCCTGGAGATTTCAGTGTCGTAGTCTTAGCGAGCGAGGGTCCTGGTAGAGGAATCAAGCTCATGTGATAAAGGTTTGTAAACGTCAAGTCTCGTCTTGGATCGTGGTTGTATTTAATTAGAAGTCATTATCAATACAATAGAAACAACCCCCAACACCTGGAAATTAAATCACAGTGTGCTCACAGTCCTTGTGGGAGCTCTGGAACAGCCTCGTTCTGGTGCCCAGAACGTGAGTGTGTTCAGGGTGGTGAGCGGCTCAAGGATTCCTCCAGAGCCTTCCCTGCAAACCCCCAAGTGTCACTCAAGGTGCCTAAGGTGCCTGAGAAGCAGTGGATCCTGTAGTAAATGCTCAGTAAATGGTCTCTGTTTGGGAGGAGAGGGAGAGTCTGTGGAGGGTCAGCAAGCTGATACTCTGCCCCGAGTGTCCCACCGTAGGGCAGAGTGAGGCAGAGCCAGGTCTCTCTGAGACCAGACACAGGCCTCTCCGGGGTGCCTGACTCACACAGCTCTAAACACATTTGCATAACGGCATTTCCCTTCCTCAAGGGAATGTCGTAGCTATACATACCATACTCTTGTTTGTTTTTTTGATGAAAATGTGTCCATTCTCTCTTCTGAGCACCATTTTCTATTTCATAATATATATAATTTCTATCTCTATTAAAATTATGTATTCATGAAGTTCTTTGCTTGCACCCCCGTTGAAGATACCCACGGACCCACCAGAGTAGGCAGGTCGGGATGACACCGAACCTGACTCTGCCTGGACTGGTGCTAGACTTCCCAGAACCATGTCTCCTGCCTTCTTCCTTCTCTGGGCCCTGTTTCTGCATGCGCTGCCCAAGGCCCGAAGGGCAGCTCCCCTTCTTTATCAACACAAATCTTAAAGAGAGAATGGCTCTCAGCTCTAAAATATTCTGTTTGTTTCTTTTAAATTTGTTCCCTCCAGTTTTCCTATTAGACATCATAAATGGCCGGTTTCTTCTAACTCATAATTTCATAAAAACTTTCTCATTATCTCGGCGTCTCTGGAAAGCACTTTTTAAATGGGTGCGCGATGTAGCATGGAATGGGCGAACCATTCTACTCAGTCCTTACAACAAAGGACAGAGGTTTTCAGGGATCAACCCCCCATTACACGGGACAGAGTAGACACACATGTCCTCCTCCTCCTCCTCCTCCATAGCTTCCTAGTTCTTTCCCTCTTCCTACACGGTCTCTCACTTTCCTGCCTCTGCAAACCACCTAGATTCCATTCATGAGAGAAAACGGGACATTCACCCGCATGGATTGAATGAGAAATGTTGCTCAGAGGCCCAGGTGTTTAAACACGAGGTCCCCGGTTGGTGGTGCTGTTTGGGGACATTCTGAAACCTTCGGGAGTTGCAGCCTTCTGGAGAAAGTATGTCAGTGGGGGTGGGGCTTGAAGAGTTTATAGCCTCACCCCCACTTCCTGTCCCCTCTCTCTGCTTTGTTCTCGAAGTTAAAGATGTGACCTCTGCATTTTCTGCTCTGCCTGCCTGCCACAATGCCTCTCTGGCCATTTCATACTCTCTCTCTGGAACCACAAACCAAAATAAGTCTCAGCGGTTAAGAGCACCGACTGCTCTTCCAGAGGGCCTGAGTTCAATTCCCAGCAACCACATGGTGGCTCGCAACCATCTGTAATGGGATCCGATGCCCTCTTCTGGTGTCTGAAGACAGCGACAGTGTGTTTATATAGAATAAATAAATAAATCTTTCAAAACAAAAGAAACAAACAAAAAATTTTACTTAAGTTTCTTCCGGTCATGTGCCTGTTCACAGCAACAGAAAGTGCCTTTCTGAGTCTGGTGTGTGATTAGTGGCGTTTCCCACCAGACTTGCCTGAAGACAACATGATTTTGCCCCTTATATGGCTGCCGTGTGGCATTTCCACATTGTCTCAGCCACTGCCCTGTTGATGAGCGCCTTGGCAGCTGTTATGACTTGGCTGTTGGGTGGGGTCCCGCCATTAAGCATTCGTAGGGAGGTATCCATGCCTGTACTGGTTCTGTTCCAGGTATCTACTGGAGTAGTGTATAGCTGGGCCACGCGATGGTCCTTGAGTTCCCCTAATACTGATGTCCACAGTGGTTGGAATTACACGCATCATCTCCCAACAGTGTGCGAAGATCCCCCATAGAGGCAGCAGTTGCCTTCTGTCCTTGGGCAGTTCTCTAGGTCCCAGCTGTGCTAGGCTCCTCTGCTGGAGAGCTTGGGCCTCCTTGCTGCGGGAAGCCTGCTGTGGAGGTCTCTGCCCCTCGGGGCATGTGCTGCTCAGACGCAGCCTCGCCACAGGTGTGAGCCTGCTTCTGGGGCCTGCCTGCCTGATGTTTGCACGCACTTCAGCTCTTCTTCTTCGGATGATGAATTGTACTGCATGGGGTGTTGTGACACCTCCAATGGCCCTTTCAGGGGATGGCTCTAAACTGATTTATCTGGGCTTGTCAGGAGAAGTGCATGTTGTTTACTTCTGAGGCCTGTTCTCACATCAGGTCAGAGGGCAAGCCCCCCACCTCCCAAGTCACCAGGAAACCTTGTCAGCCAATAGCACCCTCAGGCAGGGCCAGCACAGCTTTCCGGTTGGTTCCTTCTTTCTGCACATGCTCTGTGGGGCTCATCCTAGCCTCTGTCCCACTGGATTCCTTTTGCTTTAGTGCATGCATGTGGGTATGCATGTGCATGCATGTGTGTATGTGTACGTGTATGTGCATGTGCAAGAGAGAGACAGAGAGAGAGACAGAGAGAGAGAGAGAGACAGAGACAGAGAGACAGAGAGAGAGAGAGAGAGAGAGAGAGAGAGAGAGAGAGAGACAGAGACAGAGAGAGAGACAGAGACAGAGAGAGAGAGAGAGAGAGAGAGACAGAGAGACAGAGACAGAGAGAGAGAGAGACAGAGAGAGAGAGAGAGAGACAGAGACAGAGAGAGAGAGAGAGAGAGAGACAGAGAGAGAAAGAGACAGAGAGAGACAGAGACAGAGAGACAGAAAGACAGAGACAGAGAGACAGAGAGACAGAGAGAGACAGAGACAGAGAAAGAGACAGAGACAGAGAGAAAGACAGAGACAGAGAGACAGAGAGAGAGACAGAGAGAGACAGAGACTACTCAGCTCTGCTAATGGATATTGGGTCATTTACCTCAGAAAAGGTATAGGTTTGGAAGTTGGGCTTCATCCCTATATGGCCTGAGGTACTTGGGGAATCATGTTGTCTCTCTCTCTCTCTCTCTCTGCCTCTCAGTTTTGACCACTATTCCCATGCAACCAGTGGCTTGTGAAGTGTAGAAATGTACTTTCACAGCTCTGGTGGCCAAAAGGTCCGAATACAGGTCCTGGTAGATTCTGAGTCTACCAGGGAGCCAGCTTCCTCACCGATGGAGCATCTTACTGTATCCATGTGTGGCCAAGGGCTCAGTGGGCTCACGTGAGTTCCCTGGGCCTAGCTACTTCCAGCGACCCTGTATGACCACGCACCCTTAAGGTGGGGAGCAGGCTTTGGCTCGTGAATTGAGGCTGGGGTAGGGTCCACACACAAGCAGGGCACACGGCTTCTTTTCTCATAAAGATGTATTTCTGTAATTTATGTGTGTATGCGTACACCAGGTTGTCCGTACATACACCACATCTGTGCAGGTGCCTGTAGAGGCGAGGAAAGGGTGATAGGTCCCCTGGGGCTGTAGTTACAGGCAGCTGTGAGCTACCTAACATGGGTGCTGGGAACCAAACCTGGGTTCTCTGCAAGAGCAGTGAGTGCCAGTCACCATTGAGCCGTCTCTCCAGGCCCCCGCACAGCAGCTTCTGAATGGTAAGAAGGATGGGTCGTCCTTATCGAGTCGTTCTGGAGTCAGCGAAGTGACACAGGAGGGAAAGCGGAGCTTTGCAGAGTGGCGGCAAGATAGACCTTAGGCCTCGTGTATGCCTCAGCAACTCCACTGGCTGCTGATGGCCAGGAGTCAGAGAATAAGTACGTGCTTATCTGCTTATTTATTTAAAGTGAGAAGCACCGCTTTCCCATGCTTGGCCACTTTAGAGCTTGCTTCCTCAGGTCTGTTTCCCCCCATAAAGTTCACCTGAGAGACTTTTTGAGGCACCAAGATGTCGTGTCTGTACAAACTGCTGACAGAGCTCACTAGCCTTGTCGTACAGTTTAGTCTGTGGACTTCCATTTTGGTTTTCTTTTCTAGATGGTTCTGACCATATCTAGCCATAGGGTTCCACACAGAAGCCAAATGCATACAGACATTTAAATACAGCCTGTTGAAATCACATAAACATTAGACACCGGATCCCTAAAGTCAACTGCATGGACTCTACATGTGGCTGTGTGTGCTAGTCACTTTCTTTCTGTGATCACACTTTTCTGGCTGTGATCACAGCCTGGGGGAGCACCTTGAGGGAGGAGGGTTTGTTTCTCTCGCAGTTGAAAGAAGTCCAGTCTACATTTGCAGGCCCAGATTGAGGCAGAGCATCATGGCAGCTGGTGTACGTGGCAGAAGAGGCTGACATTGTGGTATCCGGGTAGCAGAGAGAAGGGGGTTCAGGGAGGACCAGAGTGAAATATAGCCCAAGGATAACGCTCTCAGTTATATACTTCACCTCACTGCCCTCCAAGGCACACCTCTGACCACCTCATATGCTACCATGTTACCAGTGCATCAAGAGATGAATCCATTCTTCACTCCAAACCCTCCAGAGCCAGTTGTCCCTAGCGATGAGCATCACGTCCTCATAGATGCTCCCCAGAGGCATGCTGGAATATATAACCCCCCCTAGCAGTCACGCCAGCAGTGAAGAGTTGTGCATTGTTCTGTTGGGCAGAGAAGGAGGTAGGCCGTTTCTGCCACCAAGCGACGTTCCTTTGGGACATTATGTTCTAGAACTATGACACCCTTGATTTATTCTGAGCTCTGGCCCATGCCGGAAGGGAATGAAAAACCCCCCGTTAATGGTGGCGTTTCCTAGGATCGTCTCATCAATAATGGAATGTCCTTTCAGAGCCCGATTCCGGATCTCCATCACGAGGCTCAGGCCCTGGTCTGTCTTAACCCTTTCCTGCGGCGCCGTGGTGCAGTACTGTTAGAGATTCGGGGCTTTAAGGGACGTGGGCAGAGTTAATTAGGGCGAGTGGCTTTTCCTCACATGTCCTGCCGACGTGAGATACAGACTTGCAGACCGCCATTACGAGCTGCACACCGCTTTGTCAGGTCGCTTCCTGGCAGCCCGTCTGAGATTAAACTAATTTGCTGGGCTCCGCTAACTCCCACTGCAGACAGCGTTTCGTGTGCTCTACTAAAACCCGCTAACGTGTTGTATATACCTTCAAAACAGCCTTTAAATAAATGGTACCCTGCATCGGTTTATTAGGTTTAAGTGAATAAACCCAATTCCCATCGGCCTACAGTAGAAACCGAGAGTCAACAGAGCAGCCACAAGATTGGATCAAATGACAGTGGCCACAGTTTTCTTGAGAGAGTGTGCCAGATGGGCTCCGGCCGCAGGGGGTTACTAGACCAAGAAGATAAACAAGATTAAAATGAAATTATTTCTCATTCCAAATCAGGATTTTCCGCTGTGTTTGCAGCAGGGGCTCTTGGGGGAAATGCAGCCTGAACAGCGTTGAGCGTGGCAGAGCCTGTGCGTGTGTCCAGTGATAAATCAAAGGATTTATGTATTTAATTTCCTCTTATTGCTGATTCTTTTCCTGTCTCAGAGATAGGAATTTAAAAGTTAGGTTGTGTACCTACAGGTAGTAAAATGCCATTTTTGTTCTTTCTCGATGCTGGCTGAACCCTCCGTGGAATTAAAATCACAGGAAAATCTTGTTAAAGACGCGACAATTCATTATGCAGTGGAAACTCACGTGGTGAAGGCAGGCCCGGCTGTAGTTTGCTCTGCTGTGGGAAGGGATTCCTTCCAACATCTGTGTGATGAGGGCCTTGTCAGGTCACATTTCCATCCACAGCACCTCCCTGGAATTACGGGTCACCTCTCCACCTCCTGGTTTTTGTTGCACGGAGAGAGCAGCTACCCTCCAAGCCAAATGGCCACCGCCGGGTTATTGACATCCAATCACAGAAAGCAGGCCACCCGAGTATGCAGCCACTGCATGCCACAGCTTAATGAAATTCTGCCCTAATTGCATGTGGCCCCTAGGAGAGACTAGAGAAGGCCTGGGAAGCCTGGTGAGTAGGGCTTCATCAGTACAGTGGTGGGGAAGCTCTCGTTCCCCCTGCTGGTGAAGACTTGTCAGTGCAGCCTCTTTTAGTTAGGCTCACCTACCCACCCCTCTGTGAGTAACCTCTGGAAGCAAGCCCCATAAACTAATTGGCTCCCCAGAGGAACTCGTGTGAAATCATGCCTTGGTTTATTTTGGGGATCTTAGGTGGAGGCGTAGCTGTTGTTTGTGTCTCCCCCCAGGGAGGGATTTCAGCAACACTGCCCCAGTGAGTAGGGAACAGCGCAGGCTTCTAACAGAACCACTATGCTTTCCCACCTAGAAGCCCAGTGAGGTTTTTGGGGACTTGCCTGATGTGGTTTCCATTTAGAACCTTTCTCGCAGTGGTCGGGACTGTTTTCGCCCTGCCTATCAGCAAACACTTGTAGGTAAATATTCCTCCAACTCCAGCAACCGTGGAGTCTCCAGCAGCTACACTTAGCCCCTTCTTATGGTCCTGTGGAGAGAAAACTGTTCCCGTTTGTGCTATCTGCAGACCCAGGGGGCCTTGTACTTTCTGTAAGGGCTCCATATTCATCCCTGGATGAATCCTGGTACTAAAGAAGGTGAACTCCCATTGACAAACCCCGGGCGGCCTGTGTTGACAGATTGGGGTCCATCAACCGTGACTGAACTCTAGGCAAAGGATCTCCTTAGAAGAGGGAGGTAGCTCGTGGACAGACGGACTGACAGCCCTATGTCTGTGCCACAGCAGGAGGGCGTTCCCTCAGCTCCATGCAGAGATCTTCAGAACCTCAGAGCTCAACTTCCCTGTGCTTGGAAATGCTTCATTTGTTGGCATGCTGGCTTTCCTGTGACAGTTTCCCAGTAGCTGTCATGGAGGGAGGCATAACACTATCAGGGTCAGACCTCAGAAATGCCACTCAGCATTCAGGGGAAGTGCTCAGGACTCTTGTCCTGCCCAGGCCCCCTGCAGTTCTCTGACTGTACTAGCTTTTTTCTACAGCTAGGAATAAGAACAGTGTGCTACAACCCAGGACTGTCAGGAAAACCAGTGCCTGCATGGAGAGTAGCCCCTCTGGGCACACAGTAGGACTCACAAATAGCCTCTGCCCTGGCTTCCATTGCTGGCCAAGTTCCTGTGCTGGGGCAGAGAGTTTGGAGGGGGGAATGGGGCTTGTAGCTATTAGCTTGTCTTCCGGAGCAAGAGCATGGATACTGAACCCAGACTGCTGCTTTCTGGCTGTGTGATCTCAAGCAAGCCTCAGTGTTCAATCCTCTGCTGGAGAGAGAAGGGAGCAGGGGTTTAAATGGATCCCATTGCTCTAGCCAATCCTAGCACTGAGGAACCCATCATGCTTCAGTCAGTTTGTGACAGTGTTGATTTTTCCATTTGCCTCTCAGACCTCACAAACTTCCCATGTTAACATCAGCCATTGACTGACTCTGTCCCTGCCTGGCTCTGGTGTACCAGTCCAGAGGTTCACCTGGCACTGGGAAAAGTGTGTCCATTTTGCCGTATGAAGATTTCCTTGGCTCAGAATAATCCTTTATTTCCTAGTAAGTCATGACTGCGCTCGACCACATGGGTCAAAGGAAACACGATTTCTCATATTCACTCATTTCTATATATCTATGTATGTATGTATGTATCAATATATGTATCTATCTATCTATGTATCTATGTATCAATGTATCTATGTGTGTATCAATGTATGTATATATGTATGTATGTATCTATATGTGTCTATGTGTCTGTCTATCTTTCCTTCTTTAGATGCCCTATTCTATCCCTCTACTTCATTCTAGAGGTTCCTTCTGTCTTAGCATCCTCAGACCTTTGAAGGGAACAGCTTGGTGAGTGATGTTATCTACTCTGGTGTGGGACCACTGTTCATTTCTTCATTTGTTGTCTGCCTCTTTCACTCTGTGGAAATCTGGACTGTTTCAGGGAGGGCTATGTGAGCATTTCTCTAACTGGCCTTCTTTCCTTTGTATTCCCTTCTCATTTCCGAGTCTTGTTACCATATTGGCTTGCGGTTGTGCTCATGGGTCTGAGCGTCTTTAGATGGACACAGATGCTAGTGGTGAACATGGCTCCAGTAGCCCGGCTTTCCCTGACTGTTCAGGTGAGGGCTCAAATCTTAGCTATTCTGGTATAATGCATGTATATTATAAGTATACTTATAGGATCCAGGTATAACGTAGCTCGTGAGTATCTACTTTGTGGAACATAACTAACTATTCCTACCTCCTTTCCTGTTCTTCTAAAACATCCTTCTTTTACATTTAATTATGTGTATGTGCATCTGAGGTCGGTTGCCTGCAGAAGAGCGAGTTGGATTCCCCTGGAGCTAGAGTTCGAGACAATTACGAGTCACCTAACGTGGTGCTAGGAACTGAACTCAGCTCTCTGGAAGAGCAGCAGGTGGCCCTCACTGCCGAGCCATGTCTCTACCTCCCTCCTGCATGATTTGGAATGGAATCCTCTGTCTTCAGCTCACAGATTTGTGTAAGCCCGACACAGGTTTAAATGATGGAAGTCTTCCCACAGTGCTCTTCCACAGAGGATGCATTTTCCCGTTACATGTTTTAAAGAAGCCTCTGGGAGAGTGCGCTTTGTTGAACATGGTGAATTGCTCTCTGGCTTCACCTGGCACATTTCCTGTGGGGTAACTTGCGGTCTTTTGCCCCATGTTTCTAGTTCTCTGTGAAAGAGCCTTTCTATATCTTGGCCCCTGACTTGTTCAGAGTTCTCTCTCTCTCTCTTTTTAAAAGATACTCAGTTGGGCCCAGACCATACTTCAGACCACAGAGAGTGTGCCCCGTATTTCGAAGGCAAGGGACAGACAGTTCAGCCCAACTTTCCCTTCATCCTTTCTCCTCTGAAATGGTAATGTAGTGAGTGGGCCTTGTTAAGAAGGGGAGTCCCAGGCTGCCATGAACGCAGATGGGAGCCAGACTTGAAAGCGTTCCATGTTAGCATTTGGCGTGGGTTGAATTGGGTAGACGTTGTAAACTCTAGTGAGTTGAGTTGGAAAGAGATGCTTCATGACCCTGGGGTCACACACTCATTAAAAGACAGGGTCTAGATCCATGCGGAGTTCTGTTGGAGGCTCCAGGTTAGAACTCTTCTCCTTGGGAGAAGGTGAGTCTCTGTGCCTTCCAGTGTGGCTCCAGCCAGTCAAACCACACTGTGAGCTTTGTGCTATGAAGAGCTCAGTACTCTTGAGAAACTGGGAAGATCCTTAGTCTCTAATTCCCCATCACAGAAGTAAGTTAGTGACGTTGTCTAGGTCCTTGGTGCCTTATAAGATTGTCTGTTGTCCAGGAAAACACTCTGTCTTCTCTTCCTGGGGTAGAGGAGGACCGAGGAGTTTGGTAGAGCTTAACTGTTAAAACAAGTGGGTTAGAACTGTTCAGGTAAGGTCGTCAGTTCCTGTTGAAAGGCATCTTAGTGGCCAGGCATGACAGCGAGTTACTGAGATCTCGGTAACCTTGGAGAAGCCTGAGGTTAGTGGCTTCTAGACCCTTTCTCAGGATAGATGCAGTGAGGAGAAACTGGACTCGACTGCTTTGTGTTGTAGGTCATTTTTATCAAGCTCCTGGGAGAGCCGGAATCAATTCTTTCCAAGGTTTTCTGAGTCCCTTGGCTACCTGGCTTGTGGCTTCAAGAGAGTGAGTAACAGGTATGCCATTGCTTGTCCCTTCAAGGTGTCAGCGGCACTCTTCTGGGCGACTTTGACCCAAAACTAGAGTTACCTGAGAAGAGTGAACCTTGATTGAGGAGTTGGCCTGTTGGTATCAGTGTGGGACATTTTTATTTTGATAAGTGGTTAATGGGGCAGAGCTCAGCCCCCTGTGGGTGGTGTCACCCCAGGTAGATGGTTCTGGGTTGTATAAAAAGGCTGAACAAGTCAGGAAGCAGCATTTACTCCATGTGGTGTTTCAGTCCCTGCCTGAAGGTTCCTGTTTCTGCCTTGACTTCCCTCAGTGGTGGACTGTTGGCTAGAAGTGTAACCCGAATAAACTCTTCCCTCTCCAACTCGGTTCAGGTCATTGCTTTATCACAACAGAGAAGCAAACTACTAAGGCACCTTATGACGAGCAGCTTTTATGACCTGGTTACTGTGCAGGACACCACTGTTGAGCATTGTGCCATGAGTCACATTTACCCGAATTCATTTGGTGGAGTTGTGACCGTGGAGGTGGGGAGTCAAGAGGAGCTGGGGGGGCTTGAACTCTCTTCTGCTGGGTGAGAGACGCCATCAGTACTTGCAGCGGAGTCCCTCTTGGATTGTTACAGTTCAGTCCTTGTTTGTCATTTTTTGGTTTGCACTCTTCGAAAGCATCCCCTCTCCCTATATCCGGAGTGTTCTGTCTTTCCGTGATCCACTCGGAGTATTGATTACTTTGTCAATGAATTATCCCTTCACTCTTACCTTGAAAACAGTATTTTCTCAATTCTACGCCTCTGGCTTCCACCCACCTATTGCTTTTCTCCCCATGTCGGTACCGCCTCAAGCATAAACAGCTAGTTTTTTGGGGGTAATTTTCCATACTGCTGTTAGAGCATTTTGCAGTAGTGAAGGGCTCTGGGGATGATTGCCCCGCCTGAACCAGCCAGCCGTAGACACAAACACAATGGCAGCGTGAAGATGGGCTGTCTGAGAGTTCAGAGTGTAGTAATTGCAGTGTGCAATTTGCTCTCTCCTCACCAGTGTCTATCTGGGGACAATCACAGGAACATCCAGCGGCTTCTGAGGGGGAAAAAAAATTTCTCATCTCATCTTTGGAGTTGGGGATGAGAACAAGAAAATAAATGTGGATTTTTGTTTGTTTGTTTGTTTATGAGCTAAGTCCTGACAGTTTAACTCAGTCTTTACTGATGCTGAGGTCTGTGGAGGTCATGTTCTCTGGAGGGGAAAATGGGAGAGGGACAGCCTTCGCGAAGGTTAAGGCCTCTTCTTGGCACTGTCACGGGACTCTGGCCCACGATGACAGTTGCCTCTGTTTCACTCTAATAGGTTAAGAATGGAATGTCTGATCCACAGAGAGATCTAGGGATATACAGTCAGTTAAGAGACAGGACCCTGACTGGCAGCCTTGGGGGCAGAAACTATTCATGTTTGGGAGAGCTCAGAGTGTAGAGAAGCCCACAGGAAACCTAAAACTCTGCCCCACTGAGGGTCCTTCCTGGTTCAAGGACAGCACCCATAGAATAGATACCAGTGGGGCATTTCTTGCATCTTGGCTGCCTATAATGACTGCGTACTCACGGACACCAGGCGTCACTTAAGTGTCAGCTGCTCTGAGTGGAACGTGTGGAACTCTTGCTTTACGATGTCCTTCCCTTCTCACCTTGGCTTAATGATGTCAGTTTGTACACACCCCGTGTGAGGCAGCCAGCAGTCTGTATGCCCAAGGCAAAATTCCTCTCCGTGTAGACCGAAGCTGGATGCTAGTCTCTGGTTTCCCCCATCCTGCCTCCTGAGTACTCTGTCATCATACACATCTTGACTCTGTCCTGGCCCTCATCACTGAACCAGGCTTCTGGTGAGGCTGCTCCCTCTCCTGCCTCCCTGGAAGGTCTACTGCTACAGCTACAATGGAGCCTTAGTGAGAAACAAAAGGAGGTGTGTTAGACTTTTCCATTGCTGTGAAGAGACACCATGGCCATAGCATCTCTTATAAGGGACAACTTTGAATTGGAATTGGCTTACAAGGTTCAGAGGTTCAGTCCATTATCATCATGGTGGGAAGTATGGTGCCATCTAGGCAGGCACGGGGCTGGAGGAGCTGAGAGTTCTG
Organism: Rattus rattus; assembly: GCF_011064425.1. Taxonomy (NCBI): domain Eukaryota; kingdom Metazoa; phylum Chordata; class Mammalia; order Rodentia; family Muridae; genus Rattus; species Rattus rattus. Next base: position 80,395,742 of record NC_046167.1, read on the forward strand.
CATCTTGAACTGAGAGCAAACAGGAGAAGACTGACTTCCAGGCAGCTAGGATGAGGGTCTCCAAGCCCACCCCACATCGATACACTTTTTCCAACAAGGCCACACCTCCTAATAGTGACACTCCCTGGGCCAAGGATATTCAAACCACCACATTCCACTCCCTGGCCCCCATAGGCTTGTTCAAACATGGGAACGGGGGTGGGAGGATACCTAGCCACAGCATAATGTAAAATACACTTAGTTCAACTTCAAAAGTCCCTATTGTCTATGACAGTCTCAATGATGTTAAAAGTCCTCAGTTCAGTCTCTTCTGAGATTCATGTAATCTCCTAACTGTAATCCCTCATAGAATCAAAATGAAGATTACATACTTCCAATGTATCATTGTTGCAGGGTATATATTAGTGTTCCAAAATGTCACAGTGAGGAAATACTAGACCAAAGCCAGACAGAAGACCAGCTGGGCAAATTTCAAACTCTTCATCTCCATGTCTGACACCCATTTCCTTTCATCTTAGTCGACTGTAACACACTTCTCTCTCATGGGCTGGTTCCACTCCCTGTTAGCAGCTCTCCTCAGCAGGTATCCCATGGCTCTGGCATCTCCAATGTCTTGGGGTCTCCAAGGCAACATCAGCATTACAGCTTCTTGTTCCAGTGTCTGGGATCCACACATGATCTTCTGGGCTCCTCTGAAGGGTTTAGGTCACTTCCCCAGCTCTGCCCTCTGCAGTACTCTAGGCTCTAGTTGACTCCACTCCACTGTTGCTGCTGTTCTTGGTGAGCATTTCAGGATGCTGGGATCTCCAATATGCTTGAGTCTTCTACTACAACTAGGCCTCACCCATATCCTCTCATTGGCTCCCTTCATGGTGCCAAACCTCCACTTCTTTACATGACCCCTTCCTGGGCTGCCAACTGCATCTGAGGCTGCACCTTCACCAGTGGCTTTTCCTGGCTTCTCACAGTGCCAACCCTCAGCTGCTTTCTATGACCCCTTCATGCCTTCAAAGCCATGACTCTTACACATTACCAAGTCTGGTTACCACCATGAGGTACAGCCTTGGCCACCTCTGGAACACAGCTTCTTTGTGCTCTCAGAAAACACTTCTCAGAAGACTTAACCACACTGATGCTGGTCTTTTCTTAACCACTACTAATTTCTTAGCTCCAGATAACCAGTATCAATTGTCCCAGTAACCCCTACTACTCTTGACCTTAAAGCCAGAGCCACATGGCTGACGCTGCTGAGTTCTGCTTTCTGGGGCTAGAACATGGCTCCCTTGTTCTATTACATTATCACTAGCTTTCTCTTTTCCAACTCCCTCACTGCCTAAGCTTGGCTGTAGGCAGTGAAACTTGCTCTATAGATTCACTTTGAATAAGAGGTCTGCATGGTTGTTTCTCCTGAATGCTGGGATTAAAGGTGTAGTTCATCATACCTGGACCTAAGATTTTCTGTACTTGGAACTTGCTCTGTACCAGGCTGGCCTTGAACTCAGAGTTCTGCTTTCCTCTGTCTCCAGGGATTAAAAGTGTGTACCACCATGCCTGGACCTATGCTTTCTGTGGCCACTGTTCCTCAAGATCCAGATCAAAAGCCTATGTTTTCTAGCCTCAAGATCTGGATCACAGGTGTGCCCTCCACTTCTGGATTATAGATCATTCCATATTAAAAGTCCAAATGAAAACAATAGCCAAGCAATGGCATTTAACATAACTAGTCTTTGTTCAGTTGAAAACACAAACAGTAAACTTAGCTGGGTGGGATCTTTCCCCGAGCTCACCACTCCCTTAATCTGTTCGTTTTCTTGAACATAGGATTCAGCTCCATTCTACTTCTTGGTGCCCCTCCATTCTATATATTTTATACTTTTCCTTTTGAGCCTTGCTATACTTGATCAAAATGTTCTTCATGAGAGGAAACAAGAGGTCAAAGTCTATTCTGGGCTTTTCTGAGACTTCCTTTGTTAATGCAATTAACATAAATCTTTTTACCATAGCCTCAGGCAGACTCTTTGGACAAAGGCAAAAGGCAGCAACATTCTTTACCAAAACTTCATAAGAATGATCTCCAGAATTCAAATCACCCTCAGCACCCATGTTACCCATATTCTTTCTAGGATGGCCTATCAAGTCCAACTTAAAGCATTCCATGGCCTTCCAAATTCAAAATCCACATCCTTCCCAACAAAAACATGGTCAGGCCTATCACAGCAATACCCCCATCCCTGGTACCAACTTCTGTCTTAACTACAGTTCCATTGCTGAGAAGAGACACCACGACCAAGGCAACTCTTATAAGGGACAACATTTAATTGGGGCTGGCTTACAGGTTCAGTCCATTCTCATCATGGCAGGAAGCATGGCAATATCTAAGCAGACAGTGTTGGAGAAGGAGCCGAGAGTTCTACATCCTGATCTGAAAGGAGGCATGAGAAAACTATCTTCCAGATATCTAATGGGAGGTTCTCAAAGCCCACCCCTACAGTGATACACTTTTTCCAATATGGCCACACCTACTCCAATAAGGCCACACCTCCTAATAGTGCCATTCCTTGGATCAAGCATATTCACACCACCACAGGAGGGGGGATATCCAGGTGGGTGAAACCTTGTTCCTTATGCTTGGTGACTGTGTGACAGCTGGTGGTAATCTGGCCCTCACTATTTTCCTAATAGCCTCTTAGACAGTGAGCAATCTGTCTAGCCTCATTCTGGCCCTAAGGACCAAAGCATAAAGTCTATGACTGAGGCAATATACAGACTTTTAAAGCGACTCCTTAATTTCATAATCTAAATGTGCTTTTAGTCGGGCAAAGAGTTGCCAGGTTTAGAAAGCTCAAATCCAGCTGAGACCTATGGGTTAGATGGTTTTCATGTTATTAAGACACACTGTGGGGGTGGGGTAGAACTGTTAGAAGAAGAACACAAGATAGTTGGTATATAACTCCCGAACTTAAAATAATTGCTCCCTGGCCCTTACAGAAAAAAAAATTAACAGCCCCATCTTGCAAGGGCACAGCATGTTTTCTATGAAGATCAGCTAGGCATGGAGTACTGGTACCTGACATATAACTTTGTCCAGGGATCTTACTTGCCTGGACATCTGGGGCAAGGGAATCTGACACCAAGGTAAGCCACCAAGACCTGTGCGAGCCTAATACGGACCTCAGTCCTGAGTGGAAGGCCTGGGCCTCCTGCCATTTTCTACGTATCAGTATGAAACCTCCAGAGGCTGCTTCAGTTTGTCCCGTGCCCCCCACTCCTGCAGGTGTGAGTGGCTCTTGGTGTCCGTAATAAATAATCACGTTTAAATAGAGTACCGGTGGAACCTTTTTTCTGAAGGTCTTTAAACTGGCTATTTATTTTCTTGGAGAAATATAACCCAAAACGGCTTGGTAATGAATTGCCGCTGTTGTTACGGGACTGGAAGATTTATGTTTCCAGGTAGAGATGTTAGCGGGTTAAGGAGAAGAACGTCAGCTTCGATGAGCCCAGAAGGTCTGCCCAGCTGTGCCCTGGGCGTGCTCCTCTCTCACTTAATATATTCACCAGTTGTGCCATCCAGGCATAACCTTTCCATGAGAATGTAGTGACGGCCAGAAGGCAAACCGTAACAAAGTTACGTTTGCACCTGATATTGATGAAGCATCCCGGGGCACTTCTAGCACGTGTTCATTCACGTTGCCAGTGGCCTGCTTGTGCGTTGCCGGGGGCAGAGGTAGGGAAGCTGCTGAGTGGGGCACATTCATGAGCCGAGGCTGCAGACTGCCGGACCAGTCACCCTTCACATGCTATGGCACCTCCTGACTGTCTAATCAGGGACACGCCTCTGTGCCCCTTTCTCTCAGTGCCAGCTCTACCCCAGGGGGCACACAGAGACCTTGTGTGACCTCGGGACTGGCATGGGTATCCTGCTCTCAGTCCATGGCTCCCTCCCAACCCGTCACACACTTGGCTGCATCTTTTAATATTCCTTCCCTTCCCCAACGAGAAGACACAGGTGTTCATTATCCTAATTGGCTGCTGTGCTACCTACATGTGGAACCCAGAGGATGTGGGTCCCCGGATGCATTCCTCAGCAAACAGCCTCAGAATTGCTAACTGCACGAATGTTTTCTTCCCGTACAAGGTCTCCAGCTCCAAGGCCCTTCCCTTTTGCTGGCTTTCTCTGGATGTCATCCCCGTGCAGAGCCAGCCCCGCCCCACTGCCCGTATCCTGTTACCTTCCTCTCCTCCCCCATACTTTCTCAGACAGTTCTTCCTCTCACACTCTCTAGGCTTCCCAGTCTTAGTTCTAGAGGCTCAGCTTCCCAGATTCATTGATGCTTTTCTCTTTCCTTCCCCACTCTTGCTTGCTCTGTAACCAGCCTGGGTTCTACCAGTAGCTGTTCAGAGTCACTGCTGGCCGCTTGACCCATCAGAAGTTCCCAGCCTAGAACCTGGGGAGACTCCGGGGACCTGAGCTGGATACCAAGACCTTAGCCCTTAAGTCCTTCCTTGGGGTTTTCTAGGCTTTTCTCTAAATACACCCACATCTGCGGACTGTAGGCATGTTCTGGAAACTTCCAGAAGGTCCACGCCTATCGAAGCATAAAGACACACAAGTGCACAAGAGACTCTCGTAAAGAGATCCAGGGGTCAGGGCTCCTTCTTAGAAGGAGCCAGGTTTGAGTGTGGCAATGCTTACTTCATTCCGTTGGTGATTGGTCTAGTGGTCCACACTGCCAAGTCAGATCTGACAATTCCTTGGCATCCAAACGGATGCCCCGCCCCTCCCATGCAGGGGCAAGAGAAAACAGCAGCGCATGCTGTACTAGGAGCCCTATATGATGTAGAGCCTGGCAGCTCTGCCCCAAGCAAGCTCTTCCCATATCATAAAGGCATTGCCCTCTTCCCCCTGAATGTGGTCCCATTGGTAGCAGGAGCTCAGGACCACCAGGAGCTCAGCGAATGTATATGTTCCCAGCCAGAATGCCTGAAGATGGTTGGATGGAGTGGAGTGGCAGCCAACAGTTAATCCGAAATCCATCGCGGGCACACACGCCCAGCTCGGATCATGCCCGCTAAGCTGAGTAATGTGGTTACCTAAGCGGCACCTTATTTACTCTCTCACAGAGCTTACGTGCTGCCTTTCTGAAGCAGCCAGCCCAGATTCGATTTCTCAAAAATCTCCTTGGGAGCATCGTGAAAGCATCCATCCAGAGGAAGCCAGCAGTATGTTTTTAAAGCTCCATTATCAGCTTGGAGCAGAGGATAAACAGGGATCAGTTAAAACATAGCCATCATATGTGTGCATGTGTGTGTGTACATATATACATATACATATATAGTGCATATATGGTGCATATATATTATGGTGCATATATATGTTTGGTGCATATATATGGTGCATATACATTATATACCATGCATATATATGGTTCACAAATATGGTGCATATATATGGATTCATATATATACATACATACACACACACACACACACACACACACATATATATATATATATATGCATCCTACATGCCGAGTACCTGATAATAGCCATATCTGGTGGTGCTTCCTGGCACCCTGAAGGTGTTGGCACCATAGCCCTCATTAACCAGATGAGGAAGCTGGTAAAGTCACATTGTGGCAGCAGAAATGATAGAAGTTGCCGATTTAAAACAAACAACAAAAAACCTGCCATTGGTACTTATGTATTTCAGGTTTCTGACCGGGAAGCAGATCCATTGATTTCAGCTCCAAGCTGAGCTGAGAGCTGAGTTTTGGAGGGGAGCAGGGTATGGCCTTTGGAGGCTTTGCTGGGCGGAAATAAACCATGTGTTGCTGCCGAGCAATCCCAGCAGGCGTCCCTGACAAGGTGCCTCTGGTGCTAGCTGCCATTGGCCTGTCCTGCTGCTAAAGTGGATGAGCTATCAGGCCCCGGATGCCCCCAGCCAGGGTTTGTTGCAGATCTGTCACTGTCTCATAAGTAAATGTACGATGGCTGGTGTAAGCGCTGAGCCTTTCCCCCTTGTGTTTTTGGAAGGGGTCACAGGATGTGTGCTGGGAGAAGGGCAGCCCTGATGTTTTCCATATCTTCCATTTCTTAGTGAGGCAGCAGAAATGCTTGGAGAGAAGGATCGGTGATTGGATGGGATCTTCTGCCCCGGAGAAGCACGCGTACGAGGAAGGCCCAGCTGTGCCTTGGGTTGTCTTGGGATGTCTCTGGGTTTATCTTTGGCTTGGTCCAGGGGCCTCCCCACTCATGCTTCCAAGGCCTGAGTGTGTGTATGCATTTGTAACAGACTCGGTCCGGAGTGTACAGGGGTCTCGGACGCACCTTTGAATGAGGTGTGGATTTGGGCAGAAGTAGCATCCTTTTCCTGAGTCTGGAGGTTCCCTTGAGTGCGATCTGAGGGATCTGCTGCTTCTGTTCTGCTCGTTCCGAAGGCTTTAAATTAATTAAACGAGCAGATAGCATCCACATTCATTTTGTAAAAATTAAAGAGGGATCCTCAAGTGCAGGAACCGGAGAGGAGCTCAGTTCTCCCAAATGCTGAGAGCCGCTGACGCCCTTCTGTGTTTTCTCCAGGCGTCGAGTTCATTCCCTTTCCTCTCACCACGGCCTGGGGACACGTCTATCTCCGGGATGCTTGAGAACCAAGAACACGGGACTGGGAACTTGATGAACGAGACCAGCAGTGGTCCACAGGCTCTGGCATGAGCTAGTAGAGCCCCGTTGTCTTGGCCTCCGGGTTACTAGAGGCCCTCGCTGCCCTGGCCTTTTGCATCCGGAGAGCTCTGAGTCCTGTGTTTAAGGAGGAGGTGATGTAGTTAGGGTTATGTCCTTGGCACTTGTTCTCCTTGCCAGAGAGGGCAGGATGCTGAACAATTTGCTCCCGAGAGTTTGTCTCAAGACGTCTTCATGGTCCTGGCCATCACGTAGACAAACCAGCTGCACTGTGTCTTTAAGGCTCCTGAGTTACTTAATAAGAGAGGAACTTGAAGGATCTCAGATATAATCACTTTTTGCGTTCATGCTAGCGCCTTAAAATATATGAACGCAAAAGTGGAGATCCAAGCAACAGCCGTATATTGCTCGGGTCCTGCTTAAACCCTCCTAGTACGCACCAGCCCTTGGCAGTCTGTGAAAAGAAAATGCCATGACTCCATTCGCGCTGAACTTCTGGGTGTATTTGGTTTTTGATTTGACATATTTAGACTCTGAGACAGCAGAGACTCGACTGTTGGTTTTTTTGAGTAACAAATAAAAAAAAAAGCATAAAATGATTCTGGTGGCATTTGCTGGCTGGATGCCCTTCCACTAGAGATCCATGTCCTTACCGGTGTGCCTTTGTTAGCACATAAATGGCCCCGCTTGACCATCCTAACCCGGGCGGGGGGTTGAATTTAAAAGGTGGACGTTATAAAACCCAGGCTGTACCCTTTCTTTAGCCCAGGCCTCTTCACACACAGTGGGATCTTCCAAAGTCTGAGGACAAGAGCACATTAACTGTTGTCCTTGTTTGGGACTTGGAAGTGATGCCTTCAGCGCCTTGGTTTCCACAGCATGGTAATAATGTGGGCGCTTACTCTTGGGGTGCTGCCCTTTGGAGGGGAAGATGCTTTGTTGTTTCATGGCTGGAGGTGAGGCTGGCTGGCGCTGGCCCGCTAGTCAGCTCCAATCATATTTCATAATGACTCACACATGTTCTTCACAGGTGGCCTGGGGATTCTTGCTGTCGGACCAGAGTGGCTGCAGTCTGCTCTTGCTCTCGCCCCTGGGTGGCAGGGATGGGTCCGTGTAGGCACTGAGCCTGTGCTCTGCCCTGGATCTAAAGCAGCTGGTGTCAGCGTTCACCCTGCGTATTGCTCGTCACCTGTAGCTATAGTGGCTGCAGAGCTTTCTGGCTCCTGGGCAGGAGAAGGCTGCAGGTGCAGGGGACACCAAGCAGAACTGGCCAGAGCCTTCTGCTGTTGCTGTCTCCAGATTCTGAGGCTTTTTTTTTTCTGATTCTCCTGAGCTGCAGGCACCCACAGCTAAGACTGTGAACATAGACTTGGGCTGGCTGCATGCAATGTGCGAAGCCACCTCTGCCCCTGCATAATCTGCTTCTGGAATCTCCAAGATCGAGCTGAGTGTCTTCCTCAGTGGAAACTACTCTGCTTCCCGTGCGTGTGTGTGTGTGTGTGTGTGTGTGTGTGTGTGTGTGTGTGAGAGAGAGAGAGACAGACAGACAGACAGAGACAGACAGAGACAGAGAGACAGAGAGACAGAGAGACAGAGAGACAGAGAGAGCCAGCCAGAGAGCAAGAGCAAGAGTGAGCAAGAGAGAGAGAGCGAAAGAGAGAGACAGAGAGAGACAGAGAGACAGAGAGCCAGGGACAGAGAGAGAGACAGAGAGACAGAGAGAAAGAGAGACAGACAGACAGACAGACAGAGAGACAGACAGACAGAGAGAGAGAGAGACAGAGAGAGAGAAAGAGAGAGAGACAGACAGACAGAGAGAGAGACAGAGAGAGAAAGAAAGAGAGATCAGTAGCTTCTTCCTCCTCTCCTATTTCCTGCAGCTCTTTAACGTCTGCATTTGCTAGGTGATCTGTTCTTTCATTTCTGGTCCTCTCTCCTCTTGGTGGGCCATAGGCTTCTCAAAGCTATGGACTAAGCTATTCCTCACATCTGTCTTCTGGCCGAAATCAGGGCACACATACAGTAATACTGTGCATTTAGAATGAATTTTCCACTGCTCCCTGGGCTCTCATAGGACTCCCTAGACTTCCCAGCACACAGAGAGCTGGGCATGGTTAGAAGATTGGAGCAGCGTGGGCCACTCTCTTGGGGTTCCTCAGCGTCTGCTAGTTAACTCTAGTACGGCCAACCATAGCACTCCAAATAGGGTTGCTAGATGCTGATGAACTAGGCTGGTATGCAGATACTGGAGACCCACTCATGTCGGGGAAATCATGCACATGTTTTTTGCTGTGGTAATAGTTCTCTTAGGGCTCTCTGGGCTCTGTCTTGTCCACATGACAGAAGTACTTCCATTTTCTGTAGGGGGCCAGAAAGGACACTCTCAGCTGTGGAGTCTGGGTGTGGGGTCCCTGATTGTATCCCTAAGTCCTGTCTGTCAGCTTGGTTTTCTCTGGAAGTTCCGGGCGTGAAAGGCTGTGCTGCACTCCTGCAGGTCTTGCACTGGAACCTTTGGTGACAGGTTTCTGTGACCCAGGTTTCATTGGCGACTGTGTGGATTCTGAAAATAGTTGATCAGCCTCAGTGGGCTCTCCCCCTCATGGGGTGAGCCCTGCTTTAGTGCTGGGGTACATAAGCTCTCCTTCATGGAAACCTGTTGGTAGTTGTGGAGGTAAAATTTGGCTCGGGAACATGAGGCCAGTTCTGGCAGGCTTGTTTCCTCTGGCCACCTCATGGCGGAGATGATGTCACTGCACATGTTACCGTTTCACGGGAGAACTCACAAATCCTGGCTTTGGCACAGCTTGGAGTAGACAAAGGACCTCAATGGTTCTGTTTGGGGCTTTGTTGACTGTGCTAAGTCAGTGCTCCAAAGACCAGGCCTCCAGACACAGCGTCACTGGCAGAGTAGCTATAGGGAGTAAGACAGTTTGGGGATACAATGAAGGGATTGCTACCCCGCTTAGCCTGCCTGTGGAAGCAGCAGGGCTAACCAAGGCCAGAGGGAGCAGTAATGGAATAAGCTGGGAGCAGGTGGACAGTTCAGGGAATCTGTGGCGTTAGGCTTCCAGACTTGTGCCAACGTGTCACAGCTCTTGGTTAGCATTTTGACACCATTTTGAATGGGGCTGACGGCAGATAGGTGCCAAGTGACAATACAGGGCTCACAGGTGCAGGACATTTTGGTGTGCCTTGTTCTTGCTGTCTTTTGAAGTGCTTCTTCTTGGTCCCAGAGGCTGTCCTTATGCCAGCTATGTGACCTAGATAGTGGTGCCCTCCTTCCAATCTGCAGTGTCTTCACCAATGAAGTAGGGCTGTTTACCTGTCTCTGATGGTTATTGTAAGGGTCAAATGGAACAGCATCTGGCCAGGTCAGCGAGCGCTGTGACCTCTCAAACATGGTGGCCATCGCAAGCATCATCACTACCACTTAAGTTTTCAGTTAAACTTTCTGATGTACACGTCATCACTTCATTTTGGCCCAAGTCTTGACTCTGAGGCCTCTCATTAGACTTCTCTGCTGCCGTGATAAAGACAGCCATGACCAAAAGAGTTCAAGGAAGAAAAGATCTGTTTGTTTTGGCTTATGGTTCCAGGAGAGAATCCATCAAGGTGGGGAGCAGGGAGCTGGATGACAGCATTTCATCCACACACAAGGAGAGATGATGGAGATGAGAGGAAGGTAGAGATGGTAGGTAGATGATAGACAGATGATTGATAGATAGATAGATAGATAGATAGATAGATAGATACATACATACATACATAGACAGATACATAGATAGATAATTGATGATAGATACATGATAATAGATGATAGATGATAGATAGATACAATGATAGATAAATAATAGATGATAGATTGATGATTGATAGATGATAGATAATAGATTATTGATAGATAGATGATAGATACATACATAGATACATAGATAATTGATGATAGATACATAGATAATAGATGTTAGATAGGCAGATGATAGCTAGGTGGTAGATAATGTAGGTGATAAATAATAGTAGATAAATGATAGTTATAGATAGATGATCGATAACAGACAGGTATAGTAAGATATAGATGCTAAATATAGAAAGACACATGACAGAAAGATATACTATATAGATAAAGCTAGACAGATGCTAGATAATATACAGATGATAGATGATAGAAATAGACAGATGATAGGTAATAGATAGATATAGAAAGATACATAGATGATAAAGATAGAGATATGACATAAAGACAATATATAGAAAATAGATAAATACACAGATAAGATAAAGATAAAAGATAGATAGATAGGTGATAGATAGATAGATAGATGGATGATAGATAGATTGATAGATGGGTAGGCAGGCAGATGGACAGATGGATAGACAGACAGATAAGTAGGTAGATAGACAGGCAAGCAAACAGACAGACAGACAGACAGACAAACAGATAGATGAAATAGGAGGCAGGAAGAGGGGCCGGGCTATAAGCCCTCAAAGCTCTCCTTCCCTCGCTGCCCTAGTGACATATTTCTTCCTTCAAGGCTGTACTTTCTGACACTACTAAGTAGAGATCAAATGTTCAAACATATAGAGGACATATCTCATTGAACACGCACCAGATTTCCACATACCACAGGTCGTAAAGTCTGTGTGGTCCTTGGGATGATTTGGGGTTACTTGCTGTGAGGTAAGGATGCTCGAGGCATCTCACTATGCACACCTTGACCCATCCCTCCAAGTTCTGTCTTGCCATTGCTCTCAGGAAGTGGCTCTGTTGATGTAGAGTTGATGCAGGAGAGGGAACTGTGCAAGAAAGTAAGGAGGACTTGGTTGCTAGCACTGAGCAAAGGAAGTGACGCCAGAGAACAGTTCCCTCTCGGCATTGGGGATTTAACCCATGTGTGGCCTTGTGCATGATGGGCAAACACTCTACCATGGAAGCCCCTCAGCTGCAGCCTGGGTTCTCGCCTGCAGAGATGAGTGGTCCGAGGTTCTATATACCTAGCTGAGAGTACCTCAGGGGCTGTGCTGAGGGTGGGAGGCCCTAGGAGCTGGAGCAGAGGACCTCTAGTGCTCTGTCTATAGTGGGTCTGACTGTCCCTTGGTCACCTGTCATTGAGTGAGTGTATGGCTTACTTTCTTTATCCCATAGAGGACTAAAAATTAGAATCCCCTAGGATGCTCTTTAAAAATCACACGGGGAATGTCACCATGATGGCACCATACTTCAGTTCCCCCTACTCAGCCTCTCCAGTGGGGGATAGGAACCAGTGCTTAGAGAGTCCTGTGGCTCAGCGAAGGACAGAGATTCTCCTGAAATTAATGTAACCCAGAGGGGACTAGCGGGGAGAAAGAATGATGTGATGGCTTCTAGCTAGCTCCTTTTTCTTCCTCTCTTTTTAAAAAATTACTTTTCTTTCATATGTGTGAACATTGTCATGTATGAATTTGTGGCTATCATGTGCATGTACACTAGCAGGGGCCAGAAGAGGGCTCTGGATTCTTCTGGAACTGGAGTTACAGACTAGGAGCTGGGGATCGAACCTGAGTCCTCTGCAAAGCAACAGGTGCTAGGTGCCAAGCCATCTCCACAGTGTGTGGTGTCTTATTCTTAAATGGAAGCATGTTCACAGAGGCCTGACAGTCCGAGTTGGGGCACCATAAGAAAGATGGGGGCCATAATTTATCTCCAGCAGCATGGACACTTTCAGGGACCCTTCATCTGTTTTCTTTGTGCAAATCACTGATCACATAGAAATCTTGCCCATTAAAGCTCCGTCTCTTTGTTAGGATACAGTTACTCTTGGCTGAAACTTTGTTTCCATGTAGATCCAGGGACCGACTTAACCTTAGTGTCCACATATTTTAAAGCAGAGAGCAGTCCAGTGTCACAGTATTGTCTCCTTCTGCTACTCAGGCTCTCTTCTCGAGAAGGAGGGTCACTGAACTAGTAAGTGCTGGAGCAGGAATTCAAACCCACGCCCACTCGAAAGCCTGTCCTTATTCCTGCTGTCTTCTGGTCCATGGTACTGATTTCCTCTCCTCTGTGGATATTGACAAGACTGCCTTGGGTTAGCTCAGACAATCTGGCAGCTTTGCTAATGAGAACAAGGGGTTGGGTGGTTTGGGTCTTGGTTCGATCTGAGTGCAAATGAAAGATCCTTGCAGCCTTACGGTTAGCAGGAGAATGCAAGAACGACTGTAGAGCGCAGTTCCGGGAAGGAACCACAGATTCCCCTTTTCTGTTGGGGTGAAGAACACCTCACTGCCTAGTATACTGAGGCAGTTACAACTCTAATTGTCAGGGCTGCAGGGCAGGGTGGGGGAGGAAGACCAGTCCTGTTCATCTCGTATATTTCCCAAGACCATAGACCCACGGCTGCCCTATGTTTGAGGTCCCTTCCCGTTATGTTTTGGAGCTTCTGGGAAAATAATGTTTTTGCAGAAGTACAGAAGAAGGTCTGTTACTCTTGGTCTTGGATGTTGTCTTGGGATTTGTATTGACTGGGGCTGATGCCGCGGGCATTGAGTCACTTGACATTTCCGTATATGGGAGTAGTGTCTGAATGTCTGGGTTTCCCCAGAGGCTTGCTGGCCCTCCAGCAGTATGCACAGATAACTGAGACACACCCCTCCCCCCAGTCATTACCGTCTTACCTAAGTCCCTTCCCATGGGCTCTGTGGGTGACAGACCTTACCAAAGAGTGACGGTAGGTGGCTTAAAGTAACTGGCTATGACCTTTATAATGTTTTGAAATTCTGATGCATTTATAAAAAAATATGTGAACATTCCTTCCTGTTGTTTGATATGATTCTTTTATCTTTTTCCCATTCACTATGCCTTCGTACTCAGGAAGTTGAGGTAGGTTTTGCTTTTTCAAACGTATGTAGACATAGTATCAATCAAAACAGTTGCCAGAGAAAGTGTAAATTGTATCTCAGATCTTTAATCTCTATGGTAAATATTTGCTCTAAATTCAGCCAACCAGGAGTATACACGTTTGTTTCTCGTGGGTATATGCGAGGGATGTGATTTATCAAATGTATATAAGCAGCCCATTGACTGCCTTATCTCTCTCATTAGTTACTCCGCAAGTATGATCGTCGGTTATTATCTGTATTCTACTGGTGGGTTATTTATTGAAAGAGCTGAGAAACCCGCATTGTTATTTTCTAAATCATTCTGTCTCAAGCCTGCAGGACTTTACACCAAATGTCAGACCAATTTATCAAAGAATAGCTCTATTCAGGGTGAAAGCGATTTAGAGCGTGTATACAAACATCCCCCCACCTGTGCTCACACACGCCAGTAATAGTAAGGGGAATTTCTCAGGGGCTGCAACGCTCTTCAAGCTAGAGCAACTCTCTTATAGTTGAAACAATTCAGCAAGAGTTTACCATGGGCTGTCGAGTGATACATCAAGGAATACGCAGGTTAAGACCGGCCCTGTTCAGAAGTCGCCTAGGCTCAGGTGTGTGTGGTTATGTTTGTGTGAGGGGCTTGGGGGGGTCGTACATACACCTTGAAATGCACTACAGCACACAGCTCCCATCCCTGGTCAACTGAAGTCCTGATGAGTGATGTTTACAATGGTCCCATTCACTGTTCAGTCTGGACTGGGTGGTCGGCTGACCATTTCTTTCAGACTTGCCTTGGAGCTGTTCCTAGGTGACGGGTGACAGGTGAGGTAGGCTTGGTAGAGGCTGCATCAGTAAGTAGCTTGTTGCTGGTTTAGAGATACGAAGTGATGCAGCTCAGGGGTGAGGTTGCCCCGTGGGAGGCTATGTCCCTTTTCCAGCAGGTGAGCCACTTTGTACCACATAGTCAATCAGCAAGCATTTCCACTGTACAAAAGTTTTAAAAAAAATCACAGAAAGGTATCCTAGTCCATAGGAGATGCCCTTATGGAAGCCTGGCCTGGAACTTCTGTGAGCCATTTTAGGGAAACCTCCAACCCAATAAGCCACCCTTTCCACTCTTCTGGAGCTGGTCAAACGGAATGCAGGTGAGGCGAGCTCGTTTGTGTTGAATCAGTCGCCTTCGGAAAGTTTGGCTCCAGGCCTCTAAGGGTCTTTTCATAGATTCCTGCTTAGCAGAGTCAGCCTCCATCTGGGAAGCTGCTACCCAGAAATGCTTCTTCCTTGCAGCTGAGAGACGGACTTCTCTCTGCTGACTGACACTGGCCCCACAGAAGACCCCATGGGATATTTTTTCCCCTCTCTGTAGCTTGCTTCTCTGCTCACGGCTTTCTTATTCACCCCTGGTCAGGCAAATGAAGCTCTCATTTATTCCCCAGGCTGGTAATTTGTATTGTCTTAGGTAATCATCAGATGGATCTGCAGGGTTCAAACAGTTTAGCTAAAATATGTATGAGGGAGAAATGATCTGTTTCATGCTCACTCGGTGGCTTTGATCTGTGGCATCTGAAGCTGTTGTACGCAATAAATCACCCCCTCATCTTCACATTCAGCAGTCACAGCGCTCCAGTCCAACTTGGCGTTCGCTTGGCTCTGCCCCTAGGTTGTCCTCATGTTGGCTTTCACAGCCCTTGTAGCAGAAATAGGAGCCTCCCTAGGGATATTCAGGCTAAACTGTGTCAGCCATTTTGGGCAGTGGTGCAAGGGAAAAGCAGCCATGTTCAATCATGCTATTGGACAGACCCATCCACAGTGAGGGGACTTGGTCACACAGACAGTGCATATGTTCTGGCCTCATTTCATGTTAGGCAGACTTCAAAGTTTCTCTAGAAGACTCAGAGTAGAGTGCAATGCCCTTGGTAATTCCTGTGCATGACTGGCTTCAGGACCTCAAGAAACCAAAATCTGGAACATTTATATCTCTGAAGAAAATTCCTTAGTGTTTGCATAGAACCTGCTCAGGTCCTCTCCTACACTTTACATCACCCCTGGAACACACATAGTAATTAATATAGTGTAAATGCTATTTAAATAATTATTAGACCACACGGTCTGGGGAATAAGTGTAAGAAAGTTGATTGTGTTCAGTACAAATGCATGTTATTTAAAGACTTTGATGCTAGGTTGGATCTATAGACATGGTGCCTATGGGTATGGAGAACTGACTGTATTGATGTGCATTATCATACACACTAATATGACTTGTGCTTATAATATGTACCATGTGATATAAAAATACATGTGTGCATGCATTTATAGATAACTCTATATACATTTGTGTGTATGCGTATATGTGTACTTCTGTGTGTATATACTCATGTGAGTATCTAAGTGTACCAGTATGTATGTATGTGTGCATATGTGGTTATACGTGTGTATATGTGTGTATGAGTATACTGTGTGTATATACTCATGTGTGTTTGTGCATATGTGGTTATATGTGTGTATATGTGTGTATGAGTATACTGTGTGTATATACTCATGTGTGTTTGTGCATATGTGGTTATATGTGTGTATATGTGTGTATGAGTATACTGTGTGTATATACTCATGTGTGTTTGTGCATATGTGGTTATATGTGTGTATATGTGTGTATGTGTGTATATGAATGTGTATTGTGCATATATACTTGTGTGTGTATGTGTACCTGTGTGTATATATATGTGTGCATGTTTGCATACATGTGTGTATATGTGTGTATGTATACATATGTGTGTATGAGTGTGTACTGTGTATATGTACTCATGTGTGTATGTGTACCTGTCTGTATATGTGTTTGTATGTGTGTATCTGTGCATATGTATGTATATGTGTGTATGTGTATAGATGAGTGTGTACTGTATGTATATACTCGTGTGTATCTATGTGTACCTATGTGTATGTGTGTATGTGTACATATGTGTATATGTGAGTGTCTACTGTGTCTATGTGTATGCGTGTTTGTATCTATGTATGTGTGCATATGTGCATGCACATTCAGATTTTCTTTTCATAGGTGACAATCAGAAAAGTCCCTCAAATACAAGTGAAAACTCAGTTTATTCATTTTATAGCACCAGGGCTGTGTTCCTGGGGATATTTAGCTAATGAATGAATGGATGGAGAAATGGACTTTTGTCCCTGTTGACACTATAGCACGGTGCAATAGTTCTACCCTTCACTCCATCTCAGATGTACAACAACTGATCACGTCCTGACGGGCCATCAGACAGACTCCTCAGGTGTTTGCTGCCCTGAAACACGTAACAATCCAGTCATCAGTCGATATACTTATGCTTGAGCCTCTGTTAAGACAATTCTTGGAGAGTCTTAACTGACCAGAGTTGGGGAGGTGTCACTTAAGGGCTAAAACAGTAGAATAGAATTACCCTTCCTTCCTAAGAATGGCTGAATTGCCAAGCAAGCCTATGGCTTCCTGTCTAGGAGAAGCCTGGTGGCCTTAGACCCTGTAGGATAGATGAGAGCATCACTCCTTCATGTTGCTCTGTCTGGACAACACGTTCATGGCTTTTATTGAGTCTCATACATGACTGTTATTTAGATGTTTACTTTTTGAGGTAGGCTTATGTCTTAAAAGTGGCTATTTCTTGATCCTTGCAAGTCTTTTTAAAGAACTCCATCATGAGATGACTGCATTTCTAGTCAGGAGGCCGATTCAGACAGGCTCACCTGCCAAGCTCTCATTTATTCAGAAGCCTTCATCCTCATGTGATCTTGAACAGGCATCAACTTTCTCCAGCTAGAAAAATGGTCAGAGGTGAGGGCTCTTAGAGTCTAAGTCTCGCCATTGAGGTCCTAGTAACAGGGATACACCATTGCATAGTGTAACATTGGAGGGTGGGGCCAAGTGCCCTGTAGGAGGTCAACAGCCAGACCTGTGTTTTCATTTAGACAGACAATGAACCACCTGACTTGTACAAACTGGATCTTGGTCCCTAGAGAAGAAACCAGCCCTGATATTGGTGGCCTGGCAATTTTGGAGTGTAGAGAGCTGGCCTTAAGTCTCTGGAGGACCACAGTGGTTAGGTAGGTGGGATGTGAGGATGAGCAGACTCCCAAGCGAAGTCTGTAAATGGCATTCTTTCATCTCTGGCTCTTTGCGCCTGCTGGTGCTGCCTCATCAAAATGTCTCCTAGAGGAAATTCGTCGGAGCAGCTGAGCCTGTGCGGGCTTCCCTGAGGCATTTGTACATGATAGGCTAGGGATCGCGCATGCTCAGATGCATTCTACTCTGACCCTGGCAGCAGAGGTGACATCTAGAAACCCCTCCCTGCTGCCCACGCACGGCCCATTTCCCAAAGGAACTTTGTTGAGTGGAGTTTCGCAATTCACGATCTTGGCTTCCGGGGCAGGGCTTCCCACCAGCTATGGTCAAAATCGTCATACACAAAGCTTCAGGAGCTCTGGGGCTCCACGGCCTGTGCTGTGGTCAACTTTCCTTTAGCGCAGAGAAAGCAACCAGATGCAGGGCGCATCCCACTTGGCCTTCCCAGGCAAGGAGGTATTTGAAGGACGAACTTTTCCATAAAGAATTCCCATCCAAGGTACGCTCTCCCCTTTGCAGTAATTAGGCAGCGTTTTTACAGTTGCAGTGGGTTTTAAAAACATTCTAAGGCCTTATATTTAAGACTTATATTTAAGGCCTTATATACCAGTGTATAGAGGCCTTATATTTGAGACTATGCTTTCTTCCCAGAAGAAAACTATAAAACCAGCGGTTAGAGTTAACCCGCAGAGTGACAAGGATGGCTCCGGTTCCATCCAGGCTCTCAAGTGCGCTAAAATCCTTAGGGAGGGGATAGGCTGTTCTTGGGACCTGTTCAGCTCAGTCCAGGACATCAAAGAGAATGTAATATGTGGGATTCAAGTAAAGCCACTCATCTTGAACTCTGGCCCCTCCCTGTTGGACGTAAATCTTCAGCTTCCAGAACGTCCACGAATTAGGACAGCCTGTTCCAGTGAAAATATTTTAGCAGACCCACAGTGCCCTAGGACTTGATGCCACTCTCTGCACCAGAAGAGTTCCTCATTTGGCAGTCTGCATAGTTTGTTGTCTTCCTCCTCTGTTGGCAGAAGACGGTCCCTTTGGGTAATCTCTCGCCTTGTCCTTGTGAACCATAGACTCTTCTGTAACAGGCTTGTCGAAGGCTAAGAGGACATTAACCGTCAGACACAAATGTTGAGCGCCTAATGACCGATGTCCACACTTGGCCCCAAGACTGTTGAGTGCTGAGACAGCACAAACCCCAAATTTGATTGTATTTAAAACAGTAAGTCGGTGGGGGCAATGTTGCAGGTATTCTAGACGTTCTCAATGATGGCTCTTGGGACAGATCTCAAGGCAAGTCAGACAGATCTCAAGGCAAGTCAGGGGAATGGGACAGTCGCACCATAACCTGAGTGCGTCAGTTCCTTAGAGGAGAAATAGCTCAGTGAGGAGTCTCAGGGATCCAGGGAGGCTGCCTGTGTTTACGTACGCTCTGCCGAACGGAACCGCTGGCCAGGAAGCAGTATGGTCTCAGCTCTAAATCTACGTTCCTAAAATCTCTTTGAGGGCTTGGCTGACCTCAACAAGGATCGAATACAGTCAGGTAGTTGAACGAGGAGGAGGCTCCCGAAACCCCCCAGGAGATTGCGTGGGAGATGAAGTAAACCATGAGGCACGGCGGACAGTAATTTAAACTAATGGTGCACTTTGGTATACATTAACTTCTCCAGAAGTGAAATCATTTCAGACAGCCTTTAAAGGTGTCTGTGGTGTGTGGAGTGCCTGGCCAAAAACCACGTCGCTAACAAACTGGTTACCAGCTGAAAAAAGGCCAAATGTCCTAGAGGTGATGTGTTGTGGTGTGGTGTGGTGTGGTGTGGAACAGCATAGCCTCTTCAGCTTGCAAGCATGGGTCTGCTGGGGCTGGGCGGGGGCCAAAGGTGGTGTTTGGAAGGGGCAGGGCCGTTGTTAGAAGTAAGAAGTGTTACCAGAACCCTGACGAACTAGTTTCTTACAGTTTAAAAGTAGTGAAGTGCCCATCTTGGCACATGCTTGAAGCGGACTCCCGGCAGGCACTATTTGGCTGTACAGGGAGCAGGAAACCCTTTGCTTTCTCCCCCTGCACCCCGTCCTTTCCTAAAACAAGAGACTTAGTTAAGCTTATCCGCCCACTACCCACCCCTCTCCATCCCTATAGCAAAAGATATTAAGCTAGCACACAGCCAGGGTCCTTTTAACGTTTGAACGGCCCTCTGGTTTAGTGTTGGGGAACTGGAAATGCACACCACAAGATACATGTCTCCTGGTGAAGGAAATGCTGACAGTTAAATTATCAGCTGTTACAAACACAGGGGCTTAATCATAAGTGAGAGCAGCCAGGCCTCAGCTACTGCATAATTGATGGCAAACACACCTCACACTTAGGAGATGCCTGGGTTTGCATGTCAAACCAAGGCGAGCGGAGCTGTCCTCTGTATGGGGCTGAAGTGTCTCTATAACTCCCAGTGCCTGGTATATTCGATTTGGAAGGTGTGAACAGGGGAAGCAAATTGATACGTTTGATTGCGTTTTAATGCTCATTTTGCGGGGAGGCCTGTACGCGGCGAGGGTTTCCCTTTGTGCTTTTTGGGAACCGGGGACAAGGCAGCGAGGGGCGTGTGGCGTCTGACCTTTGTTTCTGTCTTTCTTTCCTAGGATGACTATTTCAGAAACTGGAATCCCAACAAGCCCTTCGACCAAGGTAAAGGATGCGTCTTCCTAGCTGGACACACTGTGGGAAAAGCCAACTCGTTGCCCTGCCCTTGCCTGCAGAGTTGATCGTCTCCCCCCTCAGAGGCTACCTAGCTGTCTGATTTCACTGACTTCGAGGTCTGAACTAAGCAGGGTGGTAGGAATTAATCAGAGTGGGCGTTTGTTGGAGGTTATTTCCACACAGATCTAAACAGTTTTTTAAAGACTCGAACCAGTCAGTGCAACCACTGATTGGTTTTTTTTTTTTTAAAAAAAAAAAAAAAGGGAAAGTGATTATCAGGCTTGTGAGTTAGGAGTCTGGCTGTACCCAGCAGTTTTATTCATAGAAGGCTCTGTGCTGAAAGATGTCCCTGCAATCCGATGGTGGGAAAAGGAGTACTTCTGGGAGATTTTCAGGGATACTTGGCGTCATTCCTTAAATGTGTTCTTTACGGTTCTTATTTTGTGTGTGAGAGTGTGTGCGTGTGTGTCTGTGCACGTAAGTACACGTGTATATGTCTGTGTGGGTATGTGTGTATTGCATATGTGTGCGTGTGTGTGCGTGTGTGTTCACATGCGTGCGTGCATGTGTCTTTAAAGTCAGAGATGACTTTTAGGGACTGGATCCCTCCTCCCCGTGTGAGATGCAGGGCTCACATTCAGGTCATCTGCACTGGGTAGAGGTGCTTTTTACCCTCTGAGCTATCCGGCCAAGCCCCACCCATCATGGCTTCTAAATAGAAACTGTTGCAGCGTCCAGTCATGGATGGGTAGAGGTTAGCCTTGTCCTCTTGTCCTTCCCACTCATCCTAGCAGGCGTGGCACTGCTTCCATGGGGGCAGATAGAAGTCACTATGTCCTGGTGTGAGTCACTAGGGCACAAGGAAGGTCCGCTTTGAGTTGCTGCCCCGTGTGTGGCAGCTCTCGGCACAGACATCACTGCAGGAAACGATGCTAAGTTGTGTCGCGGATACGCATGCACCATTACGCCTGAAACCCAGAGGAGACGGGGTCTGCTGTGCGTATTTCCAGTGACTCAGAATTCTGAGTCTCGGCTTCGGTTCGCTCATACCCCTGGGCTTCTCCTTTTCTCATCAGCAAAACCCATATTCAGATTTCCACGTGCATTTGTCCCAGACCTTGAAGCGGTTGCGCCCTTCATGCCCTCACGCCGCTGTCTATCCATTCACCCACCCACCTCGAACATTTACTGATCTCTCACTGCTTACACAAATGCCAAGCCAGGAGACCCAAGCAAAGAGCCACTGGGCCGTGGTTAATGTCTCCCCAACCCCACCCCCACCCCCAGCTGCTCAGAGTGAGGAGCAAGGAGCGAGAATGGGCGTGATTTCGGCGGGATGTGTTAATGGCCGCAGTGCAGGTGCGTGCAGAAATCATGTTCAGCTGTGGGAAGGACTGTGGTAGGGAGCTTGTGGGTCGGCATGTAGGAGGGAATGGGTGCAGACAGCTTTGCCTGGGTTGCAGATGTGTCAGCCTTCCAGGGCCTTGCTCCTTGACAGTCACCACGCCATCAACAATTCATGGCAGCACATACGAAGGTACTGGTCCTTCCTGCTAAGCCTTTCTTTAATTTCCAAGCGTTTTGTTAGAAGACTAAGCCTTCATTTATGAAGAATACGCCTAGGTGCAGAGTGACCCATCCCCTGTCTGCGTATGATGGGGGATTATCGGATGACCTCCACTTCAGGCTCCCTGCTCTGACTCAGCTCAGCCGTGTGGTGCCCTGAGCTGATGATGCTCTATTCTCAGATGCATCGATGGGGGCTCATCCTCCAGGGGTCTAGTAGCTCTCAGTTTCTCCCTCCCAGGGCTTTCAGACGTGGAGGTTCCATGGAAGGAAGGCAAGTCTGCTTTTGTAATGCACACAGGGGAAGAGGATATATAAAGACAAATGCTTAGGCAGCCGGGAGAGATAAATAATGACTCCTCTTGCCCTGACGGCCACACAGGGACTTTGAGTCCCAAGGGACGCGCAGCATTAAAGCGTAGGTGAGAACTCCAGATGAGAGTTTTGCGGTTGTTCTGAACAGGGCTCTGACCTGCTCTGCGTGCTCGGGAACTTGGGTCTGCTGAGACGAACCCTCTCCCCATGCCTCACGATGCTCAGGGGTACAGCTGAGAGTCCAACGTGGTAGCTCTGGGTGGCTGCTTTGGTTATCGATAGTCACAGCCAGGGGAGGGTGTTGAGTTGAGGGTAGCCTCCCCTTAAAATACCACCTCCAGCCGTTGTCATCAGTTACCCCGTGGGCTGCTTAACAGTAACAGATAGTTACCGATGGCACTGACACCACACGGAGAAATAAAACCTTGGGCACTGACCACATGGGGCGTCTCAACTTGTGGGAGGTAGGAGAGTTAGGGAATGCCACAGAAACTGTCAGAAGCACGAGGCCATTTCCAGTCAGGCCTAATGTGCTTTCTGCCCACTGTGATAAACACCATGACCAAAAGCTACTTGGGGAGGACAAGGTTTATTTGACTTAGAGGGTACAGTCAATCACTGAGGAAAGTCAGTCCAGGAACTCAAGCAGGAACCTAGAGGTAGGAACTGAAGCGGAGACCATGGAAGAGTACTGCCTATTGGCTGGATCTTCCTGGCTTGCTCAGCCTTTTTTTTTTCTTTTTTTTTTTTTTTTTTTTTTGGTAGAACCCAGGACTATCAGTCCAGGAACAATACCACCCGCAGTGCACTGGGCCCTCCCATATAAATCATTAATCAAGAAACTGCCCCATAGCCATGTGCAAAGGCCAATCTGCTTGGAGGCATTTCCTCAGTGGAGAATCCCTCTTCCCAGGCAGCTTAGTTGGTGTCCAATTGGTAAAAGTTAATCGGCACCCATTTCTTTTTGTTTGTTTATTTTTTATTGTTTATTTTATTTGCTTACACTTCAAATGCTATCCCCTTCCAGGTCACCACATCCCCCTTCCCCCTCCCCTGCAAGACCCCTATCTCATATCCCCCACTCCAGCAAATTCTCATGAGTTATTTTGAAGCTTCCCAATCATCCCTTTAGAAAATGAATGCAGAAGCTTGTTTGCAACAATGTTTATGGAATATCTGGTGTGTTGCTGTTGTTGCATAGGAGTGCAGGGGGTAGTGGGGTGCTGGTGGGGGGTGTTATATGTCCGCGTGTCTAGGTAAAGGCGTGCTCACTCTAGCATGTTTAGAATGCAGTTCTGATGACATGAAGATGTCTCAGAGTGATGGAACATGTATGGGCTTAGATCTCTCCTGTGCTGTGGTCCACTCAGGAATGAGTCTGCCAGTTGATGCCCGTCTGATGTCCCAACTGATGGACAAACTGTGCCAGGTCTCAGAGACTCAGCATGGGACCTGTTAGGGACAAGGGCACTTCTTTACAGAGCATGACACGGATGTTTCAGAGACAGCAGGCAGTCGTTGGCTTTGAGGGTGACCTCCTTGGGCAGTGAATGCACAGTGTTCTTGTCTAGAGCCCAGCAGGGCTCACCCTCAGCGGACTCAGATGACAGTAGAGCAATAGAGATGTCAGTGAATCCATCCCCTGGGAGTCAGGCGTCCCAGTCCACGTGCTAGTGACTCATAGCAGGAGAGAAGAAAGCCCTGTCACTGTGGTCATCTGCTATGCCAACTTTCCAACAAGCCTGAATGTTGCCCAAAAGCACAGAACATTCGAAGGGAAGTTTTACAACGAAGGGGAGGGGTCTTCCCATTCTACAGCTGCCCTTTGGGGCCGGGAGCCCTGTGGGAGCCACATCATGCCATGTTGCTGGACTGGAAGAGGAGTATGGACAGGAGGGTTCACTACGAAATTGTTTGCAGCTTTTCCATTTAAATGACTCTGAAATTTTGCACAGGCAACCGGACTGAGATGCGGAGTCTCTGTGGCTTTCTTCTTGGTGTGGAATTTAACCTCCACCTCCACAGAGCCTTTGGTTTGTATTCATTCAACCTTGAAGACCAATTCTTAGGGCTTCATTCACCTTCCCGGAGCCTGGGAACTGCTGTGTTTCAGAGGCAGCTGGCAGTTTGTGGGAAGCAGCACACTAGCTTCCCCCAGCTCTGTCCCATTTCCAGGGACAGCCATTTCTCTTTTGCCGTGCAATTTCAGGAAGATGTTCCCCCCTAACCCAAGACTTCTGATTCTCCTGCACCCTACCTGCTCTCTGTACCTCACTCCAGCTAGATTAATTCTTCTCTCCTCGTTTCTTGTATGTCTTAACTCTAACAATGAAATAGCTATCCCTTTTTTTTTTAAATGGAGTATTGATTTTTAAATGTTGCAACTCGATTCTGGCAGGGAAAAGAACATTATTAATTCAAATATTGGTGTTCTTGGGTTTGACTCCATCTCATGGCTTTGAAATTGGATCAGGTTAAAAGTCTGGTCTTTCCTCTGTCTGACTTCGCTTGTTTTGCCTGTCTGGAATAAGCCATCAGAGGTGTAATATTGAAATCCCATGGAAACCTCTCTTGGTCCTGTCTCTCACTTTTTTTTTTCTAAAGGTGACAGACAGCTTTCCATTCTGTGTCATCTGAGCATGTGCACAAGGCGTTACATTAAATTACGTGTTTCACAGTAGAAATCAGTGTCTCTGACTTTAACCGGCTCGTGGCACTCAGCATAGCATCTGACATTTTGTAGCTGAAGATTCCGTGGTTCCTTTACAATGTAGCATTCCAGCAGGTGCTACTGTTTACTCTAACTCTCCCCCACTCATGGATGACTTCATTGTGTCTTATTTTGTTTTGGGGGAACTTTTTCTTAACATTCTCAACAGGTGCACACTGACTTTGCTGTCAAGCCTTTAAGCCTGCAGATAATGGCATCTCCCAGAGGGAAGCCACGGTGGGATGCTGTACTGTATTTAGTTGTATTTAGTTTTACGTCAACTTGACACAAGCTGGAGTCATTTTGGAAGACAGAACCTCAGTTGAAAAAAATGTTCTCACAAGATTGGCTTGTGGGCAAGCCTGTGGTGCATGTTCTTAATTAATGATTGATCGGGGGTTGGGGGGCTAACCCATGGTGGTGGGTTGGTGGTCCTGGGTTATATTAGAAAGAAGACTGGGTAAGCTAAGGAACAAACCAGTAGTCAGCACATCTCCACGGCCTCTGACATCAGCTCTTCCTCTCCAGGTTCCTGCCATGATAGTTTCTGCCTGGGTGATGGGCCATAGAGGGAGCCTAAGCTGACGTAAACCCTTTCCTCCCCAAGTTATTTATTGTCACAGTGCTTAACCACAGGAATAGTAACCCCAACGAAGGCAAACACAACAATGCCAGTATTAAAATGGCTAGCTGTGGCAAGTCCCATGGCCTCCCTTAACTCAAGGTTGCCTGTCACTGATATACAGGTCCCTCAGACCCTTGCATTCCTGAGCGTTAAGTTCTTTATACAGAGCATCCTTCTGTATATATTTTCTCATAGAAGGAAGAGAAATGAAACATTCAAAACATAATGCTCCTCTTTGTAAAGTTACAGGCTAACCAATGAGGTATGACTAGAGCGTCAATAAAGCCAGTAGGATTAAATGGGCCTTTTAACTATCAGGGTGGGGAGAGGCTTTTAGTGTAAGCAGAAAGAAAGGCCCAAGCAGGGGCTGGTTTCTTACCTCGGAGTCCTATGGGACCTTGCACATGGGTGTGGAAATAGTGAAGGGGTAGAGAGCTCCTGGTCACATCTTGGCTGTGCCATTTCTCAGTGGCCCCAATGACACACCCCTTACTTCCTCATCTGTAGAGAGCCACTAATGTGTGATTTCATCTACATCAATATGTGACAATGATGGTTCCACTCCCAAGGGCCACGGGGCTGGCCCGGGGTAGAACGTTCCTACTGAACCTGTGCTGCTTCCAGTCTAATTTGTTAGGTGCACTTGTGCAGGATCTCCGTACTCCCCCACTTCTGGAACAAATGTGCACAGCATGCTCTGGGACCCTCTGGCCTCTTTGATATCTTACTCCCATATGGAGGAAGGATAACGGAGTTACAAGGGCAGTAAAAACTCAATCTTGTGGTTGTGGTCATCGTAGCTTCCTGTTTGCACAGAAGAGCCTCCTCACAATGTCCTGTCCATTCTACAGTCATGCTGATGCCTTCCCTCAGACTTATTTGATACCGGTTTCTATTCAAGAGGGATGTGCTATGTACGATTCCACCTTGCAGGTGGGCCAGCGGCCTCTGGATGAATTACCTTGTGTTTGTTGAGCCACAGCGAGCCAGCTTTGGCTTAGATGAATTCTCAACAGAGTAAAATATGTTAGCCGAGTTTAAAAGCCCATCCATATTGCTGGTTTACTTTCCTTCTTAGAGAGTGTAGAGTAGATCCGTGTTTTACTCCATTTGCACAGAAGGGAGATGGCTGCGTAAGAAAATGCCGGACCATGTTCCATACCTGAAATCAAAGCATTTTTCTTTTTAGTACCCTCGTCTGTATTACGTAGCATGTGATTGATGGAGACGGAGTAATGCTCCTTTGACATAACTACCGTGTGCACAGGAGCCGATAGCATCTGTGGGGAAGGCCTAGTTCTGTAGCGTTGGAAACAAGCCTCTGTTCCTAACTCTGCCCTTCTCCATCCCTGTGCAACAGGACAGGCGGTGACTTCCTGGGTCTTGAGTTCCTTGTCTCTCCAGAGCTTATGGGGATCATATCTATGATGGGAAGAATCTACAAAATTGATCCAACCTTCCTATAAAGGACACAGCAAGGGCCAGAGAGCTGTGTCATGATATATGCTATTAATGTTTCCTTCTGGAGCCTCGGGTGTGGGAGGACCTTTATACTCGAGCGAGAGCTAGTTGGCCTGTCCATCATCGGGTCAAGCACTTAGCTTGTGGGTGCTGCTCTCCTTGATGCTTGTTATCCAGACCGACACCCAGTAAACATGATCAGCTGGAGGGTGCTGGAAGGTACCCCAGAGAAGCTTTAGGGTTAAGGGAACTCAGGTCAGAGGTCACCAGTCTTTCCTGGGTGATGTCTGGCAGAAGATCTAGAGGAAGTGCCCTGTGCCTTCCTAAAGATGGCCATGGGTTTGGAGGAAAGCTACAGAGGAAGCATATGGTAAGGAGAAGTATTTTCTGATCATGGAGTAGAGTCCACCAGTGTGAGGGACTCAGGGTTGTTATCAACAAGTACATCAGAGTGAGTCACTCATAAGCAACTGACCCTTATTCCTCCTGCTTCTGGAAGCCACGGCCTGAACTCGAGGTGGCAGCACAGGGGAGGGGGCTCTGGTGAGGGCCTCTTCAGTTAAGGACAGCTAACTTCTCCTCCAGTCTTCTCAGGGGAGACAGAGCCTGGGTGTCTTCTGGGAACTCAAGGGCACCATCAGAACCTTACTCTCTCCCAGAATCCCCACAACTGGAACTCCCATGCTGGGCCTTGGGACATCACTATCAGGACTTGCAGGGACACAAACCTGCAGTCCCTCACAGGCAGGATGCTTGTCTTAGAAACATAGCTCCAAGAGACACAGGCAGATAGACTCTGCTCCTGGCCCCAATGCTTCGCTCTCTTCCCTGCTGATCTCTGAGCTCTCACGCACCGAGAGCAGGTCGCACTCGGGAAGTTGGGTCCCTGACAGACTGTCCCAAGGGCTGTCAGGCTGCTGGAACTATCAGGAGTAGCAAGAAAAGAAGGCGTTTGTGTATATGTGAAGCTTCCGTCTCCACGGCTGGCAACCGGAGTGTTTAAGATAATACTGGAGAGGCAGCTGTGCTGGCTTTACAGCACTTGAGGAGGGGGAGGATTTTCACAGAACTGAGGCCAGCCTGGGTTACACAGTGAGTTCTAGGCTAGCCTGGGTTATACTATAAACCTCTGCATCAAAACAAACAAAACGACAACAAAGGAAAACATAAGGGAAAATATGAGGTCATGGTATCTCTGGGCTCTTTGCAGCTGCTGTCCTATTGGGAGCCAGTGGCCTTGGGCTTCACTTTGCCTTCTTGGTGTAGGTGTGTATGTGTGTGTCCACATGTGGGTGTGTGTATGCGTATGTACATGTGTTTGTATGTGTGTGCCTGTGTGTAGTGTGAAATGTATGTGTGTACATATATATGTGTGCACGTATGTATGTGTATTGCCTGTGTCTGTGTGTGTGTATGTTTGTGTGTATGAGTAGTAGGGAGTTCATTAGGTCCTTTGGGATTCTCTCTATCCTGGAACGTCTGGGTCTCCAAGAGGAGACACAGTACCTGGCTGAGCTGGAGAGGCAACTGTGCTCAGAGAGCAGAAGGCACAAAAGAGCTCAAAAAAGACTGAGAGCCTGAAGCCTGGGCAGTAGAGGGCTGGGGCTGCTAGCTCTGTGTGGCCTCTCGTGTCTCCTAGAGATTTAGGGATGAGTTGTTTAAAGCACACACATATGCGCACGTGCATACACACACACTCTCTCTCTCTCTCTCTCTCTCTCTCTTTTTGTGTCTCTCTGTCTCTGTGTCTCTCGGTGTGTGTTTATCTCTGTCTCTCTGTCTCTCTCTGTGCCTCTGTCTCTCACACACACACATTGTCTATGTGTGTTTCTGTGTCTCTATCTCTGTGTCTCTCTTTCTCTGTCTCTTTGTTTCTCTATCTGTCTCTGTCTCTTTGTCTTTTTCTGTCTGTCTGTCTGTCTGTCTGTCTGTCTCTCTCTCACACACACACACACACACACACACACACACACACACGAACAACAAGAACATGGTGCAGTTGGGATTGACAAACCTTAGAGCCCCCAGGCATCTCAGCAGAGCCTGCTCGAGCTGTGGACACTGGTGGAGGAACTGAGTTTTCTGGCCACCTGGGCACCAAAGCACCGGGCAGTGCCTGGCCCGGCGGAGCCTCATGCTGTTGCCCCAGCAACTTCTGTTCTTCACTTCAGAGCAGGTGGAAATGTCAGAGGAAGCCTTTGTCACGACAAACACACGAGAAAGACTCCAGTTAGGTGAAAAATCATTGCTTTAGTTTCATTCCTGTTGCTGTTATAAAAAATACCCTGACCAACACAACAGCTTAAGGGAGAAAAGAGTTGGAGTTTACGGTCCCAGGTTCTATAGACCCTCATTTTGGGGAAGTCAAGGTGGGAACCTGGAACAGCTGGTCGCGTCACATCTCCACTCAAGAGCAGAGAGCAATGAATGCATTCGTGCCGAGAGCCGGGCTGGCTTTCTCGACCCTTAGACAGTCTACATCCTCACACCAGGGAAGGGTGCTGCCCACGGCCACACTGGCTGTTCCTCCATCAGGTGAAGCAGTGAAGACTATTCCTCACACACGCGCCTCAGCTAGACAAACCTTCTTGAGACTCTTTTTCAGCTGATTCTGGATGGCATCCAACTGTCGACTTAAAGTAACCATCATAATTGTCTGTGGTATCTTTGGAAACATCCCAACCCTACCTGAGTTCTCCACTGTCTCTCACTGCATTCTGTTCCAGCCACGCCCACCTCCCGCCTCCCTACCTTTAAGGCTTGGCGATGAATGTGCTCACCGCCCCCTCTTTGCTCCTGCATCAGGGAATGTTCCATTTTCCTCCGACACCTACTTAAAATGTTTGTTTGTTTATTTATTTACATTCCAGCCATTGCCTCCCTCCCACAGTTCCTCCTCCCCATTACCTCTGAGAGAGCACCATCCCCACCTCCCTCTTCCCTGGGGCCACAAGTCTCTCCAGGATTAAGTGCATCCTCTCCCACTGAGGCCAGACCAGGCAGTCCTCTGCTACACATGTGCTCAGTCCTCGGACCGCCCAGGTATGCTGCCCGGTTGGTGGCTCAGCCTCTGGAAGCTCCCTGGGGTCTGGCTTAGTTGAGACTGCTGGTCTTCCTATTGGGTTGCCCTCCCCTTCAGGAGTCAATCCTTCCCATAATTCAACCATAGGGTTCCCTGACTTCAGTCCAACTGCATCTATCTGAGTCAGCTGCTGGTAGGACCTCTCAGAGGACAGCCATGACAGGCTCCCGTCTGTAAGCACATCATAGCATTTGTTATAGCATAGTGTCAGGCCTTGGTGCCTCCCACCCACCATGAGATGGATCCCATGTTGGGCCGGTCATTGGACTTCCTTTCCTTCTGTTTCTTCTTCATTTTTGTCCCTGCTGTTCTTTTAGACAGTAATAGTTCCGAGTTAGAAATTTTGACTGTGAGTTAGTAATCCTTGTCTCTCTGCTTGAGGCTCTGTCTGTCTACTGGAGGCAGACTCTTCCAGTTCCCCCTCCTCAGTATAGGGCATTTTGATTTTGGCTAAGGTAGCCCCCATTGAGTCCTGAGAATCTTTCACATCCTGGGTCTCTGGCACTTTCTGGAGGGCCCCTCCTCTTTCTTTCCCCTCCCCAATGCTGCATATTTCCATTCATTCTCCTGGCCCTCTGGGCTTCCCTCCTGTCCCCGCCCCCCCATCTCTGATTAAAACATTCTTTTTAGCTGTGTAAGCAAATGTACAAAAGCCTGACATGTCTCTACATTACTTTTTGAAATGTACTTCCTCTGTTTCATTCACCAAAAGGTAACGTGCAACCCTATATAAGTATCTGCTTAAAAACAGAAAAGGGAGACCCCCTGTGGTGTTTGGAATGGTCTTAGGGAGAGCCTTGCTCAGGCTAGCATCTGACAGTGACAGAGATGTCACTTCAAGAACTGTCTATGCAGCAGCGCTTACAGGTCTATAATTACTCCAGCGACACTGAGTACACAGTCTTCTAAAGGTCTGGCTTGACGCACGGTTAAAATTGCCGAGATGGAAAAGAATAGAAGGCCCGCGCCTCCGTCAGGGATTGCTCTGAGGGGGTTGATTCTGGTAAGTGTTTTAGCACCGGGAACAAAGAGTGCTGGGCTCTTCCTGGCAGGAACGAGGCATTGAATGATCTCTGTTGCCAATTAATGGAAGCAAATGGATCTTCTGCCTTCAGCCAAGTGGCAGCTGCACCAGACAATCAGAATCTGATTCCTCAGTACTCCGTCACCTTCCTGCATGCTGAGGTAGGAGGTCGGTCACATCGTAGGAGAATGGTGGATGAAGAGAATCTCCTTCATAGACCTTAGAAGCCCAGGCAGCTATGTGCTGCCATCTGAAATAACAAAGTGACATATGCATTTTGTGTGCACTTTCTTTGCACATGTGAATGCACACACACATGTAAACATACAGGTACACATGTATATGCACATAAGCACACATGCATGCACATAAGCACACATGCATTCACACATATGCCACACATAATGCACTCCCAGGCACATGCATATACATATGTGCACACACATGTGTACACATGCATACAAGTACACATACATGCGTATATACAAACAAACACACACATTTATACTCTCATTTTACGAACAGGTACACATTTAGTACCTATAGAGATACTAAGATCCTGGTAAAATCCATGCTTTATTTAAAGACATCATCAAATTCCTGCTTGGCCGTGAAATGAAGTTCTCAGCCAGCCATGGGACTGTTAGCATGGTGGCCATGTTCAGAGGGTAGCAGGAAGGTGCAGTTCATGGGAAAAAAAGTAACCATTAAAAGAATTACTTGTGAGGAATTTGGGCATGTTCAGAAGGTACAGAAATACAGGAGTGTTATTTTAGATTGTTTTCAAATAAAAATGAACACAAAAATTTCACTACAACCTAACAGAATGCTTAAGCTCAAGTCATACCTTTTCTTGGTGATTCAGTTAAGACAAAGTATTTGTGCAAAAAAAAAATACCCATGGGGAAAATCTGATATTTGGATATAAACCATGCAAGTGTTGGCTGAAATACGCTAATAATTATGATTTTCGTTTTTAGTGAGGTTGATCCTGAGTCACATTTTTTTCCTGTCTATGATTAGGCAGGAGGAGAAATTCACCCTTGGGAATGATAAAATTATATTGTCAGATTATGGGCAAACCTTTGTCATCCCGCTCTCGTAGCTCAGCCAGGTTTCTCCACACTTAATTGGCTTCATTTTATGTACAGTTTGTGAAGCAGGGGCGGACGCGTCTCAGCTTCAGCCTTGTAGCGCATGCGGTGTGGTGTTCGCGCCGCAGACGCAACAGACAGGCCCGGGCAGGTGCAGGGTCACCAGGGGTGTTTGGCTTCTGTGCTAGTTAAACTTGTCATGTTGACCCAACCTTGAAGTACCTGTGAAGAAAGGCTTTGTGAGAAGTTATTTACGTCAGGTTGGCTTGTGGGTGTGTCTATGGCTATGGCGGATTGCCCTGATGGTTAATTGATGTAGGGAAACCTAACCCATTGTGGGCGGCTCCATTCCCTAGACAAAGGGTCCCAAACTGGACAAGAGGTAAGAAACTTAGCTGAGCAGAGCAAGCAAGCATAGGATGACATGATGTGGCCGACTTCAAGAGTTCCTGCCTTGACTTCCTCACGATGTAGCATGTGATGGTTTGAATATGCTTGGCCCATGGGAAGTGACACTATTAGGAGGTATGGCTTTGTTGGAGTGGGTGTGGCTCTGTTGGAGTGGGTGTGGCTTTGTTGGAGTGGGTGTGGCTTTGTTGGAGTGGGTGTGGCTCTGTTGGAGTGGGTGTGGCTCTGTTGGAGTGGGTGTGGCTCTGTTGGAGTGGGTGTGGCTTTGTTGGAGTAGGTGTGCCTTATTGGAGGAAATGTCACTGCGTAGTCATGTTTTGAGGGCTCCTAGTACTCAGGCTCCACCCAGTGCAGAAGAGATAGTCTCTTCTGGCTGCAATTGAATCAAGATGGAGAACTCTCAGCTCCTTCTCCAGCACCATGTCTGCCTGGATGCTTCCTGCCATGATGTTAGTGGACTGAACCTCTGAACCTGTAAGCCAGCCCCAATTAAACGTTGTCCCTTGTAAGAGTTGCCTTGGTCATGGGGTCTCTTCACATAATGCAAGCAATGGCTAGGATACAGTGTAATTTGGAATCATAAGTCAAACAACCTCTTTTCTCCCTAAAGTCACTGCTTTCCAGGATACTTTGCCATAGCAGTAGGAACAAGCGAACAGCTTCCGAGGGTAACTGGGCATGGCAGGCCAGCAGCTGTAAAAGGATAGATTTCAGCTTAGTCCAAGGACGATGGTTTCACAGCTCGAACCACCCACCTCGGGTAGACTGAACACTGGGTGGGGCCAGGGTGGTGACTACTGGTGTGGTTTCTGACCTTGAACCTACGTAGTTCTATGAGAGGAAATCTATTGAGAAGGGAGGCTGTCTTTTATCGAGTGTTTCTTTATAGAGCTCCCCTGACCTACGAAGTCTTCTCCGAATAGCTTTGAAGGCTGACTACCAAGTAGGGCAGAAGGACCCAAT
Source organism: Rattus rattus (assembly GCF_011064425.1). Lineage (NCBI taxonomy): Eukaryota > Metazoa > Chordata > Mammalia > Rodentia > Muridae > Rattus > Rattus rattus. The sequence goes on from NC_046167.1 coordinate 80,429,317, forward strand.
CAAATCAGCATTTACTGGAGACACACAGGGCTGTTGAAGAAAAATAGCCAGATAACTCTGATGTGGGGCAAAGTAACAAACCTGATCAAGCTTGGAGCTTCCGTCTCTAAGGCAGCGCTAACCTGCACTTGCTCCTTCTCCTTCAAATGGGTGTGTCTGTTGTCCTCGGTAAGAACCCAGCAGATGGCCCCAAAGCCACAGTCTCTCTAGGCTCCTCGGAACAGCCACAGATCCCAAGGATGCCATTCTACTTCTCACAGAATTCATGTGACAGCTTTGATGTATTCTGTCAAGAAGGACATGTGTATGCCTGATGCTTTGGGTAAAAGGTGTCACTAGAGAAGGGATTTAGGGAGCTGTCATCATCAATGAGGTCCCTCTGAGTGCCTGGGGGAGCAGATTAGCCCGATCCCTAACCTGGAGGAAACCCCAGGCCCTCTAGTAGGCTCTTGTCCTACTCTGAAGGGTAGAGTCACTTCCACAGATCCCATGCTGTAGCCCCAAGAGGAAGTGCACGTATGTACTCCTTTTTTAATTGGATTTTTTTTTTTTTTTTTTTTTTTTACATTTCAGATGTTATTCCCTTTCTTGGTTTCCCATCCATAAACTCCCTATCCTATCTCCCTCCCCCCTTCTTCTATAAGGGTGTTCCCCCCAACCCCACCCCTTCCCACCTCTCCACCCTGACATTCCCCTATACTGGGGCATCGAGCCTTGGCAGGAACAAGGGCTTTTCCTCCCATTGGTGCCCAACAAGGCCATCCTCTGCTACATATGCAGTTAGAGCCATGGGTCACTCCATGTGTACTCTTTGGATGGTGGTTTAGTCCCTGGGAACTCTGGTTGGTTGATATTGTTGTTCTTATGGGGTTGCAAACCCCTTCAGCTCCTTGAATCCTTTCTCTAACTCCTCCAATGGGGAACTCCATTCTCAGTTCAATGGTTGCCTGTGATCATCTGCCTCTGTATTTGTCAGGCTCTGGCAGAGCCTCTCAGGAGACAGCTATATTAGCCTCCTGTCAGCATGCACTTCTTGGCATCAGCAATATTGTCTGAGTTTGGTGGCTGTATGTATATGGGCTGGATCCCCAGGTGAGACAGTCTCTGGATGGCCTTTTCTTCAGTCTCTGTTCCAAACTTTGTCTCCATATCTCCTCCTATGAATATTTTTGTTCCCCCTTCTAAGAAGGACTGAAGCATTATGCACTTTGGTCGTCCTTTTTCTTGAGCTTCATGTGGTCTGTGGATTGTTTCTTGGGCAATCCGAGCTTTTGGGCTAAGATCCATTTATCAGTGAGTGCATACCGTGTGTGTGTGTGTGTGTGTGTGTGTGTTGGTATGTGTGTGTTGGTGTTTGGGTTACCTCACTCTGGATGATATTCTCTTAGTGATGGAGAAAAGTGAAGTGCATGCTGGGATTAAATGTGACTTATGTCTTGCTCTCTCAGGCACCACAGGAAATACACTATAACTGTCAGATAGGGAGGACCTCCACATAGGGAGGACTGCCAGACAGGAAGGAATGCCATGTGTTAGGAGAATTGCTCTAGTGGTTGTGTCTGGTTGACATTGACCTGAAATACCCTGGAATGGATGAAGGGACATCTTCTGCCTCCAGGGACAATCAGGCTCTGGATGAAGGGCAGCCAGGAGAAGATGGCAGCTGTCTGGTTAATGATTCTGTAGGAACTTCTCTAGAATATTCTCACTGGGCTGGAGAGATGCTCACCTGTTAAGAGCACACACGGCTCTTGCAGAGGACCCAGCTTCAGTTTTAGCACCCATGATAGGCTCACATCCACCCCTGTGACCAACAATGTTGTTGCTCTCTGCAGGCACCTGCATGGGTGTGGTGCACATACACAAATGTAGGTACTTGACACATTCGTTTAAAAAAAAATTAAAGCAGTTACCAAACCAAGAGCATTCCTACTGGCTATTATTGTGTATCTGTTTTTATGACCGTATCATCTGCTTTTCCCCTTGGATTCATTTTTCTTGATTCCATAGCTTCTTAACATGCAGGTAATGTATCAAATATACTAAATGGACGGAATTATCCTGATGTCACAATGGCCTAGAGAGTAGATGTGGAAACTGGGGACTTGTCGTTAAGCAAGCAGATTATAGGTCTCCCATATTGGCTGTTGTGCTGTTCCTTTAAGACCTTATTATATAATAAAAGTCATTGGTAGCTCACCCTGGTGTTTACACACAATCTGTTACCATAGCTTAGCCAACCCCTTTGGCTCATATCCTGTCCAATTCATCCCTGAGGTCTCAATTTATAAGCAATTTCCTGGAGGAAACCATTGTACTGCCCTAGACCCCCTCAGGCCAATCTCCCTCGATACCCTGTTAAATCACATTTGTACCAACCATAATTTTTATTTATTTATTTATTTTTTTGGTTATGGTAGGTTATGAACCTACCATGTTGCACTTTAAAGGCCTTCTGCTATTTGCTCCATCAACTGTCTCTGTGTCCTGTGGACATGGTGGAAAGTAAGTTAAGCATTACTTTCTTCCTAGCCAGAAATTAGAGGCAGAGACGAGACACTCCGGTTTGGTGCTTAGAGACATGATAGGCAGGATCGAGAAGCGGTGCTCAGGGGATTTGGTGGAAGGAGGCCTCCCTCGGCATCAGTGTAGCCATGGGGAGCTGAGCCACCTTTCGGTAATGGCGGTGCGACCTGGACTCATTCCCAATGCCTTCTGCCTAATGGTTTGCTAGCTTGCTTACTAGAAGCCTCGTGTCATACAAGCATCTAAAAGCCCATCGGGGACATCATTCCTTTGTCTTCTGCTTAATTAAGTCTCAGCCAGGAAGCTCCCAGTGGCCCATTCATTATGAGAGGACCCTTCTAGCAGCTGCCTGTGTCTGCAATGAGTGCCCAGGGAAGGGAGGCTGTTGGGGGACACAGGCGCGATAGTGGTGACGGTTTGCAGGCCAACAGTTTGAGACTATTACTTGGCCTCTTCACTGCTGGATATTAAGGTCAGATAGGAGAAGTGACCGGTTCCTAAACTCCCAGCTAGTTATCATCCAATCAGGACGAGGATGCTGAAGCCCTCTAGATCTCGGGATCAACTCTATCAAGACAAGTGGGTCTTCTCTCTTTTCAAATAGGCCGCATCCTGCTGTGGGACGTGAGCTGGGAGTAGGGAATCAGTGTGGGAGGTTCTTTCCCACCCAGTAGCTCAGGAGTATGATCCCTGGCTTACAAAGTGTCCTGGACAGGAGCATTACTGTCTCTGGAGAACTTGATGAACATTTGTTCTCTGGCGTCCTTCAGAGCTGCTGGATCAGAGGCCGTAGGAGAGCAGTGAGCAGTCCGTGTGAACAGTCCCCTGGGCCTGCTAATGCTCACTTACATTTGAGAATTACTGACAAAATGGAAAAAGGATGGGACACTTGCTACGTCAGCTGATGCTGTGCTGTCTGTTAGGACTTAACTATGGCCTACGGCCTTCCTGGGGCAGTACAGTAGGGAGGGGGTGCCTCACCTATGGAATTGTGGGAAGACTCAAGGAGAAGCTACTGTAGGTGAATGGTTTATATACTTAGCCAGGAATCAACCTGGGCGCTTGCAGTGTTTCTGCTCCTTAAGGATGGGTCGCATTGCTATCGATCAATCCTGTGTTCTGCAGACCGTGTTGTCTCTCCTGTTGGCTCTCAATGCAGCCCTTTCCTGACAATGGTCACAGGGAGTCTTCATGTTCTTCTGGGGAACCTCTTAGAAAGGTCCTGCCTGACAGGCTGCAAGCTGGGTGAGCTGGTATAGTGTGGAGATGAGGGAGAGCCAACAAGGTTGTACGGTGGGACTCAGCCAGCTTCTGTGACCACATGGAAGGACGGACCCAGGCCTTATAAACAGACTTGGCTAAGATCTGAGCCGGTTTAACAAGTGGAGATTAATCAGAACCATGACTATAGGTAAAAAGCATCATGACCAGCAGTGGGAGGCTTTGTGTACTTTCTTCTAGGCTCACACACCTTGACTGGTGGGACTGGGTTCACAGCTTCTCTGAGGACTGGTGCTTTTACGGTACCTGCCTTACAGAAAAGGACTCCGAGACACAATGAATTCAACAAAATGCCTCCCCCACCCCCCCCAAAGGTCAAATATAGATATTTTAGACTTTGAGGTCCAAATAGTCTGTTGCACTGAATGACTTCTCTGCCTCGGAGAGAAATGCAGATTTGGTCATATGCAAATGAGAGGGTGTGGCTGTCATCCAGCCCCACCTCCTGTGAGCAAACGGAACTTACTTTGTTTGTTTGTTTGTTTTGTTTTGGGGTTATGAAATACTGTTAACCTTGCCAGATATTTTTAAATGCAAAGAAACAGTCTTAGCTAAGGGGTTGCACAGAACAGGGAGGGGACCAGGTTTGGCCCTGGGACACAGGTTGTTGACCCTTGGGTTAGGGTGACCTGAAGGCCAGGGCGTCTCCACAGCTTGTGCTCATCTCTGACAGCGGCTTGCCAAAAGCGCTGCCCGCCATGATGGGAAAATGGAGGTCCTCATCAAAGCCCGATTTTTATTTCCTCTGAACTTTTTCCTCTTTAGCTTGATGTTAATTATAATTTGGTGGATGCATTCTGGCTTTTGAACTGACAGCCAGGAAATGCAAGGTTTTTTGTTTGTTTGTTTTTATGTGAAAAATCACGTACAAGGTAAAAAAAATAAAACCAATCAGTAAGGGTTTTTTACCTTCTCACTTCTCCTATCCCGTTGTCTTGTCTTCTCTTGGGCCCCACAGACTATAGGCTCGCAGGCCCTCTTCTGGGATCTGACGTGAGAAGAGTAGTAGTTACCTTCGTTTCAATTCATACTTGGCTTTTCAAGTCACACATCTTAGAGAGCCCTCCGCACAGGCTATTTCAGTGTACAACATTCCGTGAGTCCTCGGCCCGAAATGCACTTACTCATTTATCCACCCCTCACTGTTGCCTCTGAGTTCTTCCCTGAGTTTTAGTTGTTACTAGAGAAAAGTCGATAGAATATTTGGAAATGAAATCTGCCACACCTCTGTTCAGGCTTCTGTGGGCTACGTTGCTAGACGTGTAGCCCTGACATCAAAGGAAGCAATCGTGTAGCCGAGCTCTCTTCTTATCTGTTCCCATTATTTACATATTTTTTTCTTACCTGCCTTACATTAACTTCCAAGCCAATTATTTGCCTGAATGGAGAAGGTTTGCAAAGAGCAGCGTGGTGGGAAGATGGATGCCCTCTTGCCGCCTGGAACACTTCCCACGGCCTGTTGTTTCTTGTTTGCTGAGTTACAGGTCACGTTCTTCTTTAAAAGAGCTTCCTCTGTACAGTTAGCACTTGGCAACACTGCGGCTCGAGGGTCCGGGATTTCATTGTGACCTTTGATATCTATTTAAAGAACGACCACCTTTTTCTTTTTTTGGGGGGTAGGCTCGCCAGACTAGGGTTCTCTGTTCCACAAGTGACAGTCTTTAATCCTCGTAAGTGTTCCTCAAAGCCCACAAGAGGATTGCTAGCGGCTTGTGCACCAATCTGCTTCTGCACTGAGTGATCTACCCAAACCACCTTTGAATTTACAAAATGACGGTATAGGACGGGAACTATTCTCATCCCCATAACGTCAGAAGGGCCCAGGCTGGCTCTGCATGCAGCGCTGAGAGTGAAATGCCCATTCTTGATCACCGAAGATCTTGTCACTTACACTGGTCACCTCAACATTGGACACGCATTATCTAGTTCATGACTTGGGCCAGCCAGTCACTGTGAGGGGAAGGATCGTGGTGACAGTTGGCCCAGCCCTTGTTTCCTAGGGAGTTTTATAAACGGTTTTCTTCCGGACTGTGAGTTTTAAGGGCAAGCGAGTGGTCACTTGTGCATCTGCGCCTCTGCGGAAATCCAATCATTGAGTGGGGATGAGCTGGATCGAGGAACGAATCTGACAGTTACACATAGGGCAACTGGAACAGACATCAGGGAATAAATAAAGACTAAGGTGTGGCAGATCTTGAGAGATGAGGAGGGGACACAGGGTGAACTCTATTTTCTGAGATCAGAAGAACAGTACATTTTATCCTAATACATTAAAAACGCGTGGCAGTTAATCTATGACCTCCTAATCATAGGTGCAAAATGGAAAAGAACAATGTGGATAAAGGCTCTTTGGCTAGCAGAGTAACCACTGGTTTTCAAGTATTCTGTGAGCTCAGTCTCTGGCGGGAAGGTCTGGCGAGCTCTGGGTTTACTCCTGTTCTCTGTTGGCTGTGCATGAAGAAGACAAGAAAAGTCAATCCCGCTGTCAGCCTGGAATAATTCCTGCAGAAATGGAGGCCCCTTATCCAAGCGGGAGTCTGCATTTCCCTTTCTGTCACCAACCTGCACAGGGCCTGAGGCCGTAAGCCGGCGTTTCTCAACCTGTGTGTAGCAACACTTCTGGGGGAGGGGTTGGTCAAACAATCTTCTCAGAGGGGCCACTTGTCAGATATCCTGCAGATCAGATGTTACGATTTATAACGGCAGCAAGATTGCAGTTATGAACTAGCAATGGAAATAATTTTATGGTTGGGGTCACCACCCATGAGGAACTGAATTAAAGGATCTCAGCATTGGGAGGGAAGGTTAAAAGCCACTGCCCTAAGGGATTCCCGTAGATCTCAGACTGAGCGGGCCTGACCCCCGTCCCTTCCTGTCTATTTCCAGTTACCACATCCTCACAGATGCTCAGCCTTGTTATTGCCTCTTCTTTAACTTGGTTGACATTCGTTGGATCGGTCGGGGTTCTCTAGAGAACCAGAACTAATAAAACAACTTTGACCATGTATCTGCATATCTACATATCGGCATATCTATATATTCATCTATATATCTATATATCTATATATCTACATATACATCTGTTTATCTATATACTATATATCCATATATCTACCTATACATATCTATCTATCTATCTATCTCTACTATCTATCTCTACTATCTATCTATCTATCTATCTATCTATCTATCTATGTATCTATCTATAGAGAGAGAGGGAGGGAGCATGCATTCACTAGACTGCTTTACATATACAAAGGCAGTCTGATGACAGTGCAGGGAATCTTGTGGTGGTTCAGTCCTTCAGACTGATGTCTCAGCGTTCCTCCTTTGGCCCTGCAGTTCTGGAGGATCCTGGAGAGCTGCTGGTCTTTAGCCTACATCGGAATTCCAAAGAAGCTGAATTTAATACCAGCCGCAGAGATCGGGCAGATGAACCTGCCAGCAAGAGTAGAAAGCAGAGTTTCCTTCTCTGTGACCCAGATTTAGGGTATCTCTTCCTGCTTCAGTGAAGCTGATTGACAAAAGACCCCCCAGAGGTACCCAGCACTGAGGTTAGCTGATTGTAGACATAGTCAAGTTGTCAACCAAAAATTAGCTACCACAGTCCTTAGTTCAGGAGACACTTTCACAGGTCGTCCTTTGAGATAGCTTAGTTTTAATCCCTCCTCACTGCAGGGTCATGGTCCTCTGACTTTAGTGCTGTGCTTGAGTCAAAGGCTTGACGCAATGCTGACCAGCAGCTCCATTCGCAAGGACGGAGTCCAGTGGCATGGAGTGGGCTTCTGTGCTAGGTGCTGCAGGGACCCATCTCAAGGACCTGTGTACCACCATTTCCATTAATGCAGTTGTCAGAAACCCACTCTTTCACTTTACACTTCTCCTTGGGCTATTCCTTTCTGCATGCATCCTTCCTTCGTATGCCCCATGTGATGTCAGAGAAGGCTTGCCCCGACAATTTCAGGCAGACCGCGTCTTCAGAATAAGGTCTAGAGAAGTAGGTGGGAATGGTTGCGACGGCAGACCCCAAGTGTGACGATCCCCTCGAGGCCCACCGTTCTTACAGGGTCAGGACTGACTTTAGAGTTCGGTTACCAAAAAATTAACGATGCAGTTAGAGTTCAGCATCTGGGAGGCTGAAAGGAGAGCTGAGAGAAGCGTGCTGTTTGTTTTGGGGGGAAGCCAGTATGTTGGGTGGAGTGGGAATCAGACTGGGTTTTGAAGGTGGAGCTAGTCTTAGGGTCATAGGCTACAGGGACAGTAACCTCCATTCAACACGAGGAGAGCTGGGTTGAGGGCAGCAGTAGCAGACATCAGGCAGTTGACTGGTCTCGGTGTGGCTGTCATTGTAAATAACCCTGTGAACCTACTTTGTAGGTGATCCAATTAAAGGGAAATAGAAGGTCCCCGAGGTTACCTGGCGATTATACACGGACAGTGCAAACCCAAACATCGATCCATTTCCCGTTAAGACCTGGAGTGTGGCCACTTCCGTTCGTTCAACAATTACAGTTCTCTCTGGCCGTGGGCTGCTGGCTGTGAGGGTGGGAGAGATGTCCGGCGGCTAATTGTTCAAGCAGAACAGGGAAACCAGAAAAGTCACTCTTCGTCCATGTAATAGGTGTTAATAGTTACACGTGCTAACGTTGCTAAGAGGAGTGGGACATTAGTTAAGCATTGATTAGGTGCCTTTACCCTTCAGCCTCTGCGAGCCTTTAGTATGCTAATGCCGTTGTGATTCTTCCCTGACAGGCAGCCTAAGCGTGATCCCACACTCATTGGAGCCTAGACCTCATTCCTAAGGAACATCTCCAGGCGGGCAGGCTCCTTGGCTGCATTCGGAAAGACGTCTTCTGTGAGAGAGTTCCGGAATGTCAAAGTCTGCTGCTTCCTGTTGATTTGTAGCTGGGTAATTTGTGAGAAAAGGAAAATGGCTGTGGCTGGTCATTCTGGAAGCCCCAGGATGGACAGCTACCGCGACGTGTGCTGCCTCACAGTGGAGGGCGCAGTGGCAGGCGGCACCTGGAAGAGGAAAGGGAACACGGGGGATGGGCAAAGGCTTCCCTCAAGGAAACCAGAAATCCATTCCCGAGGACTCCATGCTCACAGACACCTCTACCACATGTCTAACCAACACTGCCCTGTGGAGGAAACGGCTCTGCTCATGAGTTTAGACAGAAGGCTGGGTTCTAACCCTAGCCCATTGTCTGGCCACAGCCCTACCATCCCCATCTGAGGACCTGGGACCCTGTCACTTGGAGGTTCTCATTCCTGCCAAGATCCAATGCTTGCCTGGCCTTCAATCTCCCTCTTATTTATAAGGAGTATATTAAATGTTTAATTATTTCCCTCCTCTGTTTCTGTCGTTAAGTATTGATTAGAGCAAACAATTGGTATAATAATCATTAGGTGTATAATTATTCCTTATAAACGTTATATGAGGCCTGGGAACGGCCTTGTAAAACTACAGATGGGAATGGGGGGGCAGGGGGGGAAGACGCACTCATGTCTGAGCGCTTTCCATTTCTGAAACCAATTATTTTTCTAAAATTGCTTTCCAGATTGGCTATTAAGTTGAAAAGATCATTGATTTTTTTTTAACGCGGGCATCAAGGAAAATTCTTGGTGAGATAGGATGTGTTTACTATTAATTGTGTTGGCTTTTACCTGGAGGCCGGAGCCAGGTGAGTTTATTCCGCTCCTAGTGGGGCCGCTGCTCAAGTTCACTATTCCTGCTTGACGCGGTGGGAGGCCAGGGTGGGTTATCTCCCCATGGGAACCTGTAGAGGGATGATGGTCTGAGGTACCAAGCTAAGGGTGGCACCTTTAAATGTTTTACCTACTTTATTGGGTGTGGTGGCACATAATCTCAACACTTGATAGGCAGAGGCAGCGAGTGTTTGAGACCAGCCTGTTCTGTGTAGTGAGTTTCAGGATGTATATGTATATGCATATGTATACGCATATGTATATGTATATATATGCATATGTATATGTATATATATACACATACATATATGTGTGTATTTAAGTATTCTATGTATATATGTATATATGTGTGTGTATATATCCTATGTATATGTATATATATATACTGTATATATATATGCATATTCTGTGTGTATATATATGTCTATATGTGTGTCTATATAAAATTCCTGTATTTATATCCTGACATGTATATATATATGTATATAGATATAGTCTCTCTCTATATATATATATATACACACACACACACATATATATGTATATACACACACACACACACACACACACACACACACACATATATATATATATATATATATATACATATATTCTGTACACAGATATTCTGCCTAGGGACAAAGAGATACACCTAGAGAGATATATATATATATATATATATAGAGAGAGAGAGAGAGAGATATATATATATATATATAGAGAGAGAGAGAGAGAGAGAGAGAGAGATGTCCTATTCCCATGAACTATTTTTTTTTTAAGTAGAAAGAAACTGTTATGAAAGGAACAAACAAAAGCAACAACAATGAACAAAACCCTAGTACTTAAGAACAGAGTGTCAGAAGTCTGTTTGAAAAAATCCCACTTGTCCTCTCTGGTGTGTAGTAGGGTGGACCTTTAGTGTCCAAATGGAGGACATTAGACCAAGGTCAGACTAGTGTGGCAGGGGATGACTGGGGGCGGGGGCACTGACAGGGCCGCCCAGATAACAGTGGGTGCCTAGAGCCTTCTGGAGGGGATGTGTAGGTCTAGAAGCATGGGTCCTTTCCCTTAGAGGAGAGCTGCTTTCCCAGAGGGTAGAGCTAAGCCTAGGCCGCCGGGGTCAGGAGTGGCACGTTCTGTCCCCAGGCGGGATGCCCCTCGGTGGACTCAGTCCCGGCTCACTCCTGTTTTATTTGTCTCATAACAAGAATCTTCGTCTCCACTTTAGCGCTTTAGACGAGAACATCTAGAATCCCCCCTCCAGTTTATACGTGTCGTAACTATAAACCAGGGCCCTGGACATCCTGGAAATTTATTTTCAGTTCTGGGCTTCATTTTGCCTCCTGGAATCTTTGACTTTGCAGATCACAGAGTGGAAGGTGTGGGTTTGCGGGGACCCCCGGAGGGCAGTGCATTTCCGGGTACCACCTCTCTAAGCTCCAGGCTCACATCTGAATTCTGCAGGTCTCGAAATTTAGGGGTTTATTCTTATAGATCCCGCCACTGCCAGCAGACTCTCCCGGCCCTCCCTCCGGGCTTCTGTGTACCAATAGCAGGCACAACAGTCTCTTTATAGGCGACATGTTATTTTTATGTGTCTGACTTTATTACGCATGGCAGGAAACCGTCTCTCACATTTTTCTATACTCGCTGAATTTTTATTGGAGTCTTATCTTTTATCAATAATAACATAAGCTGCGGCACCCTTCTCCCGGATGTCTGGGAAGATTGCTGCCCCTGTCAGGACGGAGAGCTGTTACCACCTTATTAGAAATAGTTTGGCCCTCATTGCTTTTTATCTCGTTAGATAATCCTTTAATCCCTGCTCATTGCCCATAAATTCTGCCTCTCCTTGCCAAGGCTGTTAACACGAGCCTGCAGAATCCGGCGTGGTGGGTGAGACTGGTCCGCTAGTCTATCGGTTTTGAGTTATTACGGGATCATTAGTTCTGGTGGCTGCCGTGATGAGAGCGGGAGGTCTCTCACCTGAGGCCAGCCGTGCTCGTTCATAATAAGGGATTTAGCAGGCATTTATGCAAGCAGAAAATTGAATCAGCAATGCCATCAGCACATTAAATTACGGCATCTTTTTTTCCCCTGCAGAATTCCTATAAAAATGTAATCGTGGATTCGGGCCGAGCCGTTATTTCTTACGTTTAGGGCCAGTTGAGGGTCCTCTGGTGATGCAGGGAGATAGGAGCTTTCTACCTGAGTAAGTCTTCCATCATTGTAGAGACATCAAGACAGCCGGTTCTGGTTGGTACCCACCCATGAATTTGTCTGCATTTAGATACCAACCTTTTAGTGACACTGGGAAAAAATGACCTAAAAAATGGTACCTTTGAATAAGGAGACTGAAAATACACCCAAATCAAAAGGCTGCCTGCTGTATTTAAAGTGTAAAGTGCTATTAGCCTACCTCTGTCACTTTGTCCTTTGAGAGGTTTCAGAAATAGTTGCCTCCATACAGGGCATCACAGGGCATAGAGAGTCCCCAGTGTGCTTTCTCCCAAGCATTCACTCTTATGCAAAAGAAGATGTGACACTTCAAGGGGGGTCAGGGCTCAGTTGTTCCTGGGCAAGTGGTGTATTTGATAACAGTTTCCAAATAGCCAGGCCACAACAGATGTTTGTATTGCTTTTGATGCCCTTTAAGTGCAGTTTTTTAACTAGGCAATAAATATATTGTTAGTTCAGAATTGAAGATGAATAGGGAAGAGTCTTGTAAAATGTCCCCTGCGGCCCCTTTCCTCCTCTGCAGCCATCATTCTCAGCTCCTTGTGTTTCCTTCCAGAGGTGGTTTAACAATGCCCGCTAACACACGTGCCCATCTCTTCCCCTTCCCTCTAAAGGCAGGAATGATGGCCCCGTTTACGTGCTGTGCTCCCTGCCCTACTCTTTCGGTAAGAAATAACAGAGTTTCTGACACACTTCCATATTTACTTACTGAGGTCACCACTGGTTGCTTTTCCCACAGAGCAGTACGGTGTTTCGGCCTGCAAGGGTAGCTGGATTCATTGAATGTGGCCTCTATGGATGGGTGCTCGTATGCCTTCTAGTATTGTGAGGTGGTCAACAAGACTTCAGTGAATAACCTTGTGCAAATAAGTGTCCGTCCACACATTAAGTGGCAGTTCTTCAATGTGCCAGGTTACTGGGTCAGAGGAGGAATATATTTATAATTTTCATGGCCATTGTCAAGTTTCTATCATTTTATTTTAAAAGTCAGGATCCAGAAGTAAGTTTCTAAACAGCCTTGCTAACACACACACACACACACACACACACACACACACACACACACACACCCCTCTTTCTTTCATCCACTTTTTAATCGGTCCTTGTGTTAGTTAGGGTTTTAGTGCTGTGAGCAGATACCATGACCAAGGCAACTCCTATAAGGACAACATTTAACTGCGTCTGGCTTACAGGTTCAGAGGTTGAGTCCATCATCATCAAGGCAGGAGCAGGGCAGCATCCAGGCAAGCATGGTGCAGGAGGAGCTGAGATTTCTACAGCATCATCTGAAGGCTGCTTGTGGAAGACTGGCTTCCAGGCAGCTAGGATGAAGGTCTTAAAGCCCACGCCCACAGTGACATGTGTATTCCAACAAAGCCACACCTACTTCAACAGGGCCACACTTTCTAATCCTGCCACTCCCTGGGCCTAGCATATACAAACCATCACAGTCCTAAATTCTTGTTAATTTGTAGAAACTTTCTACATAGGGAGGCAAGCCTTTCGAATATAATTTGATTGCTAAAGCAAAAGAGAGAATGAGAAAGAGAGAGAGAGAAAGGAAGGAAGGAAAGGGGAAAGGAAGGAAGGAAGAAAGAAGGAAAGAAAGAAAAAGAGAGAAGGAGAAAAGAACATTCTTAACTGATGGTGTTTGCCTTCTGATTTTATGAGATGTATTGTCAGGGGAAATTTTCACTTTGGTGTGTCCATGTGTATTGACTTTTATGGTATCTGGATTTATCGGTGGCCATAAACAAATGTTCTAATCCTCTTGTTTGCCTTCTGACCGTACCATAGAAGCCTCTGTACCATGTTCCTTTCACCGTGTTCCACAATGTGTGGCATTATAGACGGGGACATGCAACACCATTACTTTTCCCTGTATTCGTAGGCTTACATATGTATGTGTCTGTGCGTACCTAAAAGAGTAAATGCTCACACTCCTCAGGCTAAACACATGGCTGTCATGAGGATCCCATTGGTGTTTACAAATTTCCTCAGGAATTAATGCCTGGGTGACGTCCTCACTGGTTTATCTCTCTGGGGACGTAGTGTCTTCTAGTCTTTGCATAGGTTTTTTTTTGTTTTTTTTTTTTTTGTTTTTTTGCTTGTTTGTTTGTTTTTGTTTTTTGGGTTTTTTTTGGTAGTGCTGTTGGTTGCTATTCCTTGGAACAGATTGTAGATTTTCTTTTGATGGGTCTTACAAAATGCCTTAGTCACCTCCTCAGCACTTAACTCTCCGTTCGCTGAGTTTAACTGGTAATATTTCCTTGCACGAGCCCCTGGATTATTTATAGTCTCAGGTCAGGAAGCTAGGAGTACCTGCAAGTTACATTTGTATCTTGCCCGTTTACTGATGTAAGTTCGGTTTTATTTATTTATTGGCTTGATTCTTTATAACTTTCTGGATATACAGTCAACTTTCAGATTTTAGTTAATTTCATTAATTCTCTTTATATAATATGAGTTATAATGAGTCTCATGTTTGGGCTCTGATTCTTGTTGAAAAAGAGAAACACTTTTGCTGTATACAGAGGGTGTGGCAGATATCAAATTCTGGTTTGTTGTTGTTGTTGTTGTGTTTGTTTTGTATTTTTTTCCTGCACCAAGAAAATTGTCTGCACTCCCTCAGTGGGTGCCTTCTCCCTCACTGGGTGCCTTCCGGTTGACTTTGGCTCTGACACCGGCTAGGGGTCAGGTCAGGTTCCTCATGGCTGCTCCTGCTTCAGATGCCAACGTCAAGCCCCAGCTTAGCGGCTGTGCTTCCGATGACTGCGCTGTCCATGCAGAGACTTCTACATCCCCTCCCCGTGTCTTTAGTTTGCCATAAAGGCTTACACTATCGGGGCAATGTCTCCTGCACTTTATGCATATGTCATAAAAGGCTGGGAGTGCATGAGTCAAGCTCTGGAACAGCCTGTCCCTATGGCATTGAGGGACACTGTCCTTCTGCCACTTGGATGAATTAACCTAGCCAGGAACTCTTAGGAGACTCCCAGAAGCTCCATCCCATGGGCACAGTTGACTTAGGCCATTGGTGAGTAAGTAAACCTCTAGCCTTACTCCCATCTCCAAAAGTAAGGGCTGGGGCTGAGCGTTCTGGCTTCCAATCCGGTATCGATCAAGTGGTTAATCAGGCCATTCTCCCAGAGTCACCTCAGTAGCATAAACTGGAGCGACTGGTTCTTGCGAAGACTGAAGACCTCCTTTCACTCTGACGCTTTGGAAAGCACCAGGTTTTGTTATCTCTGCTCCAGGAACCAGACATTCAGAGAATTCGTGCTCCTTTTTAGAGTGAACCGCCGTGTTTATTTGAGTGCCGCAGTCTAGTCCAAGCTTTGAGGTTGAGGTAAATACATTTTCTCATTTCGAGGAACAATATATTCTTTCCGTTCCCCTGAGTAGCTTCTGCTAACGTTATCAGGAATGCCGTAGAACGTAATACTTTTTCAGTGATTCCGGGATGGTTATATGATTTTTTTTTTACAACCATAAAAGATATGGTCTGGCTTGTAGAATTACTAGTGTAGGGAAATCTTTGTGTTGTTATAGAAACTCTACTTGGTCGTAATATTTTTATTGCACCCTGGATTCTACGTGGTCATGGTTTCGCTGTGATGTTCACTAATTAAATTCATCTTGAGGTTTCCTCTGCATACAATAGTTTTGAGGTTTTTCTCCTAATTTGGACAACCTACGGTTGCTTTTTCCTACGAAGGGCAGTTTTCTAAATAACTCAGGCTGTGAATAAGATTGTGCCGAGTGTGTTCGGCATAATAAGTGGTTTTTGCTGGGCTGTTGTGTATTTCTGTTTGTGAGTACAAACTTAATAATGAAGATAAGGTTTACCTCTCTTGGGAAGCCAAGGGTGGAAAATAATTTAACATTGCTACCAGTAAGAAAAAATGATTAGTTAAGTGAATGAATTGATTTAATCTACAGTGGTTGCCTTTACATATACGGGCTCATTTTAATCCCCTGTATAGCCCCGTGGGGAGTTTTTTTTTTTTTTTCAATTATAGAAGATAAAAATAGGTTTAAGGAGGTAAGCAGGTTCTGAGGCCACACAGATAGCAAGGGTTGGGATCACACTAACAGCTCAGGTCTGTCCAATCCCACGTTTTGCTTTTGTTACTGTGACACCCTTATTTAGCAAATATAAGTTTTTATGGGAAGTCATGGGAAGTATGAAAAGTCCTTACTGAAGCAGTGGCCTCCAAGCATAGCCTTCGGACCGTTCTCAAGATTCATCCACTTCTACTGCAGTGGGAAATGCCGGGGAGACCCCACAGGATGAGCTCTGAGGAGCCCTCCAGGCAGCTCCTGTGCGCGCCGGAGTCTGGAAATAGCCCCTGTTTCTTCCCCACTGCAACCTGAATTTTAGGAGTTATTAACTTGTTGACTCTGAATAAGAGAAGAATACGACTTGTTTCTCTGCCTACCCCTCTGAAGCAAAGGCCATTCTGTTGACACAATGTAGTTTGTTCACAAAGGGGAGGTTCTGTTAAGCCTGCCTCCCTCAGAGGCTTGAGGCTTGTGAGATTTAAAAGCGCCTGGGAAATGTCAGTTGAGCACCTCTTGATCAGAGGCTCAGTCGGGGCAGAGGTCTTAAACAAACTAATGAGACGTTATCATGGGAGCGAGAGTGGTTCATGAGGTGCCTGGCTTCCCTGCCTGGCCTCTTTGCACCGTACAGAGCTTCCTTGGATGGAGTGGGTGAAGGAGTGAGAGGGATTCTGGAGGCGAGCCCAGTAATCTCAGCCCGCTGGTGAGTACATTCAAGGAAGGAGGTGATGTCATGGTGGGCTGTCCACTTGACTTCATCTCTGCCTGATGCCGCCCACGTGAGCAATAGATGATTGGTTTCCCCTAAGTGCTTAGCCCAATTACTGATGTCCCCACGTCTGCCAGGTGCCTGTCCTTCCCTTCTGGATGCTGACTTTCTCTAACTGGCGTTACAGATTTACAAAGCCAAGCCACTTATGTGCTAATTGGGTCAAGGCATCATCACAGGGCTCCATGGCCGAGGGCTGGAGCACCACTAACGTGGCCTTCAATGATGTCCCTCTCCTGTCTTCCTTGGCTGTCATAGGCAGGCAGGCAGATCTGATGCCATCAGGCCCTGAAGATTCTGTGACTTTTCCCATAACCAAAGACATAATCTGCCGAAACTAGGTCTTAGCTACACCAAGAGCGCTCATCTAGTTCTAGAAATCCCCAGGCTTGACGTGTTTTGTGCTCAGTACAGGTTTCTCCGGGGTGGGAAAGTCTGTTTTTGGCTCTGGATGATAGAACAGATGAGCCCATTGCTGGGCACCGCAGAGTGGGACTCAAGAACATCATGTGTCCCCCAGTCCATTGGACCTGCGCCATGATCCTCTCTCTGCATACTAGGGAAGTGCTCAGAGAAGTCTGGGAGACCTGTGAGTAAGGATGTGTGCACAGCCCAACTCAAGCATCCCTAAGATTCACACACCTACAGCTGAATCATCAAACGAGGCTGAGTTTTCCATAAGCTCCATCCTCCTGCCTTGGCAAACTGCCCTCTGTGGTGAGCTGGAGTGGGAGGAGACAGCCTTCTTTCTTCACCCCAGACTTCCTCTTATTCCTCCTGGGGCCGGGCATGTGCCCCTGGGCATCACCCAGATTTCAGTCCAGGTTCTGATGATAGCCTTGTCTTTGTACCAAGCCATTGTCCTAGAACTGCCCCGAGGCCCAGATCTCCCTGGTCACTCCAGTCACCTTGAAAGGACAAACTAGACCAGTGGTTCTCAACCTTCCTAATGCTGCGACCCTTTGCCTTGGGTTGTGGTGACCCCCTGCACCTCCCCCTTATAAAATTATTTAAATTGCTACTTTGTAACTGTAATTTTGCTACTGTTATGAATCGTAATATAAATGTATTTTCCATGGCCTTGGGTGGCCCTGAGAAAGGAGTTCAATCCCCCAAAAGGTCATGACCCATGGGTTGAGAACCACTAGGCTAGACTTAAGGCCCAGTTGGGCCAGAATTGACTCAGGACCATCTGGGCAGAAATTCCAGAGTTCAGGGACCAAAGGCCTCACAGAAGCCCCACTGTGTTTGGAGGGAGGGGTTTATAAGGTGACATCCAGAATAAGACCCTCCCTGCCTGTCTGCAGACAGTGGTAGGGGGTGACAGGCTTCATTCACCCAGGGTTGCATCAAAGGAGAAGCCATAAATAGTCTTGTGTGTGCATGTGTAGATCCTGTATAGAGGTCCATCTTTCTGTACACGTGCTTATCACCGGTGGTGGTGAGCCTGGCCGAGAGTTTCTCCTTACGTGTGACACTTGTTCCACAGCTCATATGCCCATGCATGGACTACACGCCTCTGGCCTTTGCATCTGCCTTGCTCTGTTAAGTGAGTGTACAGACCTGGAATTTCCCCCCATGTGGCGCAAATCTTGATACTGTTGTATGGATGGTTTTCTTTGGAATCTTTTATGTATGTAGGAGGATCTCTCTCTCTCTCTCTCTCTCTCTCTCTCTCTCTTTCTCTTTGTGTGTGTGTGTGTGTGTGTGTGAGAGAGAGAGAGAGAGAGAGAGAGAGAGAGACCCCTGCTATGCACGTTAACATACAGATATATTCGGTTACAATTTTTCACAGATGTCTACATGCATCTATATTTCGCCTGTTTGTGTATCTTCAAACCTAGGCCTCACTTGACCATCCTCATCTCTCTGATGCACACCCAACCTTGCTGTATTATTGGACATGTTTTTCCTGTCATCAGCACCCAGCCAATATTACTAGGGATGAAATTGTGGCTGGAATAAGGTGTTGGATTTGGGGGGGTCTGTCCTGCATTTTAAAATGAATGCGTAGTTGTACCTTTGTCTACGGGAAACACTGGGATGCTTTGAGACACGTCATGGTTAGGCTGTGTAGTGGTCATGCCCACCATTTCCTATGGTAAGCCTTTCTCTGCGGTGAGAATAAAAACCCCTCTGTTAGCTGATTTGACCCCTCCAGTCCATGGCTCTCTTACAGTCACCTTTCTCTGCAATCATTACTAGAAACCCGCCTCCTCTGTGTAAGTGTGTCCTGTTCCCTGCCATCTCCCCATTGTCCCCTAGTGTCCTTATCTTGCTTGAGAGTTCTGCTCATTGACCATGAGTAGATAATAAAAACTAGTTAACTCACATTTACTGACAACCATAATGCAATCTGTGTTTAAATACCCAGACATGTGTTAGGTCTAAGTGCCACACCCCCTTTAACCGTTTGTAGTTCATCAATTAGGAAGGAACAGCTGATCACGGTCCCCTGGGCTTGATGATTCAGGACTAACCTTCAGAACACTTAAACCATATCCCCACAGGGAGCCCACACAGAGAAACTTAAGTGTTTCTAGAGTCTTCTGTGAGCCTCTTTCCCCATTTAACTAGCGAATCAGCCTCTAGTTTCTGACCTCAGGGCAGCCCATGTAGAAGGAGGGTAACTTGCTCTTCTCGGTGAGCATACTGTTTGGCTCACCAGGAACACCATGTGGTTGGTGAGGCTGCAGCTTTTAGGAAAAGGCCATTCCATAACAGAGTCTTCTCTTTGAATGTAAAGATCTCCCACTTTGTAAGGAGCATTTCCATTGGCCAGTTTGGTATTTCCTGGTGTGTTTGTCAAAGACAAAACCCCGACATGACTGTGTTACCACATCCCAGGGCTCCTGTCACTCTTACTTGGCTGGAGTGAGGTTTTCTAGGTTTCTCTGCACACTAGTCACTTCCCCGCTCGCTACCGTCTCTTGGGAAGGAAGCCGCCAAGTCTGACACATAAGCAATTTGGGATTCTACTGAAAAAGTTTTCTCACCCGAACACTTAAGCAGACAGGCAGGTACTTGGTGACTCCTGGGCTAGACAAGGTGGCAGATGTGGCTCCTCCTTCCTGCACAGTGTGACCATGTCCCCTCCTGCTTGCAGAAGTGGAACTCTGAAGGTGGGGGCGGAGCCTGGAGGAAGAGCTTGGGATCTTCCTCCCACATCTGCATCTTTCCCTCACCCACCAGCCCTGGCTTTCTCTGACCCCATGACCTAGCAACAGAAGGGAGCCCAGGCAGGCCCGTCTCTCTTTGGTACCTTGGTACACTTTAGTATCACTGGGTGAAGCTACCAAATCCGGGCAGCTGAGGAAAGTGATGTGTTTGTTACCAAGTCACAGGTCCCTTCCGCATTCCACCCATGGGCACCCTTTTTGTCCCTGCGATCTGGGAATTCCGTTCCTTTCCATTTCCATTCCTGACCCACAAAGGCCGTCCGGGAGGATACCGGCAGAGGCCGTCCCGCTCTGACCCACGCTCAGAAATGCCTTCTCATCCCCGTGGGCCACCAACTCCCTCCTTCCTAACCAAGTGACGCTAGGTAGCCTGGTCTGGAGAAACCCTCTCTCTTGAGAAGTCAGACTTTCCTTGCAGATGGCGTGATTGTCTGTGAAGAAGATTCCAGCAAGGTCATGGGATGATATAAGATCAACACGCGAAACCAGCTGTGCGTGTGTCTCCAAACTACCAAGGGGCGCGGGAAGGGCGAAAATAGCAAAGGAGGCGGATGCTTAGACCCTCACTTAAGGCACGAGAAGGCGAGGCACTAAGCATAGAAGATGCCTGAGACTGGGGAGCCGGGCAAACATACCAGCTCTCCCTAAGTCGGCTTAAAGAAGTCCCTGTCTAAACCCCAGCGAGGCATGAGTGAGGGTATAACCTACCTGGAAAGGCACGGGTTCTAGACCAGACAAGGGGATAGGATCCAGCCGGAGGCATGGCTGCAGGGCTGCATCTGGACACACAGCAATGCACGTGTAGCTGGTGCAGGGATCAGCGGGAAAGCGTGACGACCAAACGGATGCCCACACACAAGCTCAACTGATTTTGATGAAGCTGCAACCGAGGACCTGTGTCCCTTACAGTTTAGGACGGCAGGAAGGAAGGAAGAAGGGAGGAAGGAGAGGGATAAGGGTACGAACCTCACCTCTACCATCTTTGTGGCTTATGCACAAATTCACTCAAAGTGGATCGTAAGTAAGGCCATTTTTAACATCTCAAAGCTACTCTTTTTTTAAAAAAAATTTACATACATGAGTATTTTGCCTGATTTTATGTCTGTGCAGCATATGCACGCTTGGTGTCTGCAGAGGTCAGAGGGGAGCATTGGATCCCCTAGAACTGGAACTCTGAAGGACTGTTACCTGCCCTGTGGGTGCTGGGCAAAGAACCTGGTTCCTCCAGAAGACCAGCCAATGTCCTTCAGTCTCTGGTCTGTTTCTCCAGTCTTTTAAGGGCAGTTTTAAGTGAGCAAAAGACACAGAGAACTTCGCTGGGGAGGGTTCGCGGGGGACAAAGGCGAGTGGACTGATGTTCAGCACCATTGGCCGTCGAGTAGCAGTGACTCTTCCCCCACCTCCCCTCCCTGTGCCTGCCAGAGGAGTTACGATGTCCAGCAGTGATGCTGGCAAGGTTGTGGTGTTGCCGGGTCACCTAAGTATTGGTGGCAAAGTCACAGGAATGCAAGTCTGGTGCAGCCCAGTGACCCCACTCTTAACACATTTATCCCAGAGGAACGCACACCTCTGCCTGAAAAAGACCACGCATACAAATGTCTGTACCCAGTTTGTGTGCAAGAGCTAAATAAACCCTGCGATCAGGTCCCTCGCTGGGTGAGCGTGGTGCGCTCACACCCAGGAAACCTTACTTGGCGATATAAACAGAGCACGCTATCGATCGGTGCAGTGACCTGAGGGAATTTCCTGGGAATTTTGCTGAGTAAAAAAGACTTTAAAAGGTTACATGCTATAGTTGCATTTCTATAACATTTTTCCCGGGTGTTGAAATTTTAAAAATAGAAGGTTAGGAGTCGTCAGGGATTCAGGATGGCAGGAATCGGGAAGCAGGCTCAGGAGACGGACGTGCCAGGATAAAATGGCAACGCTGGGGTGCTGCACGTTGAGATGACCGTTTTTTTGTGTGTCGCTGTGGTGGGTTCAGAAATTGTTCTGGACACTCGTGTTAAAATGCAAAGGAACAGCTACACGTGGACACCCACACTGTGACTGAGGGAATCTGAGTAGGATTGGTGGACTGTCTTCCCTGTCAGCGTGTGCCAGCGTGTTCCCTTTGGAGACTGGGTAAAGGGTCACAGTGTCCTGATTGCTCCTTTTGTCCTTGAGTTTTTCTTAAAATTGCTCCTAAACGTTCTGTGATCCCAGTACAACTTTCAAGGAATAAGATTGTATTATGGAGAAATACCATATTTCGCATACTTTGAAGGTATTAAAAATGGCGAATCAGGGGGCGGAGAGTTCAGCCAGCTATTAAAAGCACTTGCTGCTCTTACCGAAGACTTGAGTTCAGTTCCTGGCACTCAGGTGACAATCTGTCACCATCTGCCATTCCAGTTTTAGAGGACTTGACTTGCTTTTCTGGTCTCCGTGTACCAGGTACACAAATGGTGAACACTCACATGTGCGGACCGTGCACATGACATACACATGAGTATGTTTTGAAATGCTTGATGCGGGGGGGCAGGGACTTTCCCCCATAAGTCTGGCCCTTGCTCATTTGTTTTCTTCTCCAGTCAACAATTTTGCAGGGTTGCCATGGTGACCTTCCCTCCAAGCCTCTGGGTGTGCCACTCTTCCTATAACCGAGCTGCACTCGCGTGCTTAGGGATAGGTTTGGGATACGCCTCTCGCACAGAGTTTCAGAAGTTAGGCGCTTGGGAGACACGAACCGAACAAGTTTCCGGTGTTCCCTCATCAGCTCTTCGTTGGTCCTGGGAGGCGACACCCGGGAATGTTAGCGGTTGTTTGCAGATAAAGAAAGATGGGGTGCACTCAGAGGCCGCACAACCCAATCTTGTCTTAGATAAGTAGAATACTAAGGAGGCTTGGGCCATCTTTGTACGAAGGCCAGGGTGAGCCTTCATTTTCACATTATTGGGACAAGGATGCTATCAGGCTGATACACCTATCCTTGAAGGTCCCTGTCATGGACGTCCCACTGTCTGTCTGTCTTGCTCTGAGATGTGCCTTTCCTCTGTAGCCTTGGGGTTGAAGTATTATGCCATTCCCCAACAGAACCTGCCCCACTGATCCCAGAGGGTAAAACTTGGTAGCCAGAGAGTATGGGTCAATCTCTTCTTAGACCTGCTGTCCCGATGGCCAACAACCCTTTTAGCCATTTGCTTTTTTTACTGAGCTAATGAGATGTGTAGCTAGGCTGACTGAGTTCCTCTTGAGTGTCCTTCCCATTCGCTCGAGGGTCCCGCTCACCTTCTTCTGAAGAGCAGTATGTTTCTGGTCTTGCCCATCTGACCCACTGCTCTCTCTGGGAAATGTCCAACAAGCACAGCGGCTCTCCTTCTCTCCTTTCTACTCCCTGCTGAGCCCCAGGACGGCTCAGTTTCACGGTCCCCATGTATCCAGTGAGGCTCTCCTGCTGCTCCAGGACCAGCGTCAAGTGGACCAAATTCGAACCCAGAGAGGCCCAGAGACTCCCTGGACTTGAGTATGCAGTGTCTGTGTGTGAGCTCCTCTTGTTGCTGGAGAGATTGATGTAACCACAGGGGCCAAATCCTAAAGAGCTCATGGATCATGACCAGTCGGTGACAGCAGAGGTCCATTTAGATCCCCCTTAATTGATCACATTGCATCCAGGTTGTCGCATCATCTTGGTTAGAGCCGCCATGCAGTAATTACAACGAAAATATTATATTTGCACACGCTTCCCAACCCTCAACAAGATACACTTAGAGTATTCTCTTTTAAAAGTCTTGACACTTTGGTACTGCAATTTTACACCACTGACATTAAACATTATCCCAAAGATGGTGGATGGGCTTGTCTGTGTTGGGTAGGGTCTTGCTTGCATGAAGGTATTTCTGTGGCTAATTCTATCTAATATCTCACCTGCATATTTCAGGTTGATCCTATGCCTTACGTCTAGAATCTTCTTGGTCATTGGTTTTGGCCCAAGCCTTCTCAAAGGATATATCATTTGTACACCCAATTTCTTGTTTCTCTCAGAGATGCCCACAGCAACTAGTGTTGACTGATGAGGAAGAAGAAAAAAGAAACGGGGCTTGATTTGCTCTCCATAGGGCTTGACCTCAGCTTTCTCAGGAAGCAGGCTTTGTGCTTTGTCTGCACTGACTGTAGCTGGGGAAAGATCCGGGCTACAGACTTTATGTATTCTCTGTAGATATGTGACACTCACAATGAGCTCTGAGGAGTAGGACAGATGGATCCAGAGGAGGGACAATCAGAGAGGCTGGACCTGGCAGTGCACACCGGCTCCCATGGCCTGTGTCCTGGAGGGTTTGCTGTGCTAACTGCTGCTCTGTCCCTGAGAGTTTAGAGAGAGCTCTCCCTCACCTGCTCTTCAGAGCCAATGGTCTAATGCAAGACCTCGGCCTTTCTTCTGAGTCTCTGGGTCCAGGCTTCTGTCTGGGTTTCCTCCCTGCCCTTTACTGCCATGTGTGTATCTGTGTTTCCTCCCTTCCCTTCATTGCTGTGTGTGCCTGGGTTTCCTCTCTGCCCCTGTGCTGCCATGCGTATAGGCTTGTTGCTTTCCTAGAACAGAAGGTTGATTGGTAGGGGCCTCTTCTGGCCTCAGTCCTTGCCCCAAGGTGGGCCACAGATTCCCAAGGATCCTTAGTGTTTATTTCCTGATGTTACAGGGTCAGAAGATCACCAGGACTGGAGACCACATGACACCACCTGGCTTTTTCTCTCCCCAAAGCTTTCCTTTATGAGGTGAGGCCAGGTCACAGACCAGAGGGAACTGGGCTGTAACGAAACACCCATGGCTTCTAACTTCTCAGTTCTCCTTTGTAAAAAGTAACACCCCTTGTTGTATAAAATAAAATCTCACCTTGCATCAGAATGTACAATCAGTTAAGTCAGGATTTCTAAGCATCCCTGAACATCTACCGTGTGACAGATAATTTGCAGGTCATTTCTGGGAGCCCGGGGTTTGGACTAGAATCTTCTGACTTGCTGTGTGCTCTGAACAGCACCCCTTACAGCCGCCCAGAACCTGTTGCATGGCTTCTGGTCGCCAACCTTGTTAAAAAACTCCTAACTCCAAACCCCTCCTTTGGTGGATAGATGAACGTGGAAGGCTTTGAAGAAGGACGGGAACTGCTGAGGGTCAAATGCCCGTTTATTCTTTGAAAATTATTTGTCAAGAGCCTGCCACATTGAATATTTTGTCAAGTGCTTCATTAGATGTGATTCTTGGCTGTAGCAATCTTCCACAGTCTGGAATAGTGACTGGCAGGAAGACCATTGAGAGGTGAAGCATAAGGACACCGCTGAGGCCCACAGCAGCAAGGTATAAATTGACACCCGCAGCATTGTAGAAGGGAAACATCTGGATTCACGGAGATGGCTGCCCTCCAGACGGGGCCACCAGACTATTTGAAGGTCCTGAGAAAGTGAAGCCTTGAGCCCTGGATGTGGTGCGTAGACCAGGGAGAACGAACTTGGAGAAAGAGAGCATCTGTGGGAACAGGAGAATCTGATTCTGTAGGGCTCATACATCATTTGAACTTAATGGCAAAGTGTGGGGATTGGGGGAGGGGAGTGGCAAGGGTAAAGCTCACCTGGGGGTGGGGCAGGATAGCTAAGCATTAAAGACCCAGTCTGTGTGAGTGACACTTTCCTGAGCCTGGATGTGGATGCCCTTGGCGGTGTGGCACTTGAGCCTTCCAGGGTGGGACAATCAAGCCACAGTATGTGTGGTTAAACAGATGGATCTGGTCAGTAGCTTAATTCTGGCAGCGTCTGAGTATCACAAAGAAGCAATGCCATTGCCTTTGGAAATGCCGGCCATCATTTTCTTTCCGACACGAGGCAAATAAAGGCTTCCCAACAGTAGCGGGAATTAGCATGAAATGTCCCCATCAGTCTTTCAGCAAAGAGTCCTGTGCTGCAAAACTGTTAACAGGAAGAGGCTGACGGTAATTGAGCCGGAGCCACGGACAGCCCTGTTTCAAACCCCACATCTTTATAGGCTCCAGCCGTGCCTTGGATATTCCCACTGGGCTGTGGCATTGGATCTGTTAAGTGTGCAAGGTTCAAGGCCATGCTGCAGCTAGCTCATGCTGTGTCAGTTGATTAAAGCATTGGCCATTGGTGATTAGGTCAATCTCTATCCCCGAAAGTAAGGGCTGGAGCTGAAGGGTCTAGCTTCTAATCACATATCAGTTCTGGCAACTGGGACTCTGACCCACAGTCACCTCATTGGTATAAACTCAGGCGTGACGGAAAGCACCTTCGTGTGAAGACCCAGAGGTGTGGATGCATGCCTGTGCCACAGGGGGCATGTGCAGGTCAGAGGGCAGCCTCCATGTTGGTCTTTGCATCCTGCCTTCCTTGAGGCAGTTTCTTCTTGGCCCCTGTGTGCTCCAGGCTAGCTGGCCCATGAGCTTCTGAGGACTCTCCTATCCCCACCTCCCATCAGGAATCTGTACCTGTGGCTTCTAAGGATCCAGACTCAGGCCCCACATTCACATGGCGAGTGCTACACCCCAGCCCTGTCTTACGTCCTTTCTCGGATCAGAAAAGGGTGCTGGGTAGTCGTCCATTGTGTAGATGTTCCACATTTTCTGTGTCCATTCCTCTGTTGAAGGACATCCGGGTTCTCTCCAGCTTCTGGCTGTTATACATAAGGCTGCTATGAACAAAGTTGCTTGCAGGCAACCGTTAGACTGAGCATGGGGACCCCAATGGGGGAATTAGGGGAAGGACTGGAGGAGCTGAAGGGGTTTGCAACCTCAAAGGAAGAACAATATCAACCAACCAGACCCCCCCCCCCAGGACTCCCAAGTACTAAACCATCAACCAAAGAGTACACATGGAGGGGTCCATGTCTGCATCTGCATATGTAGCGGAGAATGGCCTTATCTGGCATGAATGGGAGGAGAGGCCCTTGGTCCTGTGAAGGCTCGATGCCCCAGCATAGGGGAATGTTAGAGCGGTGAGGTGGGAGTGGGGGAAGCATTCTAAAAGAAGCAGGGGAGAGGGGGATGGGATTTTACGGTGGCAGGGGTTGGGGGTTGGGTGGGGCTGACCTGGAAGGGGGATAGCATTCAAAACGTAAATAAATAAAATAACCAATAAAATACAAACAACAAACAAACAAAGGGTGCTGGTTAACTTTTATTAATTGGACACCAACTAAGTTGCCTGGGAAGAGGGAGTCTCGACTGAGGACCTGCCTCTAGCAGATTGGCCTTTGTCTGTAGCAAGTTCGCGCTGCAGCCTGGGAGAGTACAGGAGAGTTAAAGGTCATTTTGAGTGTGGGTGCACGTGGGTAGCAGAGGAGCCGTGAAGGGAAGTGATTCTAGGGAACATGGTGTCGCGGCCTCCGTGCTGCTTGGGGATACTTCATGCCTATTGATACCCAAAGATGCTGCAGATGACGGTGATTGACAGCTTTTGGGATGCCCTGGATACCAGTCATATTGGGAAGCGTTTTGGACTTCTTGTTAGGCTCCTACAGCAAACACCTTTTGATGGCAACAGTTCTACCTCTCTGAAGAGCACCTAACCACTTGGCTTGCTATGGAACCCAAGCAGGGGCGTGCCCCTGGCCTTGAAGCTAAACCCCTGAAGATCGCCTGGGTCTCCTATGCGGTACTCAGGTTTGCTTGTTGATGGGCTTTGGGGCTCCGGTGTGCAGTGTGTACTCTTCCCTTCAAGGGCAACCTTGCAAACACAAGTATGAACTGAGGAAGTGAAGGGAGCCGTATAACACTTCGAATACACTGCGCATGCCTGTGATACTGGGCGGGGCCTATGCCTCCGGCCAGCGATGCAGCAAGCTGTATAACATTTCGAATACACTGCGCATGCCTGTGATAGTGGGCGGGGCCTATGCCTCCCACCAGCGTTGCCGGCCACCTCCACCCAGCACTACACTGTGAGGGAGAGCGTTGCTGTCTTCCTTGGTCAGTACCACAGTCTGATGAAGGACTGGAGTCTGACGTTCCTCCATCTCTACGGAGATTCCTTAGAGTTAATACGACTGTTATTAACCAGATGGTTATAGCACCTCTGTTTATTTTAGAGGTGTGTGTGTCGGGTGGCCATAAATGTGAGCGTCTCCTATCATCTCAGCAGGGAGCCTCTATCTTTCAGCCGCAGTGCTTCCAGACTGGTTGCTGATTCTTTTTCAAGTTTCTTGTTGGTTCTGAAACCTGCGGGTTGGTGAGCATCTGGGGACCCCAGTGTGAACTGGCCCTTTGAGTCTATGCCAGCTTCTTCCTCAGCTAACATGATTCAAGGACTTTTTATTTGGCCACTTTCCCCCTCGTGGACTTCAACTTCACAGTCTGTACCTTGAGAGTGTGACAGTTCCTCCAAGAAGGATGCACGCCCACCTGTGGGAGCTGCCGGTGCCTCTCTTGTCTCTGTGGGTAGCTGTCCTGTTATTTCTCACTGATTTTCAGATTTGTATTGGATCCATGCAGCCACAGTCTACCCTCCTTAAGATTTCTCTCTCCCAATTAGCTTGTAGCCAAGTTCCAATAATACATTAAGCCGAGAGATCGTCTTGTTAATTTCCCTGTAGAAAAAGATGTAGCCGAGCTGCAGGGAGGCTGAACTTAGCCTCCAAACAGTGCTGAGCTAGGCCGTTCTCGCCTTCGGATAATCAGCCGCTCCCTTGGAGAATAGCTTTGTTTAGCATCTGTAACAACGCTGGGGCTTTGCAGGGAGCTCAAAACACCACAGCATTATTAGTCCAAGAAAAGCCACCCCAAGAGTCAACTTCTGCTTCTCTTCCTACCACACAGATGAGATCCTAAGGGGCCCCAACTTTCTCACATTCAACTTCTGCACAAACCAGACTTGAAGTCAAGGCCTGTGATAATCGGGCCTCTCTACCACTAGCTTTTCCTCACTGTCCTGATGACCGAGGTGCCTCACCCTTGACCTGCCAGCTAGATCATCCCCATGGCTCCTACCAACCTTCTGCGGCTGAGTTGTCCCCTAAGTATCTGACTCACCCTTTCTCCTTTCATCAACACATGATCACAGAAGAGCTATGGTGTTGGACTTAGGCCTCGCGAAGGTGGAGGCAACACTGGGAGTCATCTCATTACGTTTGCCCAAGACGGCGGCTCGTTCGTCTCAAATGGACAGATCCTAGAATTAACTAGCCGACTGGGTATTGCATTGTGGGGAGAGGGGAAAGTAAAAGACACAGAGAAAATGCTGGGAGTACATAAACATGGTATATTAATTCTCACTGTGCTTTCAGAGCTTGGGAATCTGCCCCTTTAAAGCATACACATATGTTGTCTGCCACACACCTCCTACCCATCCCGTGGACACAGATGTAGACATGTACATGAGCAGACATGCATCCAATTGCTCATCATGAGCGGGGCTGCCCCGGGTTATAGATTTTTACTTTATTAAACTTGTCATCAGAATCTCCTTTCTCTTATGTGGATGTCACAGCAGCCGTCACAGAATGCCAATGAAGAAGTAGGAAATGTTCGCTCCTGGGTCCAAACTCTGCTCTCCTGGCCTGCTTTTATCTTTCTCGTGTTTTTTCCTCCTGCAGCACTGATGCCCAATAAACTACATAATTTACTTCTTGCCCGTCCTGTGTGTCTAGCGGCAGAGTCCTAACCCTATGGGGTAACTGCTCTGGCAGAGGACCTGGTTCAGTTCCTGGCCGCCATATCTGGTGGCTCAAAACCACCTGTAACTCCAGTTTCAGGGACTTCTATACCCTCTCTGGCCTCCAGTCACCTGCTCATATGTGGGACACGCGTGTGCATGTGCGCTCACACACACACACACACACACACAATGACATGTTTATGCATATATTTGTAAAAACTTAAAAATATTGTACACCCTTGTTTGAGCGACAGTGTTAGCCCTGTGGAAGTTTCGCCCTCTAGACCTGCGCCTGGGGTAGGTGCCGTAGGAACTCAACAGACTTGTCTTGTGTGATCTTGACTCTCTAGGACCTCTTTCTTAGGGAGCATTTTTATGCCAAGACAAAACGTTTGTGTTTTGGCAGATGTGATGGTGCATGCCTTTAATTCCAGCGCTAGGGAGAGCTCTGAGGCGGGGGTATCTCTGAGGCCACATAGTATGTTTAAAGAAAAAGTTTGTTGTATTTTCCATGTACTCAGTTGCAGAATTTTGTTTTATAGCCAGGCTTTAGTTGTGGGTCTTATTTAAACCTCTGTACTGGTCTGCATTGACCCATACACACAGAAACCCAAATACATGTCTTCTAAATGCTCCTTTGAGCTGCTGGCATTGCCCTGTGTCCCCACATAGGCTTATGATACTGATACAGCCTGGTGGCAAGCTGCCAGAAGCCTGTCTGCTTCCCATTGTCTATGTTAACATCAGCCATGACCTTACCTGGAATCCCCTCTACGTTCTCCATAGCGATGCTGGGACACACTTAAACATATCTCCTTGGTGTGTCCCTGGATTTGCTCAGGTCTCTTGTGGGAAACTCCATCCCAGCAGCCTATGTGGGGTGATAAAAGCTAACAGTTTAGAACACTGGATGGAACAAGAAAACCAGTGACCTTGTGCTGTCCCATGTAGTGAGAATAGTAGAGCCATAGGTGGCCATTACGGTGCCTGTCTGACAGGCGTCTGCCCACAGCTCATGCTTGGTGCCTGTAGCCCGGAGCATGTGCTACTGTTTTCCCTGACGCCTCATGAGGAAACCTGACTGTGGGCGTTCCCAGAGAGGATTCCGGAGGATTCCGTTCGTTCGTTCTTCACTGCAGGCAAGCGGTTGCTCTGCAGAAATATTTCAGAGGCCAATTTCTTGGAGAGGGAAGATTGATGTTCACTCCTCACGTCCACACCAACCATGAAAGAGAATCTGTTATCCATACGAAGAGAACGAATTTAACTACAGACTAAGCAGACGTCATAACAAGTGGTTCCGAGAGCTGAGCCCTCCTCCCAAGCTTAGTTGTAAAAATTGTAATCTGCTGTTCTCTCGGGGTTATGGACTGAATGGGTCAAGCCTTGAGGTTTTTATTTTTGCTCCATTGGAATAGATTTCTTGAAACAAGAGACCCTGTCGTGTACTGTACTCGGTGGGTGGGTGACCTTCTTTTAGTGGCCTAAAAGAATAGCACATGGAGAGTTCAGCAGGGCCAGAACTCTTGCAAGCATCAGGTACTGGCCTGGGCTTAAATAACATAATGTTCCATGTTCTACCTGATGTCTTCGTATACATGATGTTTGCCTTAGGATGGACAGAAGCTTATAAGTTTTTTTTTTAAACTATTATCTTTAAGATATTCCCAAGTCAGACATTTTAATGTTTGAAATTTCCAAGGTAACGAGCTATTTAGAGGAAACTCAGTGTGGCTTTCCTTTAGACACATCAAATATTTTGTAGTTTCATGTGGATATTTAGATTTTTGTTTCTTTCACATTTTCTCAAGGCAAAGCACCCTTTTCATAGAAGCAGATGTGGATTTTGTTGGTGTTTTAGGCAGATGTGTTTCTAGGGCTGCTGGGTTACTCTGGTGGGGGCCAAAGTCGTGTGAAGAGAATAATTACAAACATGATTTTAAAGGGTGGGCATTAAGGCAAGTATCTTGATAAAGCAGTTGAGACCGCTCCCTGGATCTCTCTGGAATGTAACTCTTGTCTCGTCCACAACTGTCTGAGACACCGGGAGGCCAGCGGAATCCGGTGGAGCCAGCAGGTGTCTCCTTTCAGATTCTCTCAGGCACTCTTACATCACATCCTCAGTGTCTCCTGGGCCCCAGTCCCTCATCAAGGTACTGGGGAGATTGATGAATGTGACTCAGCCTGGCTTCCAGGACCCTCAGAGTACAGCTCGGTAATGACACTGGAGTGCCATGGAGTTCACAGTGTTCTGAGGCTAAATTAAATGTCAGCCCTCTGCGATTCCGGCCACACCGCTCTGGTAATTTGACTCGTCTGCAGAGCAGGATTAAAACTGCGACAACCTCACACAGTTCCTTGATTGTGAAGTAAGCTAAGCTCATACCAAGCAAGGTGCCTACCTCCTGGTGCTACTCAGCTAATGCTGCTCTCTGAGCAGATCCGCACACAGGCTAACAACGCGCTCACAGGACTCTGCCAGGCGGGCCAGCTCTGACACGTCAGGGCGAGCATGCAGATAGAGCTGGGAAGGGTACTTGCCCTGACACAGAACCAACCAACAACATGAGGGTTTGTCGGTTAGGTGTAGCTTCTGCAACTTTCACTTCCTTCCCCAAGCCATTGGCTCTTGTTACTGGTGCGTACCACACCTAAGAGTTGGAAGCAGTGGGTAGCCCCCTGGAGGGAGCAAGGGGCATTTAGATGCTGTAGGTTCACTGTCCAGAAGGTTTTTGCTAAAAGAGGTGAGATATACTGGGTGTGTGGGTGTCCTGGAGCTTGGACACTGGGGCAGGAGTCTCTTAACCCATGTGATGCCATGGAGGTTCAGAATCTGTTGACTCTTGAAAGGCAGAGCAACTCTAAACCATGGTTCCAGGGCCTCACACACCTGGCACATCTCTAGAAATAAAGCTGACCTGGGTTGTTGTCAATAATCTAGGCTGGAAGCTCATTAGGGACTAAGATCTTGGCTTGCTACCTAGCGATCAAGGGTTTCATTCTTTGAATGAATGAATGAGCAAATGAATGAATGAATGAGCAAATGAATGAATGAATGAATGAGCAAATGAATGAATGAATGAATGAGCAAATGAATGAATGAGCAAATGAATGAATGAGCAGATGAATGAATGAATGAATGAGAAAATGAATGAGCAAATGAATGAATGAGAAAATGAATGAATGAATGAGAAAACGAACAAATGAATGAATGAGAAGATGAATGAATGAATGAGAAAACGAATGAATGAATGAATGAATGAATGAATGAATGAATGAGCGAGCAAGTAGGACATGGACAACCAAGTAAAGGGGGAATATGTCAGTCCCTGGGGATTGGAGGACCCTGTCAGAGGCACCCTGCCGGTTACTGTGTTTGCACATCTTCCTGTTTGTCTGGGAATGAGGTAAACGTTCCCAAGGAATTCCACCTGAGATTTTGTTTGGCAGTATTTTGAGTTTCCATTCATTTAAGAGAAGAAAAGGCGTGATTCTTAATTGGTGTAATTTTGCCTTCATGAATTCGGAAACGCAACTCCTGGAATAATGAGCTCCTCTTTTAGAAAGAAACATATTTGCACAAATGCCAACCCTGGGCTCATTAGGCCCATCCTGCCAAAGAGATGCATGGCTTTCCCTGGGGCAGGCCCCGCACGGCTTCCGATGCTCTTGCCTTTTCTAGTCCTGTGCCCCCAATCAGTTTCACCTCATATAACCAAGAGTTAATATGAAATAAAAGGACCTCTGAGACCCCACTGCCGGGATTCTGCTTACTTGCCACTCTGCAAATGACTTTAGCTGAGTGGTTTTTTTTATCATCTTGCCATCATTACTCCCATCCCAGCGTGCTATGTAAATAGATACGCTGGACAGGTTGGTAGGGAGGCCACTGCATTTCCTGGGCACAAATTTGTCTACCGTCACCGAGGAGAGACTCTACGTAAGTCCCAGGGCAGAAAGCTGAGGACAGGACAGCTGCTTGTGATGTCCCTAAGGTCCCAGCCAGGACTTGTCATGGCAGAGCTCCCTGCTGAGAGCCCTCATCTCTGAGTGTGGCTGGCACTGCACGCGTTGGGTTCGCTCATTCTAGTCCATCTTCTGTTGCTTAACAGATCGTGTGAGGTTGGGTGATTTATGGAGAACATAGGGGCATTTGCCTCACAGATAAGGAAGGGCCTGGTATTGGCGTTTGTTGAGAAGAGCATGAATTTGTTTGTTTTACTTTTGAGGTAGGGTTTACGCTAACTAGCTGAGGCTGGCTGTACATTCAATATCCCCCTCCTTGGCCTCCCAAACTCTGGGGTTACAGGCATGAGCCACTGCTCTAGATTGTGAAGAACAAGTATGCTAAATCAGCTCTCCCACCTTCTTTTAAAGCTGCCAATGCCATTCTGGGGACCCTCCCCTTGTGCCCTCACCTAATCCTAACTGGTCTGCAGGAGAGGGGCTACCTCTGCGTGTTATTAACGTAAGTTTGGGGAATATATTCCCGTACCCGAGCCTCACCAGGACACGTGCGAACTATAGTCTTCACTGGCTCTGTGTCTGCCTCTGCCCAAGTGCCTGGCAGCTGGGTACCCAGTCCTGCCCCGGTTGGTATCTTCCCCACGCGGTGGTCCGATGGAGTCCCTCTCAGGAAGCTCTTGGACCACCTGGCTTCATCTGCTTCCCGTGTAAGGGAGGAGTCTGGCCTCAGTTCCAAGAGCTGGTCTCTGCCGTGTCTCAGGGATAAGATTGACGGGTTACCCTCCGGATGCGGCTGAGATATGCAACCCGTCAATCCCCCAACCCCTTCCCCGCAAAGCTTAAAGAAATCCTAGTTCCTGCAGAAGGAATCAGATGAATGGCATTATGGTTCTTTTGTTTAATGCATGAGTTTTCTGTTATTCCCAGCTCAAATATTTGTTAGCCTGACCGAAAAAAAAATGAAGTTAATTTTTCAGCTTTACGAATTATTCACTTCTTTATGAAGGAAGCAGAAGCACCATTTTATAGAGGACCATTAATTG
Organism: Rattus rattus; assembly: GCF_011064425.1. Taxonomy (NCBI): domain Eukaryota; kingdom Metazoa; phylum Chordata; class Mammalia; order Rodentia; family Muridae; genus Rattus; species Rattus rattus. The sequence goes on from NC_046167.1 coordinate 80,463,729, forward strand.
GGCTATGGGTAATATCCAAGAACCATATGTCAGGGCTGGATTTGGAACAGCCTCCTCCCCTCCTGGCACTTGATGCAGTCAGCTTTAGTCTATTTGTCTGAGTCAATTAGAAAAGGTGCAGTCTTTAACACAGGGAGAGCTTGCCATGAGTGTGCGAGGCCCGCGATCAAGGAGAAGAAGAGCCTAGGTTCTACTCTGTCACTGGCATGCCGTGTTAAACACACTCCGTCTCCTCTGATGGCATAGTCTCCCCAGGCAAAAGGGAATGTAAGAGATCAGGTTTTACCCTGAACGCTGATTACTTAAGAAGGATTCTATGGTGTATTAGTTATGTCTGCTGCAGGTATGGAAGGAGTAAGTGCACAGTTGACCCAGATAACGTCAACGCTGCCTCTCCTGACCTACTTCTCAACCTTGGGCTTCTCGGGTGAAGTGGAATATGACAGAGGAGAGAAGGACAGTAGAAGCCGTTCATTCTGGTCGGGGATGGAGTCAGTTATCTCATCTGCACAGTCTTTATCTCCTTCATCAAGGAGCAGAGAGATTGTTTCATGATGGAGGGAGACGTTTAAGTGCTTAGCATAGCAGACGATCAATAAAAATGCTATCCAACCTTCCTTATTAATCCAAGAGGGTGCAGTTTGTACTTCCTTCGGTAACAAGAGCTGACTTTGCAAACCGATTCTGGTTTCAAACCACCTCGTTGTGATTGGTCGACGCCGTTGGTATGAATAACAACCTTGGAACAGTAAAGAGAGAGAGATACAGCATAGCCCATCTCTGATAAGGAAGCGCCACCTTCTGATGCGTAGAAGATGTCCTAGGGTCCCCGTTTTGTGGATGGGAAGCCTTGGGGTTGGCAATGGAGGTGTCTGTGCAATGGAGCTGGGCAGGATGGAAACCGTTGTCACACTCTAGCACATCCTGGATCCCTGTCCCTTTGTCACTACTCCACCCGCCCGGATGCTGTGAATGCAGGAGCAAGTAGGGATTCTGTAGGACGGTGCTCAGCACTGCTGCTCCAACTGCTGGCCCTGGAGAGCCCTGCGAGCAGAAACAAAGTGCTGCTCCACAGTCACTAGGCGTATATTTATTTATTCATTATGTGTGGTTAGGGCCTCTGGTGACCGCAAGAAATTCTTGACTGAGTTTTGCTTTCTTTGTTGGTTTGTCTTGATTCCCCCAAGGCCTCCCATGGCGCCCCCCTGACATTTTTCTCTTCCCCAGGTCATGTCTGAGCTCTTTTCTACCACCCTTCCTCCCCTTAGTGGGTTTTTAGAATTCTACCTCAGAGCTGTCTCCTGCTCTCCCACCAGACTCATGTGCCTGTCTCTGGGCCTCTGAAGCCCTACCTGGAGCCTGGCTTGTCGGTACATCTGTTTCACACTGGGCTCCTGGCCCCAGGATGAAGGGCTTCCTGCCCTAGTGTTACCAGACCGGGCTGCTCTCTCCAAGCTCCCCATGTCTTCCTCCCACCTCAGCATGCTTTCCCCTAATTCTTTCTGTTCACAGTTCTATTTATTCCAAAAGATGCCTTGTGCCTTCTCTTAAATGCCTTTCCCAGTGACAGCTTTGTGACAAAACCCTGGAGGAAGAGCTTGTAGTTTTGATCACTTTTACTTACTGGTCTCATTCCCCGATTATTTTAATAACAAGTCCTGGGATCCCTGTAGAAGGGTCCCCGTGTCACACAAACCTTTGTCAGAAGCGAATAGTTCATGTTGGAATGTCTCCGGGAATGGATCGAGGTCATTGATTCTCACTGGACACTTGCTCTGAGCTCAGCACTCTGCTGGGTCATTTAAGGTTACTGGTCAAGGTCTGAGAAAAATGAGACCGGAGGGGATAAACAGTGTTCAAGGCCCAGCCAGCAGGTCATAAAATTGGGACTTGGAGATCGACGGGGAGATTCAAGGTCTCCTTTTTCTGATGTAAGAGACAGTCACAGATGGCTAGCAGTCTTTGCCCAAGACTGTCTTCACCTGCTGTATCTGCTAGCTTTCTCCTACCTCGCATCAGAGCCAGCCTCCCTTCCTGATACATAGAGCCCACTCATTGCCCCCTCTGTACCTTGGCTGGGTTTTCATCCTGTCCTCCTAATCACATGCCATTTTGATCAGAGCCGTTTTGTGATAGGGTGATTCTTAAATTGTAAAGGAAATATGCTTTGTGGGGGATGTAAGAAAAAGCTTCCTCAGTCTCAGGGGGAGCATCCCGGAAGAGCTGGGTTCACAGTGTTACAGTAAACATTCAAAAACGTTTTCTTTCACTGAAGTGACCGGTCTTGTCAGCCTCCCCTGACCAGTGTTTACCCAATGCTTTCTCTGGGCACCATTGATCTTTCATTCACGTGTCCACAGTGTGCGGTCATGTTTAGCATGGATTCTTTTAGCGTGTGTCCAGTTAAAGCGTGAATATTGACTTTCTCCTTGAAACAGATACGTACAACCTTAAAAGAGATCTTTGAGGTGATATTTACTGATTAAAACACAGATTTTTTTTTGTAAGATGGTTTTCTGCAGCAAAATAATCGTGGTTGAATTAGCTGTGGCATCTGCCCCACATCCTCTACGTTTCTGCAGAGTCCAGTTTCCAGTGTACCTTCCGAGCACGTGAGGCCCTCCAGCATCTCCTCAGACCTCTCTGTCCCTGGTTATTTGCATCGGAACGTCATCGATGAGCTGCTGGTTGCTTCTGTTTATCCTCGTGCTTTCGTCCGGTTATCTAACTGGTTCGAGGGGTAGACAACATCAGGGAATGCTTAGTCTGTCAGTCACTTGGCAGACATAGTCTCTGATGAGCAGCCATGATGATGTCTGAGTGCGCCAGGATGCAGGGGAGTGATGGTGAGCCAATAATCAGAGTTGAGTAAAGAAGGAAGCCACGTGCTTCTGCAAGGGCGTGTGGGAGCTGTGGTGGTGACTGAACTTTCTGGTGTCTGTGTGGCTTTGGTGTGTTTGGGGGGATGGGGAGGGTGGCCCTGCAAAAGACCCTCAGTCAGTTCTGCCTCCAGCACTCAGCTCTGTGACCTTGGCCATCTCCTCCTCCCCTTCAGAGCTTCAGTCGTCTTCATTTGTAAAATAGGGAGATGAACCTTTAATAGGTTTGGGAGACAAACTGAGATGATGCAGTGCCTGGTTACCAGTCCATAGCAGCAACTTATTAACGTTTTACAAATACTTGTTAGTATTTGTGTCCCAACTGTGTGATTAGTGGTCAGCAAGGGGTTGTGGTGAGGTTTGGGGAATATAATGGTGGCAAAGGCCACTGCCCTACAAGCATTCTAGGCGTAGATGTCTTCTGTCCAGATCTCTTGGTGCCCATCTGATTAAATGCAGACATGGACGTGGGGCAGTCTTGGTTGTCGGGCTGCAGGGATTCTGTTTACCCTGCACTTGCACCGATGACAGAACGTATTGATAAGATGCCGGCATGGCAGGATTTGGGTCTTGGATGCTGCTCTAACACCAACCACAGCACTGTGGATTACCACCACGGGAATCCTGTGTGTGACTGTTACTGAAATTCCTTCCCTGGGGAGATATAAGCAACACCTCTCCCTCCTCCTGATAACAAACTGAGCAGACTCTGCTAAAGTTCACTCTGCACAACCAATGAGTTCATTGTGCTTCCTTACAGAGCACAGGGGAGGAGCTTAGAGCACAGGGGAGGGGCTACAGAGCCCAGGGGGAGGGGCTGCAGAGCACAGGGGAGGGGCCATAGAGCACAGGGAGAGGCTATAGAGCAGAGGGAGGGGCTACAGAGCACAGGGAAGGGGCTACAGAGCACAGGGGAGGGGCTACAGAGCACAGGGGAGGGGCCATAGAGCACAGGGGAGGGGCTACAGAGCACAGGGGAGGGGCCATAGAGCACAGGAGAGAGGCCATAGAGAACAGGGGAGGGGCTGCAGAGCACAGGGGAGGGGCTACAGAGCCCAGGGGAGGGGCTGCGGGACAGAGCCCAGGGGAGGGGCTACAGGAGCTACAGGGGAGGGGCTACAGAGCCCAGGGGAGGGGCCATAGAGCACAGGAGAGAGGCCATAGAGCACAGGAGAGAGGCCATAGAGCACAGGGGAGGGGCAGCAGAGCACAGGGGAGAGGAGCTGCAGAGCACAGGGGAGGGGCTGCAGAGCACTGGTAAAAAGGGTTACCTACAGGCTGTATCTGGAAAGTGTTTGCCCCATGACCACAGAGCTGGAAACCCACTCCTCACCTCTCTTCCCTGCCCTATATTCTCCAGCCTTTCCCCTTGAGGTCCCATGCAATGAAGGCTGAATCCATATAGCAGGTGGAAGGGATCAGCTACTCAAGTGAGTGAGGCATCCCCTCCCCAGGATGAATGGTTGTGTGGCTCAGAGGGTGGTTGCGACCCAAGGTGACACTGAAACCTCACTCGGCCTCACAGAGTGGACAAACAGGGGGCCAGTCACGACTGTTCACTATTCTGAGGACCTGTGTCTAGTGAGTGGCAAAGACAAGGTCCAAGCCAGTTTCCAGACTCCTGACCCAGTATTCCCAGGACTGTGGAGATTGGAGGCAGAGGACAGCCCTGTCGCCCCATGGCAGGGTTGCCCTGGTTTCCCCTTCTGTTAATCAGTAGCAACAGTGTTACCTCTCACGTTTTGATGGAGGGAGAGCAGAAGGATGTGATTGCTACGGACAGAGCCTCACTCACATGCTGTGAGGCGCCATCACGGCAATGTGGTCAGCATGGAAGCCATCGCCACGTTTACCGCGAGGCTGTGTGTTAATGGTTCACCCTCTCTAAGCCTAGATTTCCTCATGAGTCAGTGGAAACAGTCTCCATGAGCACATGCTACTTAATGGTGCAGCTCAGGCAGGGCCAGCTGGCTCGGTGAGAGGGGGTGGGTGCGTTTGGCCTCCGTACGTCCCCCTTTGTCAAGAAGACAGGCTGGAGAGATGGCTCAGTGTTTAGGACAGCTTTCCTGTGGTGTCACAGGACTTGAGCTTGATTCCTAGCGCCTATGGCAGGCACAAACACAGTCACCAAACTGTGGACATTTCTCCTCACCAACAAGGTTCCCGGTGAATAGTGACTTCATTTTCAATAATCTAACTCAATCTGGAATTTAACTCTACGTGGAATTACAGTCGCGCCCTACAGGGTTCAGGCCCTAGCTCCTCACTTCAGTTGCCGTCCATAGAACCTGGGTTAAGACTTCTCGTGTTTACTAGTCAGTTATAAATCGGGGTTTCCCCGAAATCCCCGTGTCAGATTCCATAAATTTGCTATAGACGTTCACGGAACTCAGGGAACTTCTCTTTAACTCAGCCAGATCTTGTAGAGCGTATTTAAAGGCTTGCAGAGGAAACAGAAAAGATACACAAGGCAAGATACGTCCCAGGAGCTGGGAGACTCAGTGAACACATTTCAGTAGAGTTGAAAGTGGGTCCTTGGTTTTTATGGTGCCACATGATGTAGCTACAGTTGGTCATAGCTTCGGCCATTGGTAAGACCATATCGTGACGTTCTAGCTAAGAGCTCTCACCCTTTAATTGTGCCTGGGTCCTTCTGGTTGACCAGTTCTCATCCTAAATCACCCTTTGTGCTCAGACCCAGGTCACCTCAGTAAGTAATAAGACACTTAGCTCTCAGACGTTCCCAACGATTCTAAGACCTGTGTTCTGGGAACCGGGGTCAAAAATCAAACAGAATAAATGATCTTCCTTTAGCCATGTCTGTGACAGTCGTAGAAGTGCTGGCCCGGAAACCAAGCCCAGAGAACGATTGCAGCATCATGCATGGCACCCCTACTCCCTCAGGTCGCTGTTCCTTCTGATTTTCTGGTTTGTGAACCAGAACCTCAGAGCTGCTTATCGACCCGAACGTCACACTGAGAGCTGGCAGAGGAGGTAACCCTCAGTGTTGTTGTAAAAATATAAAAAATAAATTAGTCTTTTTGCCTAGTCTAGGTCTGGTACCACAGTGCCCCAAGATGTCTGCTAGATCTCTAAGTCTCAGTCAGCAAAGCCTCTCACCCGCTCTGCTCCACCCCATATCACACTGCCGAAGGCCCCTCTCTGAGCCTGGCAGCAATCTCTCTACCTTCCTAGTTCCCAAGGCAGGAAACACACTTCCCAACTCCGTGGCATCCCACACACTCTCCCAAACTCAATTTTTCACAAGAAAGAACACACATCCCAATAACCTTTGATCCAATTAATAAGATATAATTGCCCACCTAAACATACAAAGCCTGGTACACACCCACCCCTTAAGAACATCCATAACAACCTGTAAAGGTACAGCGTGGAATCTTAACGTCAGCCTCCATGTTGTCTCTACCGTTTCTCTCTCTCTCTCTCTCTCTCTCTCTCTCTCTCTCTCTCTCTCTCTCTCTCTCTCTCTCCTCCCCTCCCCTCCCCTCCCCCTCCGCCATTCTTTCTGTCCCAGTCTCCTCCCCTTCCCTCGAACTTTTCTCCCGCCCATCCTTCCTTCTCGTCCAATGACAGGCCTCGTTCTATCTTGTACCAGCCTCACCTGTGACATCATCCCACACCTCAGAGGCAGTTTGACCCTGAAGATGGAACTCTTTCGTCATCCTTTAAAAGGCAATGTGGTGAGGGATTCAAGTGGGTGACTATAGTGTCCTTACATCTCTGAGCTTCCCTTTCTTTCTCTTCAAGGGGGTGGCAGAGTAGGACTTTGCAGTTCCTTTCTGTAGCTTCCCTGTGCCGCCGTCTTCTTTCTCTGTGGGCTCCAGGGATGTGCTCGCCTAACTGCTACCCTGGGTACATCTCCCAGCTAGGATGAGTTGGCTGCTGAGAGAGAGGAGCAGTGAGCGTCCATGTTGCTGCCTTGGCTTGTCAGAGAAGACCACAGTTAACTGGCTTTTGGATAGTGTCCTGGGCAATGAACAACCTTAGAATTAAAGCCCTCAGCCTCCAATCACACTGTGCCCAGCTACTGTTATTGGCAGTCTGAGGTCTAGTTACCTCTCTCTTATCACCAGCACGAAAATGGACTAGGGGAATCCAGACATCAAATTGCAAGATGAAGGCTGTAACAGAGGGTGTTCGGAGAGCCTCCCCCTCCCCACGGCTGTCCCTGCCTGCCTTGCCTGCTGATTGGGTCATCTATGGGATGAAAGCTCAGATTGCCAGTGCTGACTCATTGGTGAAGTCTCTCCTGTACGTCTCCAGGTGCCTCCCTTTCCAGACTAGGTGACTGATCTGACTTGAACGGGCCTTGTGCTTCATCTTCTCACCAACACTTTCCTGAGTTAATGGAGGGGCTGCTGGGAATCTCTAAAGAACAGAACCAAAGAGCTGCAGAGATGGCTCAGGGTGGTTAAGAGCAATGGCTGCTCTTCCAGAGAACCCCTGGGTTCGATTCCCAGCAACCACATGGCAGCTCACATCTGCTAGCAACTCAAAGATCTGACACCCTCACACAAACATTCATGCGGGCAAGACACCAGTGCACATAAAATAAAGATAAACTATTTAAAAGAAACAGAAACGAACAACTTCTGGATAAGAACATACCTTTTAAAAACATTTTAAAAACAGTATATATGATTTATTGTTAATTCCCCAGCAACTAAGTAAGGTTGCTCTAGGTGTGCCCTGGATAAGCAGTTTACTTTAAAATATTAAAAAAAAAAATAGAATAAATGATGTATCGTTAACTCCCCAGGAACTAAGGTAAGACTGCTTTAGGGGTGCCCTGGATTAACAGTTTGTCAGGTCCTAGATGGGGAGGTGTTAAGATAGTGTGCGAGCTCTCTGCTTGCTTCTTTATGTTATCACGTTTTCAGAGTTTCTCTGAGATGAAGTCATAAAACCTCGGCCGGAGTCTTGTCCTATTGTGTGAGAATGAAGGCACGCGTACAAACCCATCCGTGGAAGAAGGAAGGCTAGCTCTAACTGGTGCTATACAACTGTCTGCCCACCTCATACATCAAGCACGCCGTGTATAATGGGGTAAAAGTGCCACCCTAAAACTCTATAGAATTGGAAATACACGGAGAAAAGAGTGGCCACTGTGGATCATGCATTGGCTTCCAAGTCTCCCAGTCCCCAGCTTTGTAACAACAAAAAAAGAATCAATGTCAAATCTAGTTGTGTTGGCCAATACACGAGTTCGAAAGGACCACATTGGCACACTGAGAGTCCCGATAGTGTTGGAATCTTAATGCCCAGGGATATAAATATGGAGTCCTCACGTTGAGAGTTAAGAGAAGGTTAGTTTCCCCGTGGGTTTTCTGTGGCTTTGTATTTGTACGCTGAGCGTTTTCCGCGCACATTTTTAAAGCCTGCTCTTAGAAGCGGGATACTAATCGACGGTGTGGGTCAGTGTTTCACTTTCCCACACAGGTAACCTCCATGACCGTTTTGGGCTGAAAGGTTGGCTTCCTGTGTTGTCTCTCATTTGACTGATACGGAGACTGACGTCTCGGCGGGCCCGTAATGGAGGCAAAATGCAGTCAAGCAGTGTGTGCCCGGTCTGATTCAATCAAGCCCGGCGCCTTCTCATCTGTCACACAAGCTACTCTCAGGTTCTTGGCTCAAGAAATGACTATGAAAACGGCCTGGCATTTGCTGCCAATGGTAAGGGTAGCAGCCTCCGACTTCAGGAAGGATATTTACAGTGTCTCAATCAGTTTGAGCTGTACCGGAACAAAAATCACACTACCTCCACATCTAAATGGCGCTTGGAAGCAATTCATTCTCAGTGTGCAGATCCTGCAATTCTGGCCGGCTCTGATGTGGCCTGGTTATTTGGGGCTTTGGCAGCCTTAATAGTTTTGAATTACCTGATGGAAAATACATTTTGGACACAGGAAATTGTGAACACTCGGCGAGTAAATCCTGCTAAGGAGCCGGGATTTGATCACAAAGCGAGGGTCTGAGGGTCAGGGGCGGGTGTGGGTATGGGGCGGGCAGGGGCCGAGGGCGGGGGGGTCGGGGTGTGGGGGCGGGGGGCGGATGCCATTGCTCCGTATTTGGAAAAATATAGAAGAGCTTTATGTCGTTGTTATTTTAAAGATGGCTCATCTGGCGGAAGGAAGGAGATAACATTTGTCGAGAGAGCCCCCTCTCTCAAGGATTTTGTGAGACAAGCATTAGTACCTCAGTTGGTCAAGAGAAGGTTCACGGGTTGGTTGCATCAGAAGGACCAACACGGAGCTTCACCCTGGGTCAGACGGCGCTCCTCCCTCTATGCCACAAGCTAGGATTCAGCCACCTTTTCTGTCAGACGCAGACAGGGTGTCTGGGATGAATTGGATTCTTGGGGGAGGCAGAGCAGGTCTGGTGGCCTTTCTTATCCTCTCTTGGGTTCCATCTGCCTGTCTGTAACTAAGGTCACAAGCACTGCCACTCACTACCTGGGGAAAGAGTGCAGTTTCCCAACTCATCAAGTCCGCAGAGGTCCCCCCAAGAGGAATCCTGGAAATGCTGACCTCTCCTTCCCTGTAAATAGTAGGCTGTTGTTGCTCTTGTTTTTTCTACATTGACCGAGAGACTAAACCAGTCAAAAACAGTTATGGGCAAAGGGAAAAGATAACCTTTAGATTGGGGGGGGGCGGGGAGAGACTTCTTGGGAAGTACAGATAAAGAGGTGTCATATAGGATAGCCCCCATCCCTGCTATCTCTGACCGCGTTCTTGCTCCACGGCCCTGAGACCGACGGTGGCTGAGCAGGTCTGCTGCAGTCTAGATGTAAACCAGGTCAAACCTGCTTTCAGGCCCGAGTGAAGCACCGTGGTGGACTGCAGCACCTCACGGCTGGCAGTCAACACTGAAGGAATCTAAAAGGACACTTCATCACAGAGTCCTGCACTTTCGACCCTTTGTAGAGAGCACAGAAGCGAGAGCTGGTGCTGGGATGTTGGTCTCTACCTACAATGACCCAACGTCAGGAGGTCCTCCCCACTGAGCAGACCTGACAGTTCTAGTCCCGGGCACCTGTCATTGTAAACAGTCCAGGCAGCGTGACAGAGGTGCTGGCTGGTGACAGGCAGGGAAGGGATCCTTCAGACAGTCTACTCGAGGTCCCTCAAGAACCGGGGCCAGAGGAGACTCCTGAAATATAAGGTTGTGTGGAGAGCTATGTTACTGAGGAAAGGGGCTGCCGTTCTAAATGTACTTACACTTTAGGGACCAACACGCCACGCTCAGTTTTTCCTGACAGGCTCCTGATGTCCGGTTCAGCACGTGACCCATGGAGTAGCCTAGCACAGTGCCCCTATGGGCTTTCTCACAAGTTACTGTGAATGAGTCTGCAGGGTTCCTGATCTCCCTAGTTCTCACTTTCCTGGATCGTAAAGGGGGCTAGTAATGTCCGCCTTTTATGGGGCAGTTGAGGACTGAATGAAGCAAGCCTCTGTATTGCCTAAGACATTTCTTGGTACGCCATTGCTGCTTAATAAACGTCAGCTCTGGTGATATTTATGTGATGTTTCTCCCGCTCACGTTAATTAGGCTGGTTGTAACATATTAAAAGCAGCTCTAACGGGTAGGACTGTATTAGCATTTCCTTAATACACCTATTACCTTACATCTCATAACACTCAGGAGATGTAGTTGGGTAACAGTATAGTTGGGGAGACAGACTCAGCACGGCAAATCACTTACCTCATGTGTCCCAAGCAGTGTAGACCAGCTGAGTCACAGCAGGATGGGTGGAGCGGTGAGGGTACCTCCCTTCCCCCCTCCCCGGCTGCAGACATCTCTGAAATACCCTCCACTACTGTCGCTCTGTGTGACAGGAAGGTCTGCGGTTCCTCTGTGTGGTTGGAGGTATGACCCCTACTGAAGCCCATGCAGGTGGCCATAGTAACCTGGGAACCACCGCTGGGGACCAGCAATGCCACGGTGCTGCCTTTGCACTTGGGGCTAAGGTGAGATGAGGACGGACTGGACAAGAGCCCGTTTTCATTCACTCACCTCTAAACGTACTCTGACTTAGGGGTTGTTATTGATTTTGTGGCGGTGGTGGGGAGAATCCAGCCCAGCCTGGCAGCCTTCACAAGGACATTATGTTTTTGAAAATGATTTGTGGTTCTGAAGAGAAATCCGAGGATGCCGTCTTCAGCATCCTTCATCTGAGCTCCCTCTGCATATCTGTGTGTGTGTGTGTGTGTGTGTGTGTGTGTGTGTGTGTGTGTGTGTGTGTATTATCTGTGTGCTTCCTGGTCTGTCTGGTCCTAATTGCTATGCCCCATATACCTCTGTACCCCATGACCTCTGTACCCCATGACCTCTGTGCCCCATTAACCTCTGTACCCCATGACCTCTGTGCACCTTGACCTCTGTGCCCCATGAACCTCTGTACCCCATGACCTCTGTACCCCATGACCTCTGTGCACCTTGACCTCTGTGCCACTTGACCTCTCAGTGTTCTCAACTATGCAGTCATGGTCAGGCAAGGTTCTGACCTTTCTCGTAGGGCTGCAATGAAGACTAGAAAAGACGACACCTGTAAGGTGCTCAGGACTGGGGCAGGCCATCCTGTGTATTGAGTGTGGTACAGCTATCGTGATGGCGGGAAAAAAGCCAGCTCAGCCAGGGGTAGAGGACGTTAGCTTCTGTGCCATTGTGGGCCTTCATGTGGAAACACCGAGGAGCAGAGTGTGTTGCAGGAGGGAGAAGCGGGATAAGGGATTGCAGGGGTCGGCTGATGTGTGCTGGGATTTGGGCCTTGCCCTACACTTCGCTGGGAGCCATTAAGTGGTTTGGATGACGGGAGTCATTGGGTAAGAGAATGTCACAGACTGGATTTGAGACCCTGTACAAGGCTGGCTGCAGTGCTGCAGGTGGGCAGGTGAGGGTGTGGAGGTTCAGAGGAGAGGATGGCTAAAACTTGTTCTGAGGACAGACTGTGACCGAGGACGATGAATTAAACAAGGGGTGAGCGACGCTGGCTTGTCCTCTTCTGCTGTGTCTGTAAGGTGAGGGTTGGAGCTGTTTAGAGACTTCCTTGCCGCCGGTCCACTCTGGACCATTTTCCCCAGGATACCAGCCCAGTCACAAAGTGGGAGTGCATGGAATTCTTGAGGTTTCATTTAGTTCACTCTGTAGAGCTTTGTTTGTCTATAAGCTTCCGTGCCATTGACCAGACATTAGTACTGCCGTTAAGAATGAAATTAGAAATGGGGCTAACATCTAATGTTTAGCAGACCAGTATGACTTGCTGGGCAAGATCTTTTGAGTATGTGTGAATACCTATGCCTGCGGGTGTGTGTGCCCGCGTGCATGCATGTGAAGGGTGGAACAAAGATGTCTTCCTCAGTTTCTACCATATTGTTGTAAGACGGGGTCTCTCCCTGAACCTGGAGCCTGGAGCTCACTGATTCAGCTAGACTGTCTATCCAGAGAGTCCCAGGTGTCCACCTCCCTAGCCTAATAATTCTAGACACTCACAGAAGCACTGGGCGTTAAAATCTGCATGTGCCAGGGATCAAACTCAGGGCCATATACTCGTGTGACAAGCATTTCACTGACCACACCGTGTTCTAAGTCCCGTAGGACTTAACTGACGTGCCCAGGAATTACAGGTAAGGCACTGCTATTTCCATTTCACAGAGGGGGAAAAAAGAACCCACAAGGCCTGAGCTGGTGAAGTAACCAGGGTACCTAACGAATGCATAGCACAGGATTTAAGCCCAAACCTTTCAGAATCTAGACCAGACTCTCTTTTCCTCTAGCCCCACCTTGTCTAAATCTCACCAGCTTCTAGGCTTCAGAAGAATTGCCATTCTCCTTCCCTCTGCAAGTGGCAGACATCCCCGGTCTGCATCGTTTAAGAGAGATTTTGGAGAGCGTCCCTGCAGCCAGGCTGATGAGTCGATGGAAGAGCAGCTGCTGTGTGGTCGCTTTTGACATGAGCAGCTTCTGGCTTCCGTGAACGGAGTCTGAAAGACCTTACAAACTGTGATGTCGTCGGCCAGGCGGAGTGAATAGCATCTGCGAGTGACGGGGCAGGCTGGGACACTGTCAACTCATTTACACAGTATCCTGTGCTAAATTCTCAGGGATTAGAGAGAGAGATGGATTTTCTCATTTAACTGAAGCACACAGGTAAACATGGTAATGCTCTCCTAAAGGGGGAAAAAGAATGTAAATCGTGGTAATAGGATAGACCAATGTGCTGAGCATCAGTAATTAGCTTTGGCTTCCCAAGACCTCCCTGCCTGGGGGCAACAAGATGATCTCCAGCCTGGATAATGTCCCTCGTCGGTTCCTCAGAGCAAGTGTCATGCCTTTGGCCTGGCCTCTTTCTCTTTGGGCAGTGTTCTCATCACATCTAGGTGGTGAGGCTACAAATCTCAACCCCTACCACCCATGAATACCATTCTCCTCCAAGAGGTTGACCTATCTCCTCCATGAGTGAGAAATGGCTCTGTGACCGCCAAAGGCTGTCCCTTAGGCGTGGCGGGGGGTTGGTCTACCGTACCGCGCCCGCCGTTAATGTTGTCACATCCGAGACTTTCTAAGCCGTCACGAAGTTAGTTATTTGTTAAGCCAAGGTGATCGTTAGCCTAAATGAAGTTGCTCGGAGAGTAGCGCACTCATTAGTCAGAGAGGGGCTGGAAAGAGCTTAGCTCTCATCATCTCTTAGAATAACTCGAACCTTGGCTAGAAGGTTGACTTTCACCTTTGTGCAACAGCAATCAACCTTTAATGAGTTGAAGCACTTTGATTTGTGATTAGAGTACATCAAGGCCGTGAATATGCATGACGTTCTTAAAGCCCCCACATCGGATCGGCCTCGGCGGCGTCGCCGAAGCCGCCTGTCCAGCGAGCGCGTCTAGAAGCTCACAATGAATATGGATACGGCAGATTATTTATAGAACCACTTCTATTCCCATCCTTGGTCTTCACAAAGTTATTTTTGAATTTACTGTGACCTGATTTTTAATTCCGGGGAAGAATGCTTTGCGCTGCCCCGCTCCCTCTTTGAAGAGTCTGAGTTCCATCAGGGAAAGGGGGCCCTTTTCAGCCGGTGAACGTCTCAGCCACTCTCTCACTGGCCGTGGAAATGACTCTCGAACTCCAACGAAGCCTCTTGAGCGTGGTCCCGTGCCTCTCTGCTCATTGGGTCTCCCGGCAGCATTTACACATCACCAAGAAATTGATGTGCATTGGTGTGTCCGCATTGCCACATACGCCTGCCTAGAAAGCATACGGTCCCCTCTCAGACGGGGTTGAGCGTCAGCTTGGGCCAGCATTAGTCTGGCTCTCTCGCTCCTCACCTTGCATAGAGCTCTCCTTACTTTCCACCACTAGAGCATTTTTAAAAATCAAATTTGTGTCACCTACAGACTCGGGAGGGACATGTGTTTTCACCCAGATGAGGAGAGCCTGGAGCGGCCACGTGTGCCTTCCCCTCCCGCTCTACTATTTCCGGATTTCACCTTCTCTCACGGGCTGGTGTTAGAGATTAGGAGGGTTTGCATGGCAGCCCAGAGTCTTGGCCACCAAGAGAGGCTGAGTCTCTCATAAGAGCAGCATCAGCATCTCTTGGGAATGATGGCCTCCTGGGGCTTGAAGCCCATGCTCTGCCCAGATGGTTGGTAGTGGATTATTCTTCAGCCTCCCAGCTTGTCCCCATGTGGTGGTGAGTTTGGGTACAGATGGGAAGGAAGAGCGAGAGCGTCTGTCCACGCCGTCCCCTCTGCGGGATTCTCTGTGGGATGGATGCCTGTGTATCCGGCTGCGAGAGACTTGAAATGTGAATTTTAGTCCCAGGCTTTTTTTTTTTTTCTTGTCATGGCTGCCACTGTGGAATGGATCCAGTTGGGTTTTCAGGGAGATCCTTCCATTCTAAGGGAGATTGGTGCCGTTCACATGGCTGGGGAGAGACAAGATACCCTATTTAGTACCCGCTTATCCAAATCGGGACTCAGCCGCCTTCCTCTGTAGGTGCAGATAATCAGTTGGCTTCCCTTCCCCATTTTTTTCCTAGAGATTCCCATCCCCTTGCTTGCCACATGAACTGTGCCTATGAGGCATTTCCAAGAGTTAACACTGGATTTGGCACCGGGGCCTGGATTATATCCCAAACGTGGTATCTCTGGGACTTAGTTAATAAGGTTATGTTTATATTACCAGGAAGAATATTAAAAACCACTCACCCCCTCACCCCCCACACACAGCTTGGAATGTTACAGCAGCATTGGTCCCAAGGCCTAACAGGACTGAAACACATTATTAATTTCCAAACATCTAGGTAGGACGGGTCCTTCCTCTCCCCTTTAGGATTTAATGATGAGAACGGGCATTTGTGAAATTGACTGAGCACTCTTTGGGGAATGCTTATTAAAACCCTAACATCATCGCGGAGTTCTGTAACACTTTCATTATCAGCTGTAATCTTATTAGGACTGTTTTGTTTCGTAATCTCCACTCCATGGGTGTGTTGGGCCGGGGGGAGGGTTGCTGGCACGTGTCATGCCTCTGCGCTGACACTGCCCTGGTGCTGCTTTTGTTCTGACAGAATGAATCTTTCCATTTCCTGCCAGTCAGACCCTCGCTCATGTCACTCAGGGTTGGCCACTGCCTTGCTGGTGGCTTTTAACACCCCTGGGCCAACTCAGGGGGTAGCTGCTTTTATGTTTGTCTTGATTTTTCTCTCCCCACCAGACTACATCCTAAAAAAACGCCAGTGGGGAATTTTGCATTGTGAAACAGAGGTCAGTTTGCAAACTGCATCCAGTTTCGAAGCTGATATCCCCATCCCGGCGCCTCAGTTCACAGAGTTTTATGTACAGAGACAGAGGTACCGAACCATTTCTAGGTGTATAGTCAAAGCTTGGGGAGGCTTTCTAACCATGCTAAGCCTCCACTTCCTCATTTCCAGAGGAGTGGCTTGTCCATCCATCTACCTACTCTGTACTTAGTGACTAGGATTAGGTGCAAGGCCCAGGTCTTGCTCTAAAAGGAGCAAGGGTTTATACTGATCCAATGGTGAACCACCATACACTTGGCTTCAGGCTGTCCTGAATGACCCACTCCACTATGACAGTGATCACATGGGCTTTTGTTGGCCACAGAACAAAAGGAATTTATACAGCTGTGCATTTATTAAAGTCATGGGTAGAGACATGGGGATGGGGCAGTTGAAGACAACCTCTGCTGTGGGTCTCCTGTGCTGTCTGATGATGTTCTGTCTGCTGGTGGTTAAGTGGTAAAATCCTGATAGCCACAAGGATATCACATTAGACAGAGGTGGGCACTGAGTAGCTACCAAGGGGCTAAAAGTAGCCCAACATTTTTAATAATCCAAAGCACTGTGAGAGCTCTGTAGATATGTGATGGCAACAAGTTAGAATGCCTGCCCTGGTGGAGTTTGGAATCTGACGAGAGGGGAGCGGTAGCCAAGGCTAAAACAGAGAAGTAAATCGTGGGGGGTATCAGGTTCAGTGCCTTGAAAAATGTTAGGATGGGAAGAGAGGAGATAGGAAAAGCAGGGGGTGCTTTCCATTTGGGAGCGACGTGTTAGGCTGGGCTAGGGATATTCTCACTGAGAGGGTGAGCTCGTACAAAGACCTCACCGAAGAAAGAAGCTTGTCCTAGTTAGGGTCACTAGTGCTATGACGAAGCACAACGACCAAAAGCAAATCGGGGAGCATAGAATTTCTTTGACTTACGCTTCCACATCACTGTTCAACACTGGAGGAACAGGACAAGAGCTCAGGTGATGCAGAGGCCATGGAAGAGGGCTGCTCACTGACTTGCTCCCCATGGCTTACTAGGCTTGCATTTTTATAGAACCAAGAACCAACATCCTAGGGGTGGTATCACCCACAATGGGCTGGGCCTTCCCCCATCAATCACTAATTACGAAAATGCCATATAGGCTTACCCACATGGAGCCATTCTCTCAATTCAGGCTCTCTGATCTCCCATGACGCTGGCTTGTGTCAAGTTGACATAAATCTTGTAGCACAGAATCTAAGTAGAATGAGAGAGTTGACTGTGTCCGGTGTGTGTGAGGAACAGCTGGGTCATCTAGGGGAAATGGGACAGTAAGGAGAGTGGCCAGATACAAAAAACAGAGGTCACAGGTCTGACAGGCAAGGTAAGGACTTTTGACTCAGAGAGATGTGGGGGTCACTCTGCCTGCTCTTCAGAACATTCTAGAAGGAAACAAAGGGAAGAAGCAGGGAGACCATTCAGATATCACGAGACTTAATGTAGCACAGGCCAGTGTTTCCAGAAGCAGACCATGGAGGGGGCAATGGGGGCCAGGAGATGCTTTTTGTAAGGTAGCTTGGTGGGTGTGTCTTTGAGGAACTCTGTTGGGGTTCAGCCTAGAAGCAGGCTGTGAGGGGAAGGCTTGTGGTGCCCCTCAGGATGTGGTTTCACATAGGACCCACACCTGATGGTGGGGTATATCCATGTGCCAATGAGAGGGAAAGTCTCAGTTGAGCCTCAGTCCTAGTTAACCTCAATTCAACTTGTCTATGGGGGAGTTGTCAGAGGGAGCTGCAGTTGAGGGGTTGCCTGGATCAGGTTTGCCCGTGGCCATGTCGGTGAGTGATTTCCTTGATTGATAACTGATGTGGGGGAGGGAACTACCATCGGCATGGGCTGTATAAGAAAGGTAAGTCAGTCTCTCTCTCTCTCTCTCTCTCTCTCTCTCTCTCTCTCTCTCTCTCTCTCTCACTCACACACACACACACACACACACACACACACACACAGAGGGGGGGGCAGGTGCAGACAGGCAGACAGAGAGAGAGGCAGGGAGGCAGACAGGTAGGTGAACAGATGGATAGATGGATGGATGGATGGATGGATGGATGGACAGAGACAGAACATGAAGCAGAGCCAGATGACAAGCTAGCAAGCAGCAGTCCTCCATGGTTTAGGCTTCAGGTCCCTGCCCTGAGTTCCCTGGGTCCCTGCCCTGGCTTCCTTCATTGATGAACTGCAATGTATAAGGCGGAGTAAACCTTTTCTTCCTCAGCATTGCTTTTGGCCAGAGTTTTACGACAGCAACAAGAATGAGATCTGACACACCAGGGTCATTAATTGGGTCTTAGAATTGAGAGGTCAGACATGATTGCCTTGGGAGCAGGTATGGGTAGAGAAGCAGGGGCCTTATGACTGAGAACCAGGGTGCTCTGACTTGAGACATCTAGAAACTGATGTCACCCAACCCAGCACTGATAAATGGAGCAGGGTCGGAGGGCCATGAAGGGTTCAATGGTGTCCACCAAGAGCAACAGCTGTGCGCATGTTACTGGCCATTGTTGTTCAACAGACCGACCTCTGGCTGCTCATGTGGACTAAAGGGCTCTTTTCAACCCAGTTCAGACACCAGACGGAAAGCCCTGTCAAAGAAGACAATACACAGGGGAAGAGGAGAGTCACTGGCCTGCGGCCATGACCGGCACCATGCGGGCTGCTGAGGCCCTGTGTGCGGTAATGGGCGTGCCGGTTCTATGGTAGGCTTCCCTGTCTCCTGCAGACAAGTGGAGACTTTCTGTCTCCTCCTGCCCGGGTGGCAGCATCTGCTGATTAACACTTGGAGGAAAGTGAGCACCTTCTCTTCGAAGAACGCAGGATGAATATGCAGAGCCACTGGGCGGCAGAGAGTGGCTACAATCCCCACACCCAATGTAAACCCTGAGAGTCACAGGGAGGTGATGGGCACACATCAATGGTAGCACCCAAGAAAGAAGGCTTTGTAGATGGTGACGGGAGGCTGCCAACTGCCTCAACAGTAGACAGCAGCCCATGCCAACCACCCAAATACACGCATGTAGTCGCTAAATGTTCAGAAAAACACACTAGACGTTCACGCATAAAAACTGAACATTCGGGCTGGAGAGATGGCTCAGCGGTTTAAGAGCATTGACTGCCTTTCCAGAGGTCCTGAGTTCAACTCCTGTTATAAGTAAAGTCAAGGTGATAGTAGCCATAGTGTAGAGGACGTGTCAATAAAACTAAGGACGGGACAAACGGTCAGAATAGACGAGAGGACAGGAAAAGCTGCTTAGCTGCTTTGGCTTTCCGAGAAGCCTCAGAAGAGACAGGAGGAGCACTTCCTGTTACGAGCCAGCATCTATAATATGACAGTACAGGTGGCCCCAGCTGCCTCTAATGTCCCTGTATCGTCCCCTCAGTACGGCAAGCATGGTGCCAGGTTCAGGGGCTGCATGGATTCTAGAAAACATTTTCTGACTATTAAGAAGTCCACAAACAAGACTGCATTCTGTTAAGTTCAGTTTATCCTCCGGGGGTCTGTTCTAAGCAAATAACTTGAAATTAGGTCAGGGACTTATATAGACACATACCTATCAACGTCATTTATAAGACAGCA
Source organism: Rattus rattus (assembly GCF_011064425.1). Lineage (NCBI taxonomy): Eukaryota > Metazoa > Chordata > Mammalia > Rodentia > Muridae > Rattus > Rattus rattus. Next base: position 80,483,028 of record NC_046167.1, read on the forward strand.
TCTGTAATACAAATGTAGCCAATGAACTATTATGGTGGGTTGATTTTAGTGTTACAAGAAAATGGGACATTACGGGACCTTTTGCATTATGCTTCTAATGTTGTGAGAAAACAGAAGAAGTCAGAATATGGTGGTGTATGTGGCAGGCGTGGACCTGATTTTGTAAACAGAGACCATCAGTGTGGATGTGAGAGAGAGCGTGCTCAAATGTTTACAGTGTGGGTTTGCATGGCCTTCCCTCCGTGTCAGAAGATGTGAAGACTTTAGATGATCTCACTGAAATTCTACAACCAGGCTGGCCAGCATTGCCTCCAGGTTTTTTTTTAATGGATGCCTTGGGTAGACAAAGACCTTTGGGTGCTTACCTGAGGTCACAGAGATACTAAGAAGTGAAGTTGGGTGGAACCCAGTTAACAGGGATCTAATCTCCTGCTCCGTATTACCTTTCAATAAAAACGTGCTAATCAGAAGACGGGAAACTTTATCATCTCTTTCCTTTCTCTTCCCACGGTGCTGGGGATCAAACCCAGGGTCTGATATACACCAAGCCCGGGCCCCATCACTAACCTGGAACCCAAGACCCAAGATGTCCTTTAAAATCTAACACTGTTGAAAAGCCACAGTCCTATGAGTGGCTTCTTCCCCCCAAGTCTGTTGAGAGCTTTGTGCATCGCCCGATACCTGAATCAAAGTAATTGCATGGGTGTTCCCAAGTGGGAGCCAACATGGGCTCTAAATGATGCAGAGACCCTGAAAGGGGGCAAAACAGTGCAGCGAAGACATATTGAACCCTGTACGGGTTGGTGCCTGAGCTGTCCCTGATGGTCGCATGAGGACAGGCTACAGCAGATTATTTAGTTTGGCCAACCAAGGTCATTCTACACGAGAAATAAACCACAGAATTGATGGATGATCCCTTGGCTCTGTGGCTGGAGCTTCTGACTCCCTCATTCACACGTTAGATACAGAGCTCGTCCAAATGAAGTTGCAGTTTGTGTCGCTCCATTTATTGCGTTTCATAAACCGAGAGCCGAGTCTGATGGGAAGACCCGGCTCCCCCGTGGTGTCCAGTACCTTGGGTCCTTTGTTCCGTGGCTCTGACCAAAAACAAGGGTGGGGGCTGTTACAGGCCCAGGTGATCCTTGTGGAGGGATCGTTTGAGATCTTTTCAAACTGCTGGTTCTGTCCTGGGAGGATAGGAGGAAAGGGAGGAGGTATGAACTGGCAACCGCCATCTTAGGGGTGTGTCACATGGGCTGGAGCTGGGGGTGTCACATGGGCCTGGAGCTGGGGGTGTCACATGGGCCTGGAGCTGGGGGTGTCACATGAGCCTGGAGCTGGGGGTGTCACATGGGCCTGGTGGTGGGGGTGTCACATGGGCCTGGAGCTGGGGGTATCCCATGGGCCTGGAGCTGGGGGTGTCGCATGGGCCTGGAGTTGGGGAGCTGGGAGGAGATTATGGATGGGAGAGAGGACTTAGCACTTCTTCATCACTTCCTAAAAAGTAAGTGTGTCTTACACCCAAGCATAAGGCAGTGCAGGCTGAGTTCAGAGAAAGGCATCCACACCCTTGTCCTCAGCTCTCCACACTTAACACCCACTCCTCGGATTGCTGCTGGGCCACACCTTCCTGCCTCTGGCACGAGAGACACTTCCATTCCCTTGTCTAACTGACATGGTGGTGGCCCAGTCGGCTGATATAATGCATCCTGAACAAACGGCTGTGACTGAGGTCTCCTTGACGTGGGCAGGAAGAGAAGCCATCTCTGCAGCTGACTCGATTCCCACGGGTGCTGATGCTGTATGAAGAGGCTGGCCCAGAAACTTGGCCTGCTTCTGGGGATGCGCCGTCTAAAACAGGCCAGTTGGCGTATCAGGTGCACGGAAAGCCAAACCTCCGGCATCCCATGAATTAAAGAAGCAATTAGACCCTTCCCCTTCTGCCCAAGAGTGAGCGGTGTGCTTTTATTATGACAGAGGGAACATTGATCGGGGCCCTTGGTACTGTCTTCAGGGGCAGAGAGTAGATATGGTGCTGGGGACTGGAGCCCATCTTGGGGTTAGAAGAGTCTGATGGCTTCTCTACGGTTTGTGGTGTCATCCCTTACCCTGTCTAATTTCTGTGCTATTAAACCTCCCTTTCCTAACATATCCTTAAAGAGAAATAAATTACCTGCACCCTGTACCTATGGCCCTCAGTATTATTACCACTAATGTAACTTCTCCGGGGCGGCCAGGCACTGTTCATATTTCATAGTCTTTTGCTCCCCCAAAGCTATGTTGAGCCATCAAGTACTCATGGTTACTATCCAGACCTCATTTGTTTTTCTCTCTCTCTGCTGGCTGTACCCAAAGGTTTGAGGCCAGAATTAAGCATGGGCCACGTGACTACTTGGAGCTTCCTCTCTACCCCCATTCTGCCATTTTGTTAATTGGTCGTTTCATCAAAGGAAGGCACCAAGCATGACTTACAAACGAATTCTGAGGATCGTCCATGGTGACAGCCCGTTTTGGGTCTGGGGGGATGCCTGGGCCTTGCTTCATTTGTTTCAGATGACTCTGGAACACTTGGATCTTGATCCGTCCCTGGAGTGGCTGGATGTTTCCCCTCCATTGCCTTCTCCACGCAAGGGCTCCGCCTCCCAGTTACAGACATCAGGAAACTAGATACCAACGTGCTGCTTCCCTTCCGTCAGCATCCAAGGCCTGGCGTCACTTCTAAGGCCTGTAGCAAGCCTGCTTCTTGAAGCATCCTCACTGCCGGTCTCCTCTGCATCCTAATTGGTCTACCTGCCCCCATCCTTTCATGGAAGGAATCTGAGAAGTCCGTTCCTTGATTAGAAGCAATGCTGTGCAGAATAACCATGGTGATGGATGAGACACTCTCCAGGTCTACCAGGAGCTTCAGAAAACACATCACATGCTAAGAAGCCAGATGGACTTCCAGAGCTGGTGTCGTCAACAACTGCCTCTGTAGCCAAGGAGATCTCACGAACTCATAGTAATGGCTGTGTATTCTCAACCCCAACACCAAGCTTCTGTCCCTCTGCCCTTGTCCTGTGAGGCTGGAGGAGCGCTACTAGTGGTACCTTGTCTGGCTTGGTCCAGGACTTTGAAGACAATCTCTTGAGTCTTTCTAAGAAGTTGCTGATGGCATCCCAAGACAAATATTTGGAGTGACATGGCACTAGCCATGGATTTGCTATCTAGTCAGGGAGTCTCTGTTTAGTCATAGAGTCGCTGTCTAGTTATGGAGTCACTGCCTAGCCATGGAGTAACTGTCTAGCCATATATAAGTTGCTGTCTAATCATGGAGTCTCTAGTCATGGAGTCACTGTCTAGCTATGGAGACACTGTCTAGACATGGAGTCTCTGTCTAGACATAGAGTTGCTGTCTTGCCATAGAGTCATTGTCTAGCCGTGGCGTCTCTGTCTATCCATGGAGTGGCTGTCTACCCTTAGAGCTGTTGTCTAGTGAGGAGTCACTGTCTAGCATGAAGCAGCCCCCTACCAAACATCCTGGAGGATGTGTCCATGATGAGAGCGTTCTGTGACTGTGTGTGGGGTGTTAGTGTTGTTTCTCTACAAACCCCTCCAAGAAGGTTGTGGTGAGGGAGAAAAGGCACTAGATAGACGGTCGAGGGTGGGGAGAGAGCCACAGTTGTCTTAGCAGGGATGAGGTGACTCAGCCCTGGATCTGGGCGGAGGAAGGGTCTGTACTGGCGAAGGCTGTAGATCCCTGGTAATCCCCGGTAATCGCCTTCATTTTCTGTGGTGCAGAAAAATTTGGGCTCTCAGTGGATTTGCTTGCACACGCTGCTGTCCCCACACGTGCCTCTTTAGAAGACTCTGTCCCTTGTGACTTATCAGGACGGAGCACTGTATATTTCTACCGCCTATCTTGTCACAATACCACATTCGTTTTGTTTTCAATTACTGGGATGCACATTGAAAGGCCTTATCTGGCAAAGACAGAGCTTGCACCACCTCCCCTGCGAGCTACCGCTCTGCCATCCCGCAGGGACGCTCCAGGTGCCGGCCTAGCACATCTATTTCCTGCCCCTCAGCCATGGCCTCCTCCGGTCAGCCTGACATCATTGTGCTCCATCACTTAATCACACGCTGACCCCCACTGTGGTCAGATTACAGCTCCGGAAGACTTTCTTTAGTTTTGTGTTTTATTAAGACACAGGAGCCTCACAGGCCTCTAGACAGAGCTGTGATTGCTACAGAGCTGTGAGGTACTAAAGCCATACAAGCTAATTTGTCTGCTCTGTTTCCTGAGTTAAAAAGAGGAACTCGATAATTAAAATCATCTCTGAGACACCTTGTGTGCCAGAGACAAAGAATCAATGAGGAGGATTTCCAGGTCCTGCCCATGGGTCCCCCTGTGGCAATGGAACTAAAGGTCTCCCCCTTGACAGTGGGACTATAGGGTTGCTATGGCCACCCTACAGAAAACATGACTCCTGATAATACAGCCTTGCCTGGGTGAGAGCAAGTGGATGCTCCTGCCTCGCCCTGTCTGTTCTTGCTTCCTCTCCCAGCAGAGGGCGTCCATTCCTTCCTCCTCCATCCAGGTTTTACCACTGACCTCTGTCTGGGCCTCCTGCATTGTTTTTATGTCACCTGCTGTGTTGGGTGCTGAGATGTGATGGCCAACAAGACACAGGGTGACGACACACTGTGTGCCCTATGGTTCTGCTCTAGAAGGAAATTAACGGGTGTCCATGATAGAGAAGATGGCATGGGGAGTGAGTGATGCTCTGGCACATAGGGTGACCCCTGGGGCACAGGAAGGAGCCAAGGCAGAGGATAACTGGGCTGGGGGAGGGGCAGGGTTTGGAGCTCAGAGGGTCTCTGGCTCAAACCTCCCAAGACCCTGAGTCTCTAGGTAATACAGGAAGCACTGAGAATGAGCTGAAGGGCTATAGAAGGCAAGTAGGCACACAGGGCAGGGATCTTGGTTCTCAGGCAGATTGGAGCTGGAGAGATGATTCGGTGGTTAAAAGTGCTGTGCTTACAGAGGACCTGGGTTCAATCCCCAGTCACAGCTGTCGGTAAATGCAGTTCCAGGAGATCAATCTAATGGGTCTTCTGGCCTCTACAGGCAGTAGGTACCTATGTGGTATACAGACCTACATGCAGGTTAAATACCCATACAAGTTGGGACAGAAAGAGAGGGAGAGAGAGAGAGAGGGAGAGAGAGAGAGGGGGAGAGGGAGAGAGAGGGAGGAGAGAGAGGAGAGGGAGGGAAGAAGGAGAGAGAGAGAGAAAGAGAGAGAGAGAGAGAGAGAGAGAGAGAATAAGCAGGTTGTGCTAGGGGTCTGTACCTTTAATGCTCTTTTCTGAGATGCATTTTAGCACAGCTTCCCTACTGGTCTTAATATTGGCTTGAGGAGAGCGCCATGTTTGGTGTCATCCACTCATGGGCCAAGACATTGATTTCATTCGAAGGTCCCCAGTGAGGAACCTATGACTTGTCCTGCAGCCTATAGAAAGAGCTCTTTATCTCCTGCTGATGAGCATGAACCACACCAGGTAGCATGTGCAAGGGTTAGCTGAGCTACATTTGTGTCGAAGCTGTGGCAAAAAAAGGCTTTCCCATGCCAGGAGCGTGGATAGTACACGAGGGCCATTGAAGCACTCCTATGCCGGGCTGGGCTGCCTGGCTGCCTCTGCTGGCTACGTGACGAGACTCCTGTCTACCACCATGCGTTTGTTTGGCTTGTGTCCTAAACACAGCTGTGTGCCCTTGGGAACAAGCCAAAGCCCAGATGCTCGACGGAGATCGCCTACTTTATGTAATAATTAAGGGAAACAAGACTGTGTTTTAGAATTGGCAGCATCTGTTCTTGTCCTGGGACTCGTCTCTACCAGTAGCCGCTGAGGCCACCCCACACCCACACACCCACTGCCCATGACAATCTGCATCAATCACAGTAGAAGCTAAACACCAGTAGGCGTCAGCGCCATCTTATTCTGTCAGTCAGGTTGAGGTAAGCAACACCCAGGGCCCCTTGTTTTACAGAAGGGAAGCTGAGGTACAGCTGGGGCAGGTGACATGGTCCAGACCCCCAACTGGGAACAAATAGAATGTGACTAAGTCCAGGCACTGTCACCGTCAGCTGCATGGAGACCTTAGTACCTACAGTATTACTTACACACACACACACACACACACACACACACACACACACACAGAGACAGACATACACATATAGATACACATAAACACACACACATATACACACACATACATACACATACATATACATACACATACACATACACATATACACACATATACATACACATACACACACATACACATATACATACACATACACATATACATACACATACACATATACATACACATACACACACATACATATACATACACACAGACATACACATACACATATACATACATATAAACACACACATATACATACACATACACACACATACATATACATACACACATACATATACATACACACATATACATACACATATACATACACATATACATACATACACATACACACATACACACATACACACATACATACACATACACACACACACATACACATACACATACATACACACATACACATGCAGATACACACACTACCACCACCACAAAGACTCAGTAAGGACAGACCATCTTCTTGTTTGTGGTCTCTAGAACATCTTCACACGCTGAATCTGCAGGAAAGATCCCCGAGAACGATGTCTAAGGTGACCCAGGTGGCAGCATCACGTGTTCACATAAGGCATTACCTGTTCTTTCCATGGGGAAGGCTAATGGCACCCTTATTCTTGCTTGAAAGCCACTGACATAGAGAACACAGTGCAGGCACCTTAATCTGCAGACTAAGAGTTGTTCTTCAGACCCTGAGTAACTCCTCACGCCGAGCCTTCGTGGTTGTTAGCGCTGGTTAGTGACGTCCAAGAGTGTCCGACTGAGGAAGATGCACTGACCTTATCAGCTCGTCCTGCTGACGCCATGGTCACCTCTGCTGACCGGATAGGGCTCTACAGCTCAGGGCCTTTTGGTTGAGGTCTTGAACTAGGCCAACCTGCCATACTGGTCAGAGAGCTGGGGCCAAGCATCCAGGACTTCCTAATCGAGGTGAAATGACAAAGCACAAATGGCAGTGCTGTCCCAGAGGCTGGGGTGGGGAGGAAGGTCACTGAGACAGGGGAACCCAGATGGCGAGCAGGACAAATGTGGCCAATGCCTGTCTTCATCAAGTAGATCTGTCAGCTCTCTTCCATCAGGCATGGTGATGCCACTTAGCATGACCCAACTTGGAGGAAGCTTTGAGGATTGGAAACACTGACCAAGCTCCCTTGAACAACTGATGGCTGAGTCTTTGTCCCAGAAAAGCTTCCCAGACAAGGAGATGTATATTTTCGTTTGTAAGGAGCAAAGAGAATTGAGCTGGAAGAGAGCATTTCAGATAGAGGGACGGGCAAGAGCTGAGGTGTGGTGTGTGGGCAAAGATGCTGGGGGCTCGTTTATTATGAGGGAGGGATGTGTTAGGTGATGGAGAGCCACAGAGCTTAGGACTGGAGAGCTTCACTTTTAAAGCCTCACATCACAGTCGATGGCGTCCTTCGAAGGATTGTACGCCTTCTCTCTACACAGAGAGGCTCTCCGGTCTTGCCAGTTGGGCGTTGATGAAGCCAGCATCCGTTTGCCTGAGCCCTGTGCTGAAACATCATTTTCAGATCGTCCTCACTAGTGGCAGATTCGGCACCAACGATGTTCAACAGATGAGTGCCTTGGGTCCTGGACCACTTAAGGGGCACGTCAACTTCATGGCCTGGTCCTGTCTGCCATACCCTGAGGTCTCCTGGGGGATAAAAGGGAACCATCAAGCAAATCCTAATCAGATTTCCCAGGCAAGCATCTGCCCAGCCTGATTTAGATTATCATACATTATCCTCAGCTCAGAGAACTTGTGATGGTGGCAAGATTAGCTCATGCTTTGCATTTGCCCTGGGAGTTTACACAGCAGCAAGCCGTTGTTTGTCAGCGAATGCTCCACAAAGTTTTCAGCTCCCATGGGGACCATGCCTCTCAGAGTCTGCTCAATGTTTTATTCAAAGATATCGAAGAGGGGGGTGTCAGGCCAAAGGCAAGCTGTGGAAGCTTTGAGGATTGAGAAGTTGCCCCTGGGGCCCTCCCCAGTTTTCCATCATTCTCTGAGTAGAATCCCAACATTTTATAGATCCTGAAGTAGGAATTTGAAAGAGACCTACATAGTGGGTATAAGCGTTGTCTTGTTGCTATGACAAAATGTCTGTCAAAACAACTTGAGGAAGAAAAAGGTTCGATGGGCTTGTGACTTGAGAGGATATACAAGTACCGAGGTAGCTGGTCACTTTGTATTCCCAGTCAGGATGCAGAAACAGGAAGAAATAAGATAGGGCAGGCAAAAAAAAAAAAAAAAAACCAACAAAAAAAACAAACAAAAAAAACAAAAACAAAAAACAAAACAAAACAAAAACAAAAACAAAAAACCCAAGTCCCACTCTAACAGACTCATTTCCTCCAATGAAGATCTTCCTCTAGAGATTTAAAAATCTCCTAACCAACACACCCAGTGGGATCAAGTGCCCAAATGAGCCTCCAGGGGATGCTTCATATTCTAACCACATCTATCCCATCTTGCAAAACAGTTCATTTTCCAACATCTCACTTTTTAGCAGTCCCAACACGGTCTCGGAAGACTGAGTCTTCTGAGTTCCATAGTTCGGTCGTATTCAAGATCCTCATGTTTCCACTCCAACTGAGGCTGTACTTTCAAATCTTCATACAATGGCCTCTCAGGGATTCCTTGCTGAGACACTAACCTTGCCACATATCGCTTTCAGGAACCTTGTCTAAACCTTCCAAGACCCCCTTACTCTTGGAGCTTTCGTGTCTGCAACATCAGTACTATGGGAATGGCACTGTTGAACTCTTCTGACACCTTAAGAAGTTTTCTGGACCCTTCAAAAATGGATTATGCACCTTTGAGGTTGAGACCGAGAAAACGTTTACCCAAGTAACTGCTTTTGAGTAGTCAGTCCCTTCTGCCTGTTCTTAGTTCAGGTTCTTTCCTTTGAAATGAATCTGAGTGTGTACTAGCTGGAGACTTTGATAGGGAGTGTCTTATCCTTGGGAAACATCCTGTGTCAAGTACACTGTCTCTTCAGTTGTGCTAATCTCCTTAACAATTGCAACCACTTCCTAACCTACCTTCTCTGCACTTTAACTTGCTCCTGTTATTTTCCTCACCAAACTGCATATTTTCAAACTTTGCATTATGCTTGTTTCTCTCTCACTGTAAACATGGAGAAAGCAATGAGCAGTAACCATGCCACAGCCTGAAAGCTATGTTAGGCAGAAATTTCTTCTGCCTAACGAATTCGTCCATTACATCTGAATTCAAGGTCACATAGATTTTCAGGATATAGGTGAGCAAAATGCATCTAGGTTCTTTGCCACAATGTAACACAAATGGCCACTAGCTCAGTTCCTAATAGCACCTCTGTTCCCCTCCAAAACCTCATCTATCTTGCTAATCTAGTATTTCAAATTCTAAATAGATGGCCCAGGTACTGTTTGGAACACCCCAGGACTTCTCTACCTTGAAGCCCTAATCTCTTTTGCATTTCTCTAGTAAACCAGTTCCAAAGTCTATGAATCATATGGTCAGGCTTATTACAGCAACATCCCCATTCCTGGTACCAATTTATATATTACTTACTTTTCTCATTGCCATGACAAAATACCTGAGCAAAGAAAGCAACTTAAAGAAGAAAGGATTTATTTGAGTGTATGGCTTAAGGAAGAATAGAGCCGGTCATGGAAGAGAAGGCATGGTAGCAGGAGCATGAGAGAGACTTGTCCTATTGTATTTATTGTGAGGATGCAGAAAGCAGAGAGGAAAGAAAGTTGGGCTATAAAATCTCTTGTCAAGCCCCACAACCTGTAACCTGTTTCTTCCAGTGAGGCTCTCTTTAAAGGTTCCACAACCATTGCAGATAGCACCAGCAGTTAGTGGCCAAGTCTTTAAACATGCAAGCCATGGAAGGCTCTCCATATTCAAACCACATAGAATGCAGAACCATAGTTCTCCATGGCCTGGTGCATCCAGTCTTCTACCTGATTGCTGATTGCTGTTTGCTGACAGAATGAAGGACCTTAAAGCAGATTCTTTGCCTCATACCCATCCTCAGAGACAGGCAATGGCTGTTACAGTGCTTATAAGTCTTCCTGTTCTATTTTAAGACAATCTGTCCTTACCAGTTGTGGTGGCTTGTGTAAAAATGGTCCCACAGGTCCATAGGGAGTGGCACTATTAGGAGGTGAACCTTGTTGGAGCCTCATTGAGAGAAGGCTTTGAGGAATCAGAAATTCAAGCCAGGCTCAGTGTCTCTCTCTTCGTGCTACCTGCTAATCCAGATGTAGAACTCTCAGCTTCTTCTCCAGCACCATGTCTGCCTATGTGTCACCATGCTTCTTCTCTCCATGATAATAGACTAAACCTCTGAACTGTAAGCCAGCTCACAATGAAATGTTTCCCACTTTAAGAGTTACTATGGTCACAGGGCTCTTAACAGCAATAGAACAGTGGCTAAGACACTAGTCCCCACAGATTTGTAGCTTATAGTACACATACCTCTATTTCCTTTTCCCATATGCATGCTCATGCTGCCACTTCTTCCCAGAATGCTTTACTTTAACCTGATGGAGACTTTCCTTCATGTTTTCAGTGGTGTGGGTGGACCCAACATAACCCTCATCCTTTACTGAGATGTTGCTTCTGTCAGTTGGCATCCTAGAGTTCCCACTCTGTTTGGATTGTATTGGAGTCTTGTGTGTGGTGGGTATCCTAACATAGAACATAGAACTCTGTGTGTGTGTGCGCGCGCGCGCGCGCGCGCGCGCGCGTGTGTGTGTGTGTGTGTGTGTGTGTGTGTGTGTGCGCGTGCGTGTGCATGTGTGTGCTTGTGTGTGTGCGTGTATGTGTTATTACCTCTATCTCTCATCTCTCCTCCATGCCAAGCTTACGACCTCACTTGCAGGAGATGCATGAGGTTAGATTCAATTTCTAGCTCAACTTGTGGGGCCGTCCACTTGTCATGAGCTCTTCACTTTTGCAATGTGAAGACTGAGACATGAACAGTTCACTGCTGGCTCTTTTCCATCTTCCTGGAACCCGAACCCCAGAGGTTTCTATTTCGAGACTGCAGACATCAGATAGTGGGGAAGAAGACAGCTCAGGAGAGGGAAGGAAGATCCTCTCAGCTCTGACCTGAATATTCCAGAACTGATGACTTTCTAGGTTCTCTTTAAGACAAGGGGAATGTGAGCATTTGGACCACCACTGGAAGTATGCCAAGGGGACATTGCACCAGGGAATCTCCTCAGGGGTGTGACTGAAAGCTCTGGGAGTCTTGGTAGCAGGCTCATGGGGAAATATAACTCAATGTTTTAAATTTGGCGATGCCTTCGAGTAGGCATTCCTTTTTATGCGATTATGGTAATAACCTCATAGCCACGGAGGAGAAGACAAGTGAGCTATTGAGGTAATGCGCCTATTATTTTAAAGGGTAAAAATTTCCTTCTCGTATTTACCCACCCATCCTCATTGTCTTATTTAAAGTGACTGAGGACAGGCACAAACATTACTATTGCGAAGGGTAATATTAACCAGTAGTGTCATCTTAAGCGCACATCTGTCTTTTTGCTGTATGCATACACTGCACTCAGCTTGGCAGGCATTAGCATATGCTGTTTGTCCAATGGGCAAAGCCTGTGGGGGAGGGTTCAGAAATGAGTGAGAGGTAGGCTGCAGAGCTGGGCTCTCCCCTGTGTCATGTCCAAGCCACTTGACCGTGTTTCCCAGTCAGTTCAGTCACCACGCATTTGCTATATGAATAGCTACTTTGTAGCATCCTTCTGAGCTCAGAAGGGATGGCCCTGTGATACTTTGTTGCTTCAGACTAGTGATGGCACAAGAAACATCAACCAGTGACAGGTAGGACAGAGTGGGGGTTAGTCTGTAAGGAGCAGGCAGCCCAAGGGTGAGGTGGCCCTGCCTCTGTTTGCTTCTTACAAAAGCCCTGTGAAGTAGTTGGGAGTCCGAATAATCTCCCCTCTTTGGCAAAGTCAGGGCCTGCCGAAAGTTCAGAGCTTGCAAGCTATTGAATTGAAGTCCACTTTCAGCTCTTGTTACTGGATCTTGGGAACAAACTTCAGTCGGTCTCTGCGAGGCAGGGTAGAACGAGGCATTCTGCCCAATCCTCTGCACGGTTTAGGCTGCTCTACATGGCGGGGGTGGGGTGTGTTCCTGAGTGGTGGCAGAAACAGACGATGGGACCCAGGACTCCGGGATGCTCTGATGAAGGGGAAGATTACAGATGACTCCTGCAGGTCAGGCCTCCCTGCAAGTGTGGAAGTCACCCTGTGGGGGTGTCTGTGTAAGTTAACTAAATGGCACTTCAGACCTTCCGAGGGGGAGCAAAGCCTGTGCCTTTTCTGCAACGAAATTGGAGTATAAATCAGGCATTCTCCAAGGACCTCAGAACCGCCTTTATTTTTAGATCAAATGGGGAAGAGGGGCAGAGCAGCCACGTGCTTTGTTGTCATGTTGCATGTGGCTAGCATCTGAGCCCTTCCTTTCTTCAAAGCACTCTTTGGATCTGCTTCTGAGGAAACCGGGGCTGGATTCTGCCTTTTTGCCTGGTCCCGTCTTTATAATAAAAATCTATTTTTAATATAGGAAGAAAAATAATGCAGGAGCTTAAATAGCTCACACAGCCTTAGAAATATCCCACCCCCAACCCCCAGACACCCTCTTCTTAACCAGCCTGGAAACAGAAGCCCCTATTCTCTACCCAGCTCATCATTATTTTCTGAGGAACTGCTCTTTGGAGCTGGGCGCTGTGCTAGTCCCTGGAGATGTCGGTCAGATGCTGGCTGAAGTCATACTCAGCACGGTTCCATTAGGTTCAGACACAAGATTACCATTCCTTCAGCTGTGTTGACTCTGGAAGAAAAACAGAATCAAGAAAGTTTGTCGACTAGGGTAGAGGTGGGGCAGGGGTGAGGAGGAGATGAGGCAGAGGTGGGGCGAGGTGAGGCAGAGTAGGGCTGAGGTGGGCAGAGGTGAGGCAGAGGGGAGGCAGAGGTGCTCATTCTAAACAAAATAAAGCCCTCTCCCCTTTCATCCCAAGAGAGCCCAGAAGTGGCATGGTGGGGTCCCAACACTTCCATGAGCAGAGAGTCAATGGTTGGGCAGGGTTTAGACCCTGACAGTCACATCCTAACAGGGGATGAGTGGTGGGCAGCCAGGCACCAGGCAGCTTTGCAGGGAAGAGGCTGTGAGGCGGTAGAGGCCCCTTGAAACCAACAACAAGGCCTCGCAGTGGCAGTGAGGAGAGCAGAGAGAAAGGTGGTGCAGGGCGTTCCCGAGAGGCCGACCTCATCTCTGCTCTCTGCCTGGCTTTGGGTGGGACTTTCGGATGGACACTCTGTCAGAGACCTCTCCGTCTGTTGGCCTCTCTTGCTAACAGAATGCTACAATAGCTTTCTCTTTTCTCTCTCTTTTGAAGGAGCCACAGATTGTGCCCACGGTCTTGTGCCTACATCCACAGCCTTTCTTTTACCTTTAATTAGGAGGCAAGATCTCGTTTAAGTTATCCAGGCTGGCCTTGAACTTGCTCCATAGGCCAAGCCTGTTTGAAAACCAGTGTTGTCCTGTCCTGGTGGGACCCGCTTCGGACTGCGCTTCAAGAAAATTTTCAGAGCCAGTGCTGGGACCTCTCTGCCTCTCGCTCAGAGTCCGTTGACATTTCTGTGCAGTCTGTTACTCTAATGTGCCTCCATTTCAGTGGGGGTTATTTCCAATTCATTAACTTCAAATAAGTTTGTTCTAGAATGCCTGCCCCCAGCCCTGAAGGTTCCCCTCTCTGGCCTTCTTGAGCCCCAGACCACCTAACCTCTCCTTGTCTGTTTTCTCTTGAAGTCTCTCTAGACTATCAGGCCTCTTGGCTGTCCCCCCCTCCCCAACTTCCTTACGCCTCCCCACTTTCTCCTTTCTGCCCACACTGAATGCTCTGAGTCCTTCACTCAGCTGTGACCAGGAGCTGTTTCCAGGGAAGGGGCCTCTGGTCTCTCACCCAGACCTCTTTGAAGATGTCTTTGATAGTTCCGAATGCCCCTGGCAGGCCAGGACCATGATGGTCATTTGCCCACTGGCCTACATTGCCCTGATTTCAAAGAAAACAGACGTCGTCATCTTTAGCACCACATGGTGGATTTTCTCTGGGAGAAATCTCTGCAGGTTCTAAAGCACAGCCAGCACTCATTCAATTACTTGGGGCAGCTGTCGTTCCCAGAGGCTGCAGATCCATTTCTGCTCCCAGAGAGCTCGGCATCCAGGCTTCCGTCAATTAATTCTATCCTCTAGCCTCTCAGTTTGCTCTTTTGTAAGTTAACTTCCTTATAAGTTCATCTCAGCTTGTGGGTGCTGCCTTAAAAGTTTCTGATAGAAAGGCCAGGATCTGAAATGGAAAGGAGGTGGGGAGGAGGGGGAAGAGGGGAAAGAGGGGAGGAGGAAGAAGGGGGAGGAAGAAGGGGGAAGAGAGGGGGGAGGTAATGGAAGAAGGGGGAGGAGGGGGAGGAGGAAGGGGAGGAGGGAGAGGAAGAAGGGAAGGGGGAGGAAGAAAAGGAGAAGGAAGAGGAGGACGACATAGAAGAATTTGCCCACCATTAATATCCTCTTGAAGACTATTGTAAGAAGGGTGAAAGGTCGTTGGGTGGTTTTGCATCGGTTATCGTTGGCTTCATGAGCTATATGAGCTATCAGCCATCAATTAGCTGCCCTTGCTGTTTTTAAGCAGAGTTTCTTTTTCTCTGTGCTGCTTTTGCACTGACCTCTCCCAGCAGCTGATACGCATTGACAAGAGCCTCATGTTAGGTTATTGCCTTTTCTAATGAGGGATTTGTATTTCTAAAGGCTTTAGAAAGCAGTGGCTGCTGGCAGGCAGCACTCATTGATGAACACGCGCCTTTCTGACAAGCAAGCACTTGTCTACGTCTATGCGTGCATGGGGCATGGGGGCGGGGTGGGCTTTGCGATCACTGCAGCCTGTCCAGATTCGGAGCCTTTCAAGTTCACACTGACAGGACGCACACAGCCCGCCGTGGTGCTCCCTGCTTTCCCAGCCTCTAGGAGATAGAGCAATACTTGTTCCTTCGCACTCGCCCTGTTTTCACAGCCAAGGGAGAGCAGGTGTTCTTCCTCTGGTTGTATGGAGATGCACAAGGAGGACACCTGTCTCCCAGCCTGGCCAAATGACTTTGATGGCTGATGCTGGAGGGAACTGAGGACATACTGGCCGTTTGTCTGATTAAGCAGCAGGGGCTTCCTTATTGAGGATAGATGGGCCTCTGCCATGGACTTACCGGAGGCTGTTCATTTTAGAGGCTTCTCTAAAGCAATGGGCTGGTACTGGAACAGCCATTGCCTTAGATTCATTTAGCCATTAGGAAGATTTGGTGCAGGCTTAACACAGTAGCCATTCTCTGTTTGATACCCAGGTATGGACATGTCTACAGCATTAAAGTGAACATAAACATAGTTGAAAACAGATATATGGGGATAGAAGTAACTTGGAAGTAGAATAGTTGCCTAATATATGTGAGGCCCTGAGTTTATTCCACAGGACCACACACACACATGCATATACACCATGGACAGATACACAGACATACTCACATATACCACAGACAGACAGAGAGACACAAATACCACAGACATACATACACACAGACACACATGCATATACACCACAGACAGACACACAGACACACATGCATATACACCACAGACACACAGACACACATGCATATACACCACAGACAGACACACAGACACACACACATACCACAGACAGACATGCACATATAGACACACACATACACAAACACACATGCAGACACACACAAATGCACATACACATATATACAGATACACACAAACACATAGAAACACATAGACATACACATACACTAACATACATGCAGATATACAAGCACACACATATAGATATACATACAAACACACCAACACACACATACATAAAGACGCATGCAGACACACATACATAAATACATACACATATAGACAGACACACACACATACAACCACACACATATAGACACACATACATGAATACATAGACACATACAGACAGACACAACCACACACATACACATATAGACACACACAGACACACGTATATACACACTCAGATAAACACACATACACAAACATATAAACACATACAAATACCCATGAAGACACACACACACACACAGGTAGACCCACACAAACATACACATACAGACACCCACAAGTACACATATAGACACAGAGAGATATACATACAGATATACAAAAACACTTACAGATACAGATACACATACATATACAGACACACATAGAAACACACAGAGACTCACATACAAATACAAATACACATACACACAGACAGATACATATACATACATACACTGATGTAGGAGAGTGAAATTTTCCTGTTTTTATTATTGTTGATAGATTTATTTTTTTATGAGCTTTGAACAAACTATAAACTGTCCCTAAATAAATTGCAGCTTCGAGTTTTTGCTCTTGTGTGCTCTCTCTCTCTCTCTCTCCCTCCCCCTCCCTCCCCCTCCCTCTCTCCCTCTCTCCCTCTCCCTCTCTCTCTCCCTCTCCCTCCCTCTGTCCCTCCATCCCTCCCTCCCTCCACTTTGTGTGTGTATGTGTGTGTGTGTGCGCGCACGCGCGTGTGTTCTGAATCATCCACACACAAACCTCTAAGCTGTGCTCATCCAACTGCATGAGGGGCGAGGAGCTAAGGGTTGTCTGGGAACGTCTGAGCATTAATTCTGTATGTCAGGTGTTCTGCAAGGCATTTTATATAGACCGCCAGCAGGGTTATTTGACAACCCAGTAAAACGGCGAGATACTTCAACTCAGAGATGAAAAGCAGGTCGAGTAGAGTTAAGTAACCTGCCCAGAGTCACACTGCACAACGGTGAAGCTGGGATTAGAACCTGTAGCAGCCTCTTAATTGCTGCACCAACGATAACACTCAAAAGAACAATTCGGCAGTCCCCAGTATAGTGGGAAGAAAGGCCAAGCCATAGCAAAGGCTTACTATAACCTGAGCATACCGTCCCCTACTGTCAGGATTTGAGTGTGAGGTGTCCCCCAAGAGGCAAGTATTGCCGAGTACTGAAGGCTTGGTCTGGAGACCAAGGGTGTGCAGAGTTGGGGATTTGGGGTAGTGAGTAGGTGTGAAGGCTCTGCCTTCGTCCTGGAGCCATACTTTGATGGCATTATTAAGAAATGATGGTCATTCTTGCAAGTGGAGCTCAAGTGGAGGAAGTGGTCACTGGGGTCATGTTCGTGGGGGCTGCACAGTCCTGAGCCTTTGCTTGTCTTTCTCTCCATTCCCTGGCTGTCCCCAGTCTCTGTCACATGCTCTGACTGCCATAGTAGTCTGTCCTGCCTTGGTCTCAAATCACTGGATCCAGCCGCCGACCCTGTAAACTAAGAGCGTCTCAACCCTTGAGCTAATTGTACTAAGGATTTTGTCACAGCAACGATTAAGTCTGACTGACACATTAGCACAGTCACACACTCCACCCACAGACAGCTAACTGTAGAGACAGAATATTTACATCGTCAAAAGGTGGAGTCCTGTATAAGTCTAGCCTTGTAATTTTAATCAAAATCCTTGTTTTTCCCTTCCCGGTGCAACATACCAGTGCTTTTAAAAATGACCTCTGGTCACATGATTTCCCTACATACAATTTCTATACGCTCCATACTTCCTACTTTTGGAATATTTCAGCGTTTCCATTCCCAGCTCCCACTTTCTTTTAAGGTCCTTGTGCCTGGTGTGGAAAGCAATTTCTTCTTTGCAGCTCGTATTTCCACGTTAGCTTGTCGTCGTTTCCCCGTGATAGCTGGCAATTTCCTCTGGATCATTTTAGAAGCTTCTTGAGGGCAAGGCTAAATGGTAGAGCTGGGAAGAATGAGTGAAAAGTAGAAATTAGGAGCGGTGTGACGAAGCAGCAGCGATGACCCATGGACAGACGAAACCCTCGGGCTGCTGTATACCGGTGTTCAGTGCTACCGTCTCCTGCCAGCGCCATGCCTGAAAGAAAGGCTAAAGAGGACACAGCCAAGGCGAAGGATGAGCCACAAACTCTGCAAAACCTGATCCTCCAAATCCAGAGCCCAAGCCCAGAGAGGCCCCTGCAGAGAAGGGAGAGAAGTTACCCGAGGGGAAAAAGGGGAAACTTACGCTGGTAAGAGCACGACCAATCCTGCAGAAAACGGAGATGCCAACACAGACCAGGCACAGGAAGAGGAAGGTGCAGACAAGTGATGTGTATGCATTTTTGTAAACTGTGTACTTCTGGTGACTGTATGGTTTGAAATACTATTTTTATCAAGTTTTATAAAAATGCAGAATTTTGTCTTTTTTTTAAAAAAACTATATTGTTAGCACACAAAACACTTCATTAATTGGGGAGGGGGGGCGGTGGAGGCGGGGGAAGGATCAAGTGTCACTAACAAAATATCACCCAAGCTGGATTGAGGACAGAAAACCTCTTTCCTTGATAATTTTGAAAGGCTCCTGGTGGCTTCCAGGAGAGACAACCTGGTCTTGCATAGGTGGCCACCAAGGCACAAAATGCCTTGTGGTCTGAGGAGACTCTCAAATCATTTTTATATCCTGTTCCCCCTGTACCATCAACATAGACATAATTCTCTTAAAACCAGAGACCTGTTGGACCCTGACCCCCCAAAATGGTTTTCTAGTCTATTGGGTGATGGGGACTTTTCTGTGACTTCATCAAATGTTTTCGGAAGAGCGCTGGTTCCTTTTATGAAAGATTGTGGATCTTCAGACCGATAATTCTGCCATATTCAGTTCCTGAACATCAGGGTCAGCGTGTGAGAAGTTGTTAAACACCATCCTTAATGTCGGATGTCAGCCCTCACTCTAAGCTTCTTTCCCTTTCAAAGCATTGAATGAAGACTTCACTGGGTTTTCTAGTGGATTTCTGATAAAGGTAGTCCACACAGGAAGGGGATTTGGAAGTTCTTGTATACTATTGATTGTCTACCCATGTCCTGACTGAAATAACATGATTGTTTATGAAAAAAAATCTTTAATGAAGCTGGTCACAGTTTTTTTCTAAAGTAGAAATTAGCTCTGAAAAGTCCGTGGCAGAGGCAGGCCTCCTGCAGTTGGGCATCTCTCTGCAGTGTTTGGGAGACTGAGTGTGAAAGATGGTAGCCTGGGACCCCGGAAATACAGCATTTCTCTCCCATGTCTTTTGTCTTGCTTTTGGTTGTTGCTTGTTTATTTAATAAAGTATTTTGTAACTGAGTTTATGTATGGGCGTTTGCCTTTGCTTATATCTGCATATCACTGCATGCCTGGGGCCTACAGAAGCCAGAAGAGGGCATCAGAACCCCCGTAATTGGAATTAAAGGCCATGATGAGGTAACAGATGGGTGCTAGGAATCAGAGCTGGTCCTTTCAAAAAACAAGTACTCTTAACCACTGATCCATCTCTAGTCCCAACACAAGGTGCATTTAAGACAAGGTTTGCTATGTATTCCAGGCTGGCCTTGAGCTCGAAGTCCTCCTGCCTTAGCTTCTGAGTCCTAGGACTATGGATCACCATGCCTGGCTCTTTTACTCTTTTCAGACATCTCTCTTTAAAGAATGCCAAGTCTGATGGAAGACCCTAACATGGAAGGTGCCAAATCATGTACTCCTTAATGGACCGACAGCAGCTCGCACAAGCTCGTGCCTGTCTATGGCCAACGTTTGAGAAAAAAACCCGATGAAGAGAAATGCTTACTATATGAATCATGGCTGCGCCCCACATTCTAGAATTATCTTTTCAATGTTTGTCCTCACTCCCACCACAAGATGCCTGAGTTAGGCAATGAAAAGGTGGTTGAAAACAGGCCCATGACTTTAAAGGGTGGCTGGGTTGTGGCTTAAAGGAAAGCAACAGATTTGATTATGGAACTGGGATGAAGGCACATATAATGATAATTAGGAACCATGGCCCCAGGAAAAGCACCCTGCAGGGAGATCTTGCAATTGTCTTGAAGCATGCAAAATTCAATTTACCACTGAGTTAGGCCAGCTTGTCTTTTCCCTGTGGAGAGTGGAGAAGTGTGGTCAAGCTTGGAGGAGAAGGACCTGAGATGTGGTTAGCTGTTCCCTTCTAGCAAACTGTTGGGGGAATGCTTGATCAGTTGGACAAGGTTTCCCTCGATAGAAGGAATGCTTGGTCAGAGAAGCCCGGTCATTTCAGGTGTGGCTCTGGGTTTCTTTCTGTTCCCGGGGCATTGACATCCTGGTAGCCATCGAATTTTGTAACATTTTATCACTCAGAGGATCCTAGATGTCTTGTAGTTAGATAGTTAGGGCAGGAAATGTCTCTGTGTCCAAAGGAATGGAGACCCTGGCAAAAGAAATGTAAGAAATGCACAGTCGCTCACAGAGCAGAGGTACGTGGCAATGTTGTCATCCTGCTAGGATCTCCTGTGCAACTCAGAAAGTAAGCAGCACTAAGCCGTGAAACAAGTGCAGAAGGGACCCGTGCCTGGTTGGTGTCATGATCCTGACCTGCAACATAGTATCAGTTCAGTTCTGTTTTCAAAATACCAGTCCTGGGGAAATAGTTTTAATACCCTAATCATCTTCCCAGCTCTTGGCCAAGAAATGGGGGAGGGGCGCTTCATTCCTCTCTTTAGCAAGCAGCTCTGGAGTGTTTGATCAGGCAGTGTCTCTGTCACCAGAAGTGAAATCCAGTGACTTCTTTGGATGACAGGGATCTGCAGAGGTGTGGGTGGGGCATGGACAAAGAGCAGAAACCAAGGGCCCTGCTGAAGATACTGTGTTGCACATGGCTCAAGCCCGGGTGGTGCCATCTTGGCCGAAGTGTATTTGATCTTCAGATTTTCTCTGAAGCCCTCCCGGAAGTCACAGCAATCCCGGAAGCCTGCCCATAACTATGTTGTGGCTTAGGGAAAGGAGTGTCTGGTCCCTTCATACGTAAAGGAGAGGCTAGCATCTTCAAGAACTACACTCTTACTAATACCACACATCCGATGTCAGACACTGGGTGGAGATGGGAAAGGATGGATACCCAGCAAGCTCCTTACCATCCAGGTCCTATGCGTCATGAGTAGCCGTTAGTCACACGTGTCGCTGGAGTGTACTTCCCATTGTTATCTGTCCAGCGGTTTCCTCTTGCCTCTGAATTCTCCAGGACAGAGATCTGGTTCCTAAGCCTTATATCTTCCAACGTGGCACTCAGTGACTGTCTGGTGATCAATTATGTCACCACGCATTGAAGTCTGAAGTGAGTTTGCCTCCATCAGCACAAATAAGAGCGGTTAGGGTGTCCCTGGGGGAAGGTGTGTGCATTAGAAACTGTGAGTGTGTGGTTAAGACTGGATAGCCCAGGGCTTCAGAAACGGAGTCGCAATGTCTCTCTGATTGCTGACTTCCCGCTTGTGTACGGTAGTCCCGGGGTCTCCAGTGGGAAGGTTGAGAAAGAAAATAAGCTCACCCTCTCGATTGCTTTATTAAATAATGCACAGATGACAATGCATGAAATATTCATGGGCAGAGAGCTCGCCCTCCTGCAGGGGAGAGGGGCCTCTGTATAATTGGTTTCTCTACTCGGCGGTAGAGATAGCTTAGAAACACTGTTACGATTTGCCGGCACCACACCAAGCCCGGTCTATGCAAGGAAGATGAGCCTGAGAGCTTTTTGTTTTTCTAAACCCTTATCACCCCTCCGCCACTGCTGAAGTATCAAAGTGAATGGAAGGGCATAGGGAAGGGTATAGGTATGTTACAGAATCAGGTACTTCCTGTGCGGTGAATATGGGGGCTACTCTGAGCATCTTTTCAAGACCGGGTGGACTGTAGTTTATCTCTTTATCTTCCTGGAAGACATAGGAATCGGCGTGACTTGTGGCTGTAGGCCAGGGTTGCTGGTGTTTCATCGCTAGGATTGTTGAATTCCTAGAGAGCGACTTTACTGTGTCGGTGAGGTATGGAAACCTGTGAGCCAAATGCCGGTGGCTCAGGCCATTGGCTGGCTTGTTTTGAATGTTGTTGGTCCCATTAACAGAATTTAATCTAGGGAGGAAAAGGCAAATTGTTCATGACTGTTTTACTCTGTCAGGAAGGCAGGACAAAAGCACCCGATCTGGTACCCTTAATAGCACTTTAAAGTCCCAGTAACCTTTACAATTGAAGGCACACAGATCGCCTATGTTTATGGGAAAGGCTGCATGGGAGCCGCACCGTCCTCTCAGATGTGAATGGGGATTCAAACTCTAGTGTAAGCTTTGCTTTGTGCCATTGCTGTTTGGTGACTTCGGAGGTCAGGGAACACTAATTGAATGCCTACTGTGTGTCCCCATGAGGGCTTCCTCTCGTCTTCATTTCCCTTAGTTGTTGTCATTGGGAGTATTTTTCTAACAAGTGCTTTGGGTCGAGAATAAGCTGAAGCTGCCTGGGTATAAATACAGCTAGCTCTTTAAAGACGATGAGTAGACAGCTCTTTATTCAGCCACCATTTTGTGGGACACCTGTTAGGAGCTGGATCCTGACCCTTTTCATTGACAGCTTGTTCACTGTTTCACGTAGGGGCTTCTAAAAGAGGCTTTTGTGTCAGCAAATATTGGCTGATATATGTCCAGATTTAGGCACAGTGTCAGTCTGTATAAGAATAAATAAGATCCATTAGGTTTCCCCAAGGAGCCACAACCAGAAGAAAACTAGGCAAATATGGAAAAGTTCCATCCTTTCCAAAGTGGCTTACCCTGTCTGTGGAATGGTTTATAGACCCTTAGCTGTCATCAGACCTAAGACTTGATTCAGAAGTGGGTGTGTCTGTTCCAGGCCACAGGCAGGTAATATCTAGCCATGCTGAGGTTAGAACTCTTGTTTCTCCAACCCCACTCCTGGTACCAACTTTTGCCTTAGGGTTTTACTGTTATGAACAGAAACTGTGACCAAGGCAACACTTACAAAGGACAACATTTAACTGGGACTGACTTACAGGCTCAGAGGTTCAGTCCATTATCATCAAGGCAGGAGCATGGCAATGTCCAGACAGCCAAGAGGCTAGAGGAGCCGAGAGTTCTACCTCTTGTTCTGAAGGCTGCTAGCAGAATACTGGCTTCCAGGTAGCTAGCACGAGAGTCTTAAAGTCCACGCCCACAGTGACATACTTCCTCTAACAAGGCCACACCTACTCCAACAAGGCCAAACCTACTCCAACAAGGCCACACCTCCAAATAGTGCCATCCCCTGAGCCAAACATATTGAAACTACCACAGGCAGAATGGACTCACTTGTCCTAGCTTCCAGTTTTCCCTGCCTATGTCCACCTTCACATGGACTTCCAGGTTCCCAGTGAATGAGTATCAGGGCAAGATGGTCACTACTTGACTGTCTTGATGAGAACTGAAAAATTAATAAGGGGAAACTCAGTTTTGTAGAGGAGTGATGACTTAGATCAAATGTTCACATAGAAAGCACAGTTTATTTTGAACGTCGCTGGTCCTATTAACAGACTTTAATGCAGTGTGGAGGATTTACAAGCTGGAGGAGGGGCTGCAACAATATGTTTATCCTGGTGCTTGGCAGCATACCTGGGGACTTCATAGAACCTCCCAGCCTTTCAGCCTTCAACAGCCTATGATCATTTACATATCAAACAGCGTGGCCTTCATGTGGACGCCTTTTTTTTCTGCTTGGTGCAGGATGCGTATGTCTTTCAATACATCACCCGCCAACCCCCTAATTTTTCTTAGATGTCACTTAGAACTGCGACATACTGTTTGGTAGGAGGAAGGTCATGCATTAGCACTGCGAGAAAAACAACTACATTCAGGCTGTGTTTGGCATGCAGACTGGGCTGTGGCAGAAAAAAAGCAGCCACCGTGCTGATAGGCGAGCACTGAGGGACTTAATGCCACCCAGCCTGCTGACTAAGGCATGGCCCTCGGAGTCATTTTATGTGGTGGAACCTGACTCTGAGCTCCTGACGACTGGGGCAATGCTGTCAGCAGCACAGGGTTGTTACAGAGGTGTCGTGAGATGGGTCGTGAGATGGGTCGTGACGGGCACAGCAAAGCACCCTGCATGTACCTTTCTGTGCCCAGAGTCGTTGGCTGATATCACGGCTGTTGTGGTTCCTGTTGCCTTGCCCGGTGCTACAGTAGTTCATCATTTAGCAAATTAGGGCCTGGACCATCCTCAAATACCCTCTGTAAAGGCTACCTCTGGATGCTTTGATATGACAGGGTCTTCTCGTGGTGCTGGAAGATAACTCAGGGTGCCAGTCATATCCTTGATGGCTGTTTGCGTATGCTGCTTCTCTATGGTGGTTATTCTCCACACGGTCACTGTGTCACCACACTAGACAGCAAGTCCCAGGATAGCAGAGGGGTTTCCTTCCGATCCATAGCCGTCTGACGAACTTGCGCTTGGCATATCCACGCCTGCTGTTTAATACCTCGGTCGGCTTCATATCGTGGGTGCAGCTCCTGCTCCAGCCTGAGCTGACGGCTGTGAAGGTCGATGGTCACTTCGGAGCTGCTCACTGGAATCGGTGTGATGGAGTGGGCGGGTAGAATACCAGGCTGGGGTGTGAGCCTTGGACAGATCAGCTTGGCACCTCATCTCTTCAACGGTTCACCCACAGGAGGAAACAGGGAAGACCCTTCCCGAGCTGGGTGGGATCATGAGTGTCTCTGGGTGTTCTTAAGGGGCATTCTGGTCTTGGTTCTCATCTCTCCAGCTCAGAACCATCCAGAGCCATGTGTGATTACCCACCTTCCCCCCGATGTGTCTAACCCCAAGAAGTAGATTATTCTTGGGATCCCTAAACTTGGCGCCATTGACATTTGCCTGAAGAGCTCTCTACTACAGAGCCGTGCCCCGTTAGAGTTCACACCCTCCTTTTGCCCCTTCTACCTAAATGCCAGCAGCCTCACCCTCACTCCAACACACAGCAGCCATGATGATTCTCGAGGTCTCCAGATGTTACACGGCAGCATTGATGGAAGCACAGCTCCTCCCATAATGTCCTTGCAGTTAATATGGCAGGAGGAAGGGAGATTTCCTTAGGTGTCCAGATGGGAACAATACATTGATCATAGGCTTCTTTTCCCTTAGGGACGGGGACTTAAAAAAAGAAAAAAGAAAGAGGAAACAACTTTTTACCAGCTTGAAAGCAAAAACATAAAACTAACCCCCAATGCATTTTGCTGGGGACCTGAATTCTCACTGAGATAACCCTGCCTCTTGTACGTCACCAGAGACAAGAAGGGGAGGGGGTGACAGTTCTCAGCTCTCATTCAGAGTATGACAGCCATTGAATTTTATTCTTATATTACAGAAATCGAGAGGCTGTGGGACTGAATAATTGATATAAAAAGATAGGTTTAAGCAACTCTCCATCACGCCACGTCTTAAACGTAGGCAAACCTTGGCAGATGTGTTTCCATTGCTGTCAAGAGATCATAAACGAGGCATTTATTATGAATTTGTTGATCATATTTTGTATCAAGCAAACTAGGTAGCTGGCTGGCTTCTCTGGGAGAAGTAAAAAACATAAGACAGGAGCTTACAATTTGGTGAGTGACAGCCAAAACCTAGTAAACTCATGAATCAAAATGCCAATCGTGACTAGCACGGTAGATTGAAGCAATGCTGATTGAGTAACATAACACAGCAACTGTGTTCAGAGATCAAAGGAACAGAGATAGAAGCCTGGCACTACATTTAGGGCCAAGGCATCAGGTAGAGTCTTGTTCTAAATACTCTAATTTGGAGCCTGCAAGGCAACATGTATTTGACATTAATAGCTACGTCTGGGGTATTTAATCCATTGGTTTAAGTTGTTCAAAGTAGAGGTGATTCTGAGTTAAGAGGTCTTTATTTTATTTGTTTGTCTGTTTGTTTATTTATTTATCTTCTTCACCTCCTCTCAAAATTTATATGCTTTCAATTTTTACGTGTAGGCTTTAGGGCCACCAGAGCCTGTCCGCAGATGCTTGACCGGAACTGCCTTTCATGTGGCGGGACCCCCCACTCGTTCATGGTTTAGAGCTTAGTGCTCAGGGCTGGGCTGAGACCCAGAGATTAGCAGGAAAGTCCACAGGAATGACCCACAGAGAAGATGCCCTTACTTCTGCTCTCCGATACCTAGCGACTGGGGCTCAGCCCAGGGGGCGGCAGCAGGAACGAGAGGTCCTTTGGTTGCCTCCCTGCTGTAGCATCATCTCTGGGATCTGGCAGTGAAGGCTGCCAAAGAGAGGCTTGGGGAAGAGAGCTGTGTGCAGCGTGCAGCCTGGGGGGGGGAGAAAATACCCCCAGGTGGAGGATTACTCCAGCGATTACTCAAAATTTAACAAAATGCAGAGCAGAACACTTAGCCCGATAAAGCGAAAAATGAAGCTATTATGTTGTCTGCTGAACAATGAAGCACTGGGGCTCGGGGAACTGCTATAAAACCGAAGAGGACCAATCCTCCCGGAACCTCCTAGCCCAGCCACCCTGGAGCTCCGCTGGGGGGAAGGTAGCACCAAAATGAGCAGCGCGCTTGTTTATTTTGTGAAGAGAAGATAGTCCTTATGGGGTCTCGGTGTAGACACGCAGGGCCCTTTGGGACCAGACAGGGAATTAATGAACCGATGAGGGAAGGAGAGGAATGGAAGGGTGAAGGGGTCATAGTGGCAGCCACAGTGGGAAGGAAGCAAGGGAGAGAAAATGGAGGCCGCCTTGTGGGGCTATGGGAGGGCAAAGCCAGCACTGCCCAGACCTTTCAGTTCAAAGTCACACTGCAGCCCGAGGAGGACCCTGCTGTCTCTAACACCATTCGAGACTTGCTTGGAATGCGCCTCGTAAGCCAGGGGTCCTCTGGGATCTGCACTTGGTGCAGGTGTCTCTGCATCCACTTGCAGTTGACTTCTTCCTTGGCCCCTAAAACTCGGTACACACTTGGATGCCTTCTACATCTCTGTTATCTGCGTCATGGGGGTCAGGGCGAGCCCTGTCACAGAGGGTTCTTGGCAGGGTTCTAGGAAGACAAATACGATGGGTGCCCTTAGCTTTCCTGGGCTTGAATCGAGATCGGCCTCTCTCCGCATCTAGAAGGGAAGTTGCATGAAGCAGATGTGGTGTGAACATCTGTGCTTAAGCTATACTGAACTACTGGGTACCGCACTGCTTCAGAGTGAACCCCGGGTCCCTTGCCAATGGCCCTGTTGGAATCAAGAGGATGGGTTGCCATGGGAACGGTGCTCCAGGACGACTCTGCAAACCCTGCAAGCTAAGCTGCACCAGGACTAGGAGAGGAGAGTCACACATTAGGCTGAAACCAGAGTTTTAGGGCAAAAGCCCAGACTTCTTCTGGCCAGCCCCTGCGGGCAAAGCTGTACTTATCCCAACGTTCCAGATATGAGCAGTGGTCAAACAGCAGAGAGAAGAGACTGCAGTCTACACTAGGAGAGTACGAAGTACAAATACAAAGTTCAGGTCTTGAGGTGTTTTATCCCTCTGGGTCTTGCTGTCCCTGGAATCCAACTGGAAAGCCCCTTTAGCAGTTCTAGAACAGGACAGCAAGACGCCGTTGATTGTTGTTGTGCCCGTTTCTAGACACGCTTCTCAAGTGATGGACAGACCCCTGGGCAGAGACAAGCACAGGACCTAAGGTTAAAGGAGCAAAAGTGGAGACAGGTAGACCAGACTCCTGTGTTGCTTTTGGTTATTGTTGGACCCAAGGGAGGAGTTGGTGACTTTTGGCACAAGAAGGCTGAAGGAGTTGCTGTAAGGCACACTGAAGGGGTCACTTCGTGGGTGTCTACCACTCGGTGGTATTCTACCACAGGTCCTTTGCTTCTCAGTATGCAAAGGCGTGTGTGCTCTGGCTGCTGCCTAACGGCCCAGAAATATTGTCCAGAGGCTGCTTATTCGTGGTGCCGGGAGTTTCTATCCTATGTGGTAACAATGACAAGGTGAATCTTCGTTGTGCTCTATCCGTGCATGTGGCTGTCTGAAACAGTGACATCATGTGAGACGTTGTCATTGCGCTCTTTAGGAACTAGTTACAAAACAAAACAAAACAGTGGTGTACACATCACCAATTGGCTTTCCCTATTCCAGCTTTGGACAGAGCTGCCAACCCGGGGAACCTTGTTAGGCCAGACCAGAGGGCCCAGGAGGCCCTGGCTTTGTGACGGGGACTTTGAATTAGCATCCTTGGGAGCTCTTGTTCTTGTTGATTGGACAGAGCCCACGGAGAGCCCAGACAGAGCTTTTGTTTGTCAGAGAAAGGAACACGCCAGGGAGATTTGTTGCCCATTTAAAAAACGATTGGGCATGAAACAGATACTGTTTGGATTACACGGCAACACAGACCGCTCATTAGCTTGTTCAGGATCACAAAGGCCTGATGGCTGGGTTAGTCCCAGCCAGTGGGGGCTGGCGCCAGGAATGTCTGTCAGACATTTGCACGTGGGAAGAAGTGTTTGGGGAAAGGCCTTTCTATTATTCCACCGTTTCTCTTCCCCTTTTTCTTTTTCTTCACGTTCCTTGAGTGCCAGGTATCGGTTTAGAAGTTGAACCCCACCGAACAGAGGCACAGATCCGACAAGTCACATTTCTCCCACTGGACACCCACACAGTGGGGAAGGTAGTGGATGATCAGGTTTCCAGTGTAGGGGACTCCAGGGTGGAGCCAGGCCTCTTCGAGGCGGACTCACTGGATATCAAGGTTCGCACTGACACGGTAGAACCTGTCTCAGATCTCCTGGGAAGCAGATATTAGAGGCAGGGTGATCCAGGACACTGATTTGGCCTAAATGTGACCTAGAAAGGAAAACACCCAGTCTGTGCTGCTGTGGGTGTGAAGGAAGTTTCAGAGGCATCGTACGAGGAAAAGGGGAACTGACACTCATTGAGGACTTGCTAAGGCCAGAGCCACCCAGCAACACAGGGCTCTTGACTGCTGACTGCTCTGCCCAAGCCGACTGACTCCGATCTTACACTTCCTTCACGATGACCTTGCAATCTTGGATCTTGAAGACGGCCCAGATCTAAGGCAGGGTCAGCATGCTGTTGCCAATGCTTTCCTGCTAGGCATCTACCTGTTAACAAGCTGCCTGGAGCCTCCCTGCCACAAGGATACACCTCCGAGAATGGGGCATCCTAAGAGAAGTCTTTATTGTCAGTGGTGGGGGAGAGGCAGAGCCACAGCTCCCCACCCTTACCTCCAGCAGCCTGGGGGAAGCAGATGCCCTAAATCCTTCAGGGACCACAATTCAGGCCAAACCAAGATACTCAGCTTCAAGGCACAGAAGAGTCTAAGATCTAAGCAGGGTGACAGAGATTGGGGATTTTGTTAAAGATGCTTTAGTGCAAAGAAAGGCACTGGAGAAAACAACAGGAGCATAGCTAAGGGTTGGGATGTGGGCTTCCCCTAAGAGAGATTTGCAGAAAATCAAGCACACTCATGTGTGTGACCCTAAGGGAGAGTCCCAACGTCTTAGCTTTACCCTCAAGTTACAACACAAAGTTTGCTAAGAAACTGCCTTCCCCTTTGTCACTTTGGGTAAGTCAGATCCTAGGGCGCCTCCGAGGATGCCTTTGATGGAATTAGAAACCGAGGTACTGGCTGGGTTTGTGTGTCACCTTGACACAAGCTGGAGTTACCACAGAGAAAGGAGCCTCCCTTGGGGAAATGCCTCCATGAGACCCAGCTGTAGGGCGTTTTCTCTATTAGTGATCAAGCAGGGAGGACCCAGCCCATTGTGGGTGGAGCCATCCCTGGGCTGGTGGTCCTAGGTTCTATAAGAGAGCAAGCTGAGCAAGCCAGGGGAAGCAAGCCAGTAAGTAACATCCCTCCATGGCCTCTGCATCAGCTCCTGCTTCCTGACCTGCTTGAGTTCCAGTCCTGACTTCCTTTGGTGATGAACAGCAATGAGGAAGTGTAAGCTGAACAAACCCTTTCCTCCCCAACTTGCTCCTTGGTCATGATGTTTGCGCGGGGATAGAAACCCTGACTAGGACAACCGATATGGTAAACCGGAAGCCACCGGCATGGCATAAGGAGTCCCACACGTGCCCTTTGGATGAGAACGGAGCCTCCATCAGAGTTTAGGAGAGTTGCAGTTTACAGCAGAGAAAGAAGACATGAATTGTGTTGGACTCCCTGCACCTCCGGTGTCAAGAGAGTCTTCAGCTCCTTCCAGGGCGAGGGCTCCAAGAAGTTCCCGCCTTCCTCTTCTTCCAAGTTTACCAACATGTAATGTCTCTTCCCCTTGTCTCTTTCCAGGCGTCATTTCCCTTGGCCTCTTCCTTCCTCCCTTTCCTCTCTGACCATCCCTGCTGGCCTATGGTGGCCTTGGTCTCAGCCACCACTCAATGTGTACTTTTATAACAGTACTTGGCACACAATGTGGCTTCATAATCACAGGGCACAGTAGGGATTGTAGCCTTCCTATGATGTCAACGAAGACGCTAGACTGGAGATGCTGGAGGCTCTCAAGGCTCTCGGGATCTATAGATACCAGGTCATCCGGCAAGTGATGCCATTACACAGTGATTTGAACCAGCACTAACCGAGCACATCCTTTGAAACACGCACGTCAGGTCACCCAGAGTTCGGAAATGGTCCAGGAGTGTGATCCCACGCCTCTCAAAGCAGACTAGAGGTTAGAAAAGCCAAGGTCCCTGGGTGTAGCCACCACAGTGAGCCTCTTTGGTACTGCAGATGCCATGGACAGGGTCAGGAACTAGTCGAAAGGCAAAGCAGTGTCCTTGTTCTTAGAAGGCAATGACTACAGATCTATACAGGCTTCTGGACAGACTTGGAGTCGTATAACGGAGGGATCGTTTAGTTGAGTGATGTGGGGCCAGGTCTAGTCGTAGTTCTTTGGTTCCCAGGTATGATTTGTTTTTGTGTGTCTTCCATGCACAGGAAGACCCGATACATGTGTTATGTTCGTATGTGTGTCTCTCCTAGAGTGGTGTGAGGGACACAGCAAGGAGCACAGGGGCACACTGGCAGAGCTGCAGGCAGGACACAGCAGGCTGTGCACTGTGGGTTGCCCTGGTGCTGTCTGTATACTGATGTTAATTCCTCTTCCCCAAGAGGGGCTGCCCCAAGCAGGAGTAGATGGGTGATTTCCTGTGAACCTTCTCCCCATTCTAACTGGTCAGATAAAGGCTGCAGCCTGTGATTGGGCAGAGGAAGGGAAAGGAGGCAGAGACCGAAGAGAGGGAAGGAAGAAGATGGAGCAGAACCACGTGGCCTGGGGAAGCCGCCAGCAGCAAGAGTGGAGTAGTGAGAGGTAGAGCTGCCCAATGTAGGCGTGCAGCTTATAAATATAATAACTGAGTGTGTGGTTGTGCACGGGCTTATTGGGGTTGGAGATTTACCGCAACGGCTGTGGGCAGCTTTGGAGCATGAACCACTAGCCTTACCGGATGCGTGGTGAGGCATGTGAGCAATGACTGAACGGTGTGCGGCCCAGGAAACCGTGGAAGGAGCAAGAAGAAAACGTAAGACTGAAGTGAGACAGCACTTGTCAAACCCCATGGTGGGACCGGCAGCCATTCTCTCTGCTCGAGATGTTTTCCAAGCCTTTTAGATGTTGCCCCCGAGAAACCCTGGCTCCACTCGGCACTAACTTTGTGATGACTGCTTCAACATCCTCGGTTCGGGGATGAAATTTAATGACCTTGGGAACCTTCCCGAAGAAGAAGAAATGAATCTGCCCTAATTGGGGAAAGAAAGAGCTTAGAAATGAATAGTCTCTGATTACCCATTTATAAATCCGTGGCCGAGAGTATCCGGAAAATTAACATTGGGAGGGACAAGAGCAATAACAGCTTCAATTAGAATATTAAGTGTGATACCTAGGGAACCGTAAATGCTTATGTGTACCTCACCTAGTTTTTGGCAGATAGAAAAAAAATCAGCCCCCAAATGCTTTAAACTATACCATCTGCTTTTTGAAAAGCCAGCCTTGGGTTCTTTCATTGGTGGAACTGAGGTCTCTAGAAGGAGGTGGCCTGGATGCTTGCTAGAAGGACATGGGATACATTCTCGGTGAAGTGCCTTGAATGGGACCCGCTTTACGGTCCAGACAGAATGGACGTTTCGCTACCCAGTGTTCTCTGGATGCTCTTTCCCTCTCTGGCAATTTTCCACCGTGCGTGGCAGGCTCTGGAGAGCTCTCTTCTTTTCTCCAGGACCCTCTAAACTCAGTAAACACTTTCAGCACTTTTCAAACTTTTCTCCCGGTCTCTCAGGTCCAGCAAGAGCAAACACCTAGTCTGAGCCTCAGTGCTGAGAAGACACTGTCTGTCTACCCTTGGAGCCTCCTCTCTGCCAGTCTACGTGAATTTTGGGTCGATTACACAGCAGACCAGTGATGGCCGTGATGAAACAAGGCTTACACTGGATTGTAGAAACAAGAAAAGGAGGGCGGGACAGGCTGTCCTAGGCACACAATGCATGCCACTCTTGGTTCTCTCTCTCTTCATCTGGTTTTGACCCTTCCTCGGGAAGGCAGCCAGCAAATGGGTTCCAAGAGCCTCCACAGAGCTCCGCCCTGATGATCTGCTCATAGGATGTCACGTCATCCGAGGAGCTGTGGTTGGTCTTTTGGAGCAAGCACCCTTCACTCCATTCTGAGGCAGGCTTACCCTAGATCTTACTGGTCATTGCAATATATTCCCATCTCCCACCAGCTCTGCAGAAACAGGATAGACACATCTGGGTGTAGGCAGTGAGTGGGTCTGACTGAAGACCTGAGATGTGAACCTTCTACACCAGTTCACATTGCTGTTTTTCGCCTACTCGAGTGCCCCCAACTTACCCCACTTATAACCAACCGCCTCAGACTCTGCCCTTTGTCTGCTTGTATTAACAGCGTTTACCTAACTCTGTTTTCCTTCACCAGGTTCTTTTGCTTGCACTTGAATGTAAGCTCAGAGGACACCTCAGCCCTCCAACCCCCTTTTTCCCCAGCACAAATGTGTCAAGGCTCACAGAACGTCTCTTGAGCATAATAAAACATTACACACATGGCTGTGGGGGTGCGGTGGTGTAGTTTTCTGGATGTGACTTTGGTTGTGCGATCCTGGAACACAGAACTTAGGAAAGTGATTCTTGGTCTTCACTTCTAGCCTCTTTGGGGAGGAGGCTAGGAGAACACTCTGGTTCCTGATGTGGTTTTCTGGACCTTGGGAGAAAGCTGAGAGGAGCTGGTGGGAACGAGAGTGGCAGCTGACCATCTGTGTCAGGCGCCTTCCCTGGATTCTCCCCTCAAACCTCAGACCTCAGGCCCCACAGGGTAGGTAGCATGCCCCCCCCCTTTAGCCTCTCTGCTGCAAACCCTGCAGCCCATGGCTTCTTGGTGCACAGAAAGGGTGGAGGTGGATTCTTGACGTGGTCAGTAGCCACGCCACTGGTCACAGTGGGGAAATCAGCTTCGGGAGAATTCGTTCTGTGTCTGTCTTTGTTCTGGGGAAGGCTCTGTGGTTTATGGGAGTTTTAGCGGCGTGGAAATGGTGCACAGATACGGATATAGCCTTTCTGCGTGACGGCGATCTTTTATCTTTTAGGCGAGCCACTTTCTTCCCCCTGTAAATATTTGATTTTTCCTGTCTTGTTATGAACTCTGATCCTCCTAGGTTATGAATTGGTTCTTTTGTATTTTAAATAATCCTCTTTCTTCTGCTCATTCTCGTCTTATGAATAATTTATGTCAATTAGAGTGAAAAGGGGCCCTAGTCCTTTTTACTACTAAAACATTTTGATTAAATTCTGGCCGTCCTGAGGGATGGGAAGCTGTGACATCTCTGTGGACAAATCCTGTCCTCCTCTTTGAGGTCCAGCCTTTCTCGGGTCCTCTTGTTCATCCTGTCATCTTTTTTTAAGATTTATTTATTTATTTTTTGTATATGAGTACACTGTGGCTGTCTTCAGACACACCAGAAGAAGGTATCAGATCCCATTACAGATGGTTGTGAGCCACCATGTAGGTGTAGGAATTGAACTCAGGACCTCTGGAGGAGCAATCAGTGCTCTTAACCACTGAGCCATCGCTCCAGCCCAATTCTGTTCCACCTTTATTGCTGCCAGGCTTGGTGGACCTCTCCCTCTGTGCCATGGGTTAAATGTGTCATGGGAGCAGCCTCAGGAGAGGTATGTAAACGAGACTTTCCCAGTCCTTGACTGACTGACTATCTATCTATCTATCTATCTATCTATCTATCTATCTATCTATCTATTTATCTATCTATCTATCAAACCAGAAACACAAGCTTATTCAAACACCCCAAAACTTGGCTTGTTTTTGCTTGCCTGCTTGCTTGTCGAGAAAGTTCTCAAGTAGCCCAGGTGGGCCTTGAACTCACTGTGTAGCCAATGGTGACCTCAACTCCCGGTCCTTCTGAGTGCTGACATCATAGACAGCTGGTACCACACTCAGCATAGGGTGTGCGGCTGCTTGGTGCTGTGTTCCCCACCTTGATCCCCATAGTGGAATGTGGCATTAGTGTTCTGGTGGCTCTGGGCCTCCCCTGTGGTGTGACACTCGTCAGAACTAAAGCCCAGCCTCACTGACTGCATGACCACAAATAGGTCAGTCGGTGTCCCTGTGTCTGTTACCAGCTGATCAGTCAAGAGTACACTGATGTCTGCCCGGGCTTCCTCATGGTGGAGATAGAATGTGTGACTGTTAACATCACCAGTTCCCTGACCAGTGAGACCTTATCATAATAAGATGTTCCTCCTTCCCTTTCTCCCCACTGAGGCCCAACCCCGTGCTGCCCTATTCTGTGTGGCGCCCTTTGCCCCGTGTGACGCTTTCCAAGGGAAATCAGTTTCTTGTTGGAATCACCAAGGGAAGGTGCTCCCTTCCTCCTTATGGAGCTCGTAGGAAATGGAAGGCTGTGGTGAGAGCCTTGGAATGGAGAACAGCTGGCCAGGTCGATACAGCTCTGTGCCCGCTGACACACATTTTCCACAGCCGATCAAGCACAGGTCTCATGATGCTTGGCCTTCTAATGGTTAGGGTGTATAACTTACCATCTTGGCCTTAGCGGTGGTTGCTCATAATGTCTTGTTCTGTGTGTGAGCCAAGGGCCCGTTCTCTTCTTGATGGATGTCATTAGTTCCAACCAGTCATGGGCAGTACTCAACTTCTTCATCACTGAGGCAAATGGCAAAACCTCTCAGGAACATACAGGAACCTGTTCTGGCCTTCGGTCATAAGCCTAACTTTTATTGTCTCCTTGTTACAAAAGATTCTCCAGGAGGCAGAAGGGACTAGATCCCCTGACAGTGGTTCTAGAGCCAGTTTCCGCAGGCACCAGCCATGTTAATCTGCCTTCTGGGGGGCATCTGAATCTATACCTGAGTGTCCCAGAGGTACCACAGGGTATAAAGCAACCAACCCGGAGAAGCTGGGTGAGGAGGAGGCTTGGGCTCCTGTGGGAAGTGAGGCTTCAGGAGAAGCGGGAATGGAAAGGAGAAGGTACCTCTTTAGAAAAAAAAAGACAAATCTGGATTTCAGTCTTGGCTTGACCATGAAGGCTATTCTGGTACCGAGAAGCTATTTTCCCCCGTCAGTTAATCTTTACTCTCGAATTACGTTTTTACCTAATTTCTCACAAATGTCTACCTATATCAGTACGTACAAACGTACATATGTCTTTAGCACGGCTGCACGCGACGACACACATGGTTTGTAGTTAGTTCCGCCATTTACCTGGAGGTGATGTCAAGGGCCGAATGGTACCTCATCTCTTCCAAACCAGCAAGCTGGAGTCTCCACACACACCGTGGCCATGTTTGGAAACAAGGGTTCTCGGGAGCGATCAGGATTAAATTAGATATAACCTTTCTAAGCATTACAGGGTGGGGCGCAAACTCCAGAGTCGGTGTCCCTCCTCATCAGAACATAGGAGGGGACCTACTGTGTGTCTCTCCAAGGGCATGCAGTCAAAAGAAGGCCACATGGGGACAGAGCAATCCCAGGCTAGGGAGAGGCTTCTACAGAATCCCGCCATGCCGAGGAGCATCAAGGTTCCATTCTCTAGAGCTGTGAGGAAATAAACGGACTGCTGTGTGTGCTGTGTGTGCTGTGTGTGGTCTGTGCTATTCTGTTCTAGCCGCCTGTTCTAGTCTGGTTCCTGTCACTAGGGCAAACACCATGACCGAAAGCAACTGCTTTCTCCCAGGCTCATGGTCAAGGTTCCTTTCCTACACAGCTCAGGCCCCTCTGCCTAGTGATGGAACCATGTGTACCAGAAGCCTGGATCCTCCTACATCAATTAGCAATCAAGAAAACAGCCTCCCAGGCATGCTCCCAGCACCCCCTGATGGAGGCAACTGTTTAATTTTGGTTTCCTCTTCCCAGGTGAGCCAAGCCGGGCAACCTAGATTAGCCATGATGCGGCATAGACAACTAATGCAGATGAACGTTCCAATTGTTTAGTTTTCCCTTGTGATAAACCACTGGGACGTCATGTTCTCCTTTTGTCTAATTTTGACTTGTCGGATCCTAAGCTACTAATTCCCCCCCTCTTTTAAATGAAAATGTCTTCTAGTGTTAATTTTATGCACATCATAAAGTCAAGAGTAATAAACGCCTTAAACCGTGCAAGTGTTTTCCCACGACGGTCCCTGCGTCCATGCCTTCAGTGATGAGGAAGGTGTTTTTCACTTTCACGCAGAGAACCGGGACTCTTCAGACCCTGGTTTTAGGGGAAAGGAGAAGCACAGAGCTGTCTTTGATTAGCTGTGTCTTTTTGTCCTCTGCCTCCGTGTCATTATCTGTCCTACACCATCCTCGGTGGCCATTCTCCAGTCCTCGGACACACAGGGTTAGTCTTCTGTGTCTCAGAAATTAACTCTGTGTGCTACCTAACCACGTGGATGATAAGTCTCTTTGTTCGGCCTCAGAGAACTTGGGAAGCCCTTGAATGTGAAGGCCGAGAGTAATGAAGGAGACTTTTCAAGCTGCCACCGTCCTTCCAGCTTCCAGCAAGACCCAATGAGTGCAATTTGTATTCCGTGAGGTTCTGGCGTCAGCTAGTAAACAGGCGCCTTGGAGAGGGGGAGGCGAGATGCGCACGCGGGTTACCATGGGGACAGACAAGCTATAATAAATGTCCAGGATCCTAGCTTGAGGAGGTTTTCACAGTTTGGAGTAATTTCTTTGTCAGTCATCTCTGAAGTCACTCTTAATGAATCCTTGGGCATGGCCGCTCTTCAGATGGCTACTGCCTGAGGGCATCCCGGGCAGAGGCCACTCCTAGAGGCAGGAATGAGAGGTGGGACCATCATTAATTTGTACATGTTTTGTAAACTGAGTGACCCGTGCATGAGAGAGCTTCTGGGACCCCCACAGCGGGCCACAGTGCACCCAACTTTTAGATCCGTTGTAGGCTTCCTGAACTCAGAGGGTAGTAGCGTTTGCTCCCCAGAATCCTGTGCAGCTTGGTGACCAGAGGGAGAGGGCATCAGGCAGTTAGTCCAGGGAAGGCAGAAAGGGTGTTCCTGAGAGTCGTCAACACTCCTCTGTCTTAATGGAGAGGTGGTTCTTGCTTGTGTGAAATCTGAGGCTCCCTCTTCCAGCTCTGGGATACTTAGAAATGAAAGAGCTTCTCAGGTATCACCAGGACCTACCATGTGGAACTTGGAGGCTGTGGCTCCCCCACAGCTGTCAGGGCCCTCCATGACTGTGTCTACTTGCCCTCTGTGGGGTACTTGCCACTCCTAACAGCCTGTTGCAAGCCTGATGTCACACGGGTTCCTGAGGGGGCCAGTCCCCTAGTGTCCCTGGAAAGAGACTCTCTCTCTTCTCCTCTGCCACATTACTGCCTAACTCAAATCCACTTTTCCACCTGTGCCCGTCTCTCCAGGGAGCTCACTAGCCCTCTGCAAGGTCCGATTCCCACATCTGTGTCTTCTATTGAGCTGTGAGCTCCCAGGAGGAGATGCTGGCCTCTGGCCTGCCCAAAGATGCTTCTCTTTGAGTAAAACTCTGCTAATGTTGGCCGAGTAAACTCAG
The DNA here is from genome assembly GCF_011064425.1 of Rattus rattus. Lineage (NCBI taxonomy): Eukaryota > Metazoa > Chordata > Mammalia > Rodentia > Muridae > Rattus > Rattus rattus. The sequence continues at coordinate 80,521,274 of NC_046167.1, forward strand.
ACAGGCAAGTGTGCTTGCCCAGGTGACTGGGGGATCTTTTGTGTCAAATTTCAGAATAAAAAACCCTCTCTCCTCTCAGTGGCTAGGAAGTAGCCTCTGGCTTTGCTCTCACGGGTGTTTTGACCCTGACCCTTTGCCAGTTAAGCCAGTAGAATATGCTCAAGGACGGTGAAGAGGTTTGATCCTGGATTTCAAAAATCGATGTAGCTAATTAAAAAATAAACTCATTGAACTCAAAAACAAGTTCAGAAACAATTACGATAATTAAAATATCACCACCTTAATTGAGACCACGCAATGAGCTTAAAAAATAAAATTAATTAAAAAGAAAAAAACCCACACGAAGCTTGTAATTAACTGGCTTCTGAATTCAGTGTGCTAGAGCTCAACAAATCTCTCTATAAATTAGTTCATTCCTTTGTTTTCTTCCCTTGAAGAAAGAATTGTGGACGTTATTTTGGAAAATTAATTAGGTGTGTGTGTCTTATGCCAGTTGACTCTGTGCTGGTTTCTCCTGGAAGGTGAGCTGGATGACATGACCTTCCCATGACCTGTTGTACCCCTGCTGGCTACACAGTCTGTTCGGCTCTCCACCAGTCCTGCAGGTGTGGTGACACAAATCGTAGCAGCCACACTAAATGTAGTCGTTTCCAGAGGATTGCTGTATTTTGTCACCAAGCATGTGCTGGGAGAGTCTCACCAAGAAATCCTCAGTACCTGACACCAAAAGTTCAAATCTGTGTGGGGCTGTGACTGACACCTGGTCATCCTCACCATGCACACACACACACACACACACACACACACACACACACACACACACACACCCTGGCGGCAGGGTTTCTCTTTTTAAAAATGTTAGTTTTAACCATCATTATTTTCTGAAAAGACACATTTCTTTCTCTTCTCTGTGTGCAGGTGCTTTGCAGACACCTGCGTGAATATGCAGCATGTGTGTGCAGTGGCCATGGAGACAGAAGCGTTACAGGTGGTTGTGAGCTGCAATGTGGGTGCTGGAAATCAAACCTGGGTTCTCTGGGAGAGTAGCCAGGGCTCCTAACTGCTGAGCCGTCTGTCCGGCCCTGATGATTATGTTTGAGGATGGCATACAGAAATGTGCTAGGAATGCATTCGGTACACCCCCTTTTCCCTGTTCCATCTGCTCCCGTGTTCCACCATTCCCCCATGTCAAACACACACACACACACACGCACATATGCATACACATTCACACACATGCACGCTCACAAGCACACATACATACCCACACACAAACATGTATGCACACACATGTACGGACACACATGCTCACACTTGCATACATGCACACAAGTGCATATACATACACACACATATATGCACACACATTCACACACATGCACATTCACATGCATGCACACACACTTGCACACACATGCACACAAGTGTACATATGTACACACACACATGCATGCACATACACATTCACACAGATCATCTTTATGCCCATGGGTATGCACAGCCTGACATCTCATCAAAGAACTTTCTTCCCTTGGAAAAACCTCTCCAACTGGTCAAAATGCAGAGAATAAAGACCGTGGGGTACCCAGTCCAACATGGGGGATCTATAACACAAGCCCTGCACCTAAGCTCAGGGAACATTGAGGAAGTGGGGGTGGAAAGATGGTCAGAGCTGGTGGTCCGGGGCAACCACTGTGAGACGCAGTGAACTCTCAACAATATGGCTGCCTGTCCGAGATGTGCAAAGACCACGTCAGTCAACGGGCCAACATGGATGGGAGAAAGCTTTCCAAGGCTCTACCCTAGATGAAACCCACTTCTAGGTTATCTTATCAATCATTCCCTTTGTAAAGAGGAGCAAGGCCAGCCCCATGCTGTGTCAGTGTTGGAAGCCTTGTGGCTGCTCCTCGGAGCATGGTAGACCCGGGTTCCTCACCCTCTCAGCTGCCTTCAAGCCAAGCATTGCTGACTTCCAAAGCAGAGTATATGCAGGCAGCGAAACAGGCTGACGGCTTGATTCACGTCTGTTGTGTAGCGCTGTGGGGTTCATTCGCTCTAAACAATTCATAGATGTGTTGGAAGCACTCAGACCCTCACAGTTACTGTGTGGCAGGTTTGATTTCTCTGGGTATGCCCTTCCATAGGTGTGTGCAGTCAAGGAATGGATGGGTGGGTGGGTAGGCGAGTGGTTGATTGGTTGGTTTGTTTGTGTGGTGCTGAGGATTGAACCTAGGACCTCATGAATGCTAGGCAAGGGCTCTACCCCAATCCCCCTTTTCCCTTTGTATTTAGAAACAGCATTGTGCTTAGTTGCCTGGGCAGGCCTTGAACTTAAGATTCTCTCAAGTAGTTGAGTTACAGGCTTGAACCAACAGGACACTGATATTTTTAAAGTATCAGTGTTTGCAGTGGATGCTCTGTTTATTAAGAACATCTGGCTTCTCAGACAGGAAGGATCATCTATCATAGTTATCCTAATGGTAGGATGACAGATTGTGAGAATACAGAGAGCCTTGAATGAATGTGGACCAAATGACTGCTGGGAGACGGGATGGTCATTGCCATGTCCAGAGCAAACAAGCTTGGGATTCTCTTTTCCATCTCTTGTATCCTGTTGGCGATGGCCGCATCTGTAGTTCCTCTTCTCTCCTCTTGGTTTCCCCATCTGCAGAATCCCCTCAGTTGGTGCTCTCCGTATTGCTTCCATTTCCATTTTCAGGTCTTGAACAGTTTTGACTTTTCCTGTTTGACTGTATTCACCTGCATTTCTTGAAGGGATTGATTTGTTTCCTCTCTAAAGGCCTCTATTGTCTTCATAAGATTGGATTTAAGATCATTTTTCTAGTGCTTTGGCTGAGTTAGGATATCTAGACCTTTCTGTAGTAGGAGAGCTGGGCTCTGGTGTTGCCATGCTGCCTTGGCTTTGGTTGATTGATTTCTTACGATGGCCTTTAGCCGTCTGGTTGTGCCTGGTGCTTACAGGACTCCAGGAATGCAGGCGGAGCTGTGGGCCAGGAAATGGGATGACTCAGCTCATTGCTCCGGGCCTGTATGGTGTGGGGTCAGGGCTCTTTTACTTCTTATTTTCCCAGAAGGCATCAGGAAAATGGTGAGATCTGGGCTGTAGACTTGGATGAGGTTTGGCCTCTAAGTCGGCTTTCTAGAGGACAGAAGTTCCTGGGTGACTCTTAGACTGTGGCACATAACAGAACGTAGTGTGGGTTTACAGACCAATATGTAAATTCCCACTGTACCTCTCTCCTGCTGTTTATCTTTAAGGCTGATTTCATGTGATGTGCATTTTGGCCAAGGCCCCATCTTTGGATGCTGTGAGGGCTAAATGAGCAGACTGGGAAGAGGGACCCTCAATTGAGAGATCACCTCCGTCAGGGTGACTTGTGGGTCTGTCTGGGCAGCATTTTCTTGACCTCCTGTCCATGAAGGAGAGAAGGACAGACGGTCCTACCTTGTATAAGAAAGGTAGTTGAAGCGAGCCAGTAAGTGGCGTTTCTCCTTGGTTCTTGTCTCTGCCCCAGCTTCAGTTCCTGCCTCAATTTCCCTCCGTGGTAGACCGCGATTGGGGAAATCTAAGTGGAAATGAACTCCTTCCTCCCTAAGTTGTTTTTAGTTGTATTTATTACAGCAACAGAACACAAACTAGGGTAATAAGCTAATCCAATTTGAGGGCTTAGTTCGCCGCCTGCCTGTCAGACACACTCGACTAAGGGCCAGCCATCATTCTTGTAATTAGGAAGCCTTGTTACCCGCTTCGAGGACAAAATGCAAACCTCCAAGCCCAACTACTACAACGCACACACTTCCCATCCTAGATCTGTCATAAGCACGCCTTCGTGTATTAGCCAATGGCAGCCACCAAGCCATACAAGAGGGGAAAGTATATTCAGGTCAAAAAGCAGCCGAACAGAACTCAGTCCCAGAAGCCCGTGAGCCGAGATCTGTGCCCTTCTCTCTTGCACAGCTCATTTGCTCTCCTTGTGACCGTGGCATTGTTCAGCCCACCTGAGCAGCATACACATTAAGTGTTCATAAGAAGTCACCCGCAGAAGCAAAAAGAGTTCAAGTTCTACCCTAAGGCCTGTCGCCCACATCACAGAGTGTTGTGGGTTTCAACCCACCCCCACCCCCCCCCAAGGAGGCCAGCCTGAGATTCTCCATCTCTGAAAGCCACTGAGGCGGAAATTCCAAGTCTCAGAGGCATTGGCATCTACTGGTGGAAATCTAACTGGTGGAAACACCTTAACTGGCCACTGTGGTGGGGTTGCTGGTGGTCTAGCTGTCTTAGTTAGGGTTTTACTGCAGTGAGCAGATACCATGACCAAAGCAACTCTTATAAGGACAACATTTAATTGGGGCTGGCTTACAGGTTCAGAGACTCAGTCTGTTATCATCAAGGCAGCAACATGGCGGCATCCAGGCAGGCCTGGCACAGGAGGAGCTTTCTCTGCTGCTTGCCTCCCAGAGGCCCTTCTCAGCTTAAGAGCTAGGAGCAAGCCTTGTTCCCTGGGCTCAGACCAGCCTCTCTTACAGAAGCCTTTTTCTCTGTTAAGCTCCAGGCACCAGAGTATCCCATGGGAAGTAGACTCTGCCAGGGGATTCCACTGGGATGGGAATGAGGGCCTTGTTGCCGCCAAGACTGACTAAAGGGTAGACCCTCGTCGTTCACAGCTGCTACCCCTGCCACGGGGCAGAGCTGCCCCTGGGTATTCAGCAGGAATGTACTGCAATGTTGTGCATTCAGGACCCTTGAGGAATTAGCTGCAACCTAAAGAAAGTGATGTGTGTTTTCCAAGGCCTGGGGTGGAAGGGGTGGTGGGCGGTGGTGGGGATTATGACTATGTGATCGCTGGGACCTCACTGGTGGGGGTAAACAGCAAAGCAGTTCCTGCTTGGAATGTCAATCTGTTTAACCAAATGTTTGTATGGGGATGGTGTTGGGGGGGGGCACGCCTCCCCTGGCTGGGCGAACAGTTATGAAAGATTTACTGCCTAATAGACTTTCAGCCTGGAAGCTGAGAGATGGCATAGTTGCCTTTGTTTTGCAGAGAATTCCCTGGGGCCTCCTCTGTGCAGTGCCGGTGGCATCTACAGCGGCATGCAGATTAGCCTGGGGGCTACTGCTCAGGCTTACTCTAGAAAATGCCTCTGTGTGTGACCTTGTGCCTTTGGGAATCCTTCCTGGCATTGTGTGTTCGAGCCAGCTTTCCCCCTCTCTTCCTTATTCACATCCACAAACCCAGGGAACGGACCGACTTTCCCACGGTTGCCCAAAAACGCGTCGCCCCACGAATGCTCACGCCACTCTTCTGGCCCCATGAATGCTCACACTGCTCTTCTGGTCCCACGAATGCTCACACTGCTCTTCTGGCCCCACGAATGCTCACACCGCTCTTCTGGCCCGGTTTGTCTTTTTCCATCTTTGCTTTGCAGAATCCTGCCCATCCTTCAAGACTCAATTCAAATATTAATGCTTCGCTAATCCTTGCCCTAGAAATTGATCTCTGTTTTCCTCTCAAGCTCCCTTATCACTTTCCATGCCCGTCACGAGCCTTATCTAATCCCGCCTCGCACAATAAATATTTATGTGCAAGGTTTTCCCTCTCCCACTTACATCCTAACTTTGTGTTGTACAAATTCCTTGCCCATCCCGAAGTTAAAAAAACAAAAACAAAAACAAAAAAAAAAAAACCAAACCTTAAACTGTTCGTGCACGAGGTCCATTTGAGCAGGAGCAAACTTTTCAGCAAGGATTCTGGGTGTATGCAATAGAGAACAATTAAAACGACGCATCATCAGACAATAGCAAACACCAGAGCAAAAAGCTCTTGGTCCTTGGAGCACGTACAACTCTGAAGGGCTTTTGTTGTTGGTGGTGTTTTGTTTTGTTTTTTTTTTGTTTGTTTTTTAAGAGTAATTCCTGCCTGAAGTCATGGTGCTGAAAGGCCCAGTAGGCAAGGGAGTTGCTATCCTGATTCCTGAACTCCTGGGTGACAGGCACAGAGCTCTGCCTGCCTTGGGTTTTCTCTCTGTCCCCACCAGCTGCAGGAAACAGCGCAGACCTGCGCAGCTGGCTTATTTCCCACTTGTTTATTTGAGTGGTGACGGAAATTAAATTTCCCTGGAGGTGCTAACCCTGTCCCCCTTGTTTCTTTTGTCTCAGCCCTGGACCCATCCAAGGACCCCTGCCTGAAAGTGAAATGCAGCCCTCACAAAGTCTGTGTGACCCAGGACTACCAGACAGCCCTGTGTGTCAGCCGCAAGCACCTGTTGCCCAGGTAAGTTGGGGAAGGGGGCGGCTAGAGGTTAGGGCTGTTCTGCAGCTGGTGAAACTGAAGCATCCGACTGGGCTCACACTGGATGAAAAAGAGAGTGAGCGCTATGTTTGCC